>NC_071476.1:3280000-3591363 GCF_028500815.1 Rissa tridactyla | reverse complement strand
AGCTCAGAAGGATTATCTCATGGCCACACGCGATAACTGAACAAAAGCTGTGTTGACATCTTTGTCATCTCCACAGGCATCAAAAGCTCAAGAGCTTAAGAAAATTTAGACAAAGTTTTCCAGATTTTAAACTCAGAACTTTAAAAGACTTAGAGATGCAGGCAGTCATCGGAAAGCTCAAGTGGTCACCTAGAAGTGACCAAAACAGGTCCAAAACAGGACAAGATTACACTTTTCTTATATGACTTGTTTTTGTAGTTGCTGATGCCCACAAAATGCTGAGTACTCTGAACACCTCTGCTACAGCATTAGGGACTGCTTTTTTACCTATCCTCTGGTAACTCTTTGAAATCCCTGCCCAGATTCTGAGGGTATGCGAGCAATAAATCAGCAGGAACATACCTATTGTCCATCATGCCTCAAGTCCCAGTACAGCAGTCCATGCCTCCTTTAGGAAGCTTCCAGTAGTCTGTAAGTTAAATCAGCAAAAGCTGAAGATCACTAAAACATCTGAAAAATTTGTGAGATACAAGTTCACTGAGCAGAACTGCATCTCAAGAAAAGGTAAAATACACATTCCCGATTTAGGCAAGTTAGTAAGACATTAAGAACTGGCAGAGCCAGACTTGCTTGGCTAGTGGTCCTACCCAGTCATGCCAGCCCTTTCTGTATATCCAGCTACCCACTCCAACTGATTCTGGGTTTTAAACTCTGTTCAAACAATACAAATAATCTTAATTCATATTTCTCCAATGGAAAAATGTACATGACATGAGCTGCTTAGCCGGCAGAATGGAGGGAGGAAAGGAAAGGGGAACGAAAGAAAACCCACACTTAATAAATGGTGTTTTATTTTTCCATAACACTCATCAAGGTTTCAATGTGCAGCAGAGAAGGTGACTTTTAGTTTCCTGGAAATGTTTCTAAATGCCTTAAAGTGACTCTATAACTCTTTCTCCACAGTTAACTGAGCTAAGAGTAAGTAGAGTTTATCATAACTTAGAATTAAGCTAACCTCCAAGTAGGTGTTAATTGTAGACGTACAGCTCTATTTCTCTATCAGCTTTACATAGAATGATTTACATTGTGCTAGCGCAGGGCAAGGTACTGTGCAGACAGGATGTTATGTTCTCCCCACCTGCAATGTTTTAACAAACGAGGCAGAGGACAGATGGAAAGGACAACTTGCCTGTATTATTATTTATCTCACTGAAAGGCAATACTGCAGTTTGCCATCTTTTCTTACTACTGTCTGTGTGTTGTGAGCTCCACCTCCTGAATATTTCCTTGCTCTTACTATAACCGGAACGGTAAGCAATGGCTAGTCTCTCTGTGAACTTGCCTTTCTCCCCTTCGTTGCCCACATAGCATTTTCTTTATCTACCAATTCCCGCAACAAACACTTGGCTGGAAACGCCATAAGCTGAAGGGATGAGCAAAGCCCCAAAGAGACAGAAAAGAAGAAGTGATGCCCAACTTGCCATCCTGTTCTCTACAAGAGCCCAGCTCCCAGCAAAAATAACCATGGGCTCCTGAGATATCACCGACACACTGGGATGGCCAGGTGCTGGCAGGGAGGTAACGATGGAGAAGAGGGCAGCACAGGTGGAGATCCCCCAGCGTCACTAAACAGCCTGAGCGATACCTGGGTAATGCTGCTCAATTTGTGCAGCACGCGGCTGGACTCCCAGTGCCAGGAAATTAGAAACCAATCAGCTTTATTGGGCTGTCGATGCCAGGGCAATTAGCATTCATTCCTGTCAGCATACGCCCATGCACTGCTCTGGCTCACGTAAGAGCATCTCCCCCAGCCCCAGCTGCTTGCCACGGTGGCAGAGGTGGCTGCCACATCTGGGAGTCCCTCTCTGCTCCCCCATTTCTTCAAAGCTATAGGAGCAATGTGGTTAGAAGCAGCAGCATCTTCCATCCTTGCAGAAAGAGTAAAATATCCCCCTTGTTAGTTCCCCTTGGATGGGTAAAGCCAGCAGCACTAAAATGCTTGCCTTCTTACCCAGAGAAACAACTTTCAAAGGCAGGAAGGGGCATCTGGAGACAAAAATGCAGAGGATGCTTGTTTGCAGTCTACAAGGTTTCCCTGATGTTTTAATTAAGTGTGTATATTTGGAAGTACTTAGTAGTTAAATTAAAGCCTGGATATTAGTTCTTTAGGAGGAGCTGTGTTTTTACATCAGAGTTCTGCATTTATAATTGAGGAGAATACATCACAACAACATGTATTTAAAGCAGGCTATACTTCTAAATATATCTAACCTCCACACACACAAACTCCCAGCAGGTGCCTTGTTAAACAATAAGGAACATAGGAGGTAGATTGCTGTTATGAAGCCTTCGGTGAAAACGAACACTAATTGTGTGCCTGCATCTTTTTTTTTTATCAGTTGAAATAGTACATCTCTCTACGATACAAAAAGAGACTTTTGCACTTCAAGCTAGGAAGTACTGTGATTTCAAGATATCATCTACTTTAGTATATAGGGCCTAAAAACTCAGAGTACTAGTTTGATTCTGTGAGCACCAAAGCATCTTTGAGAAGAGGAGCCTAGTCCCAAAGACTTTAAATGCCTTTTTTTCTCTTCCATGCACTAAAACCAAATGCAGAGAAACTGGCCATTATTCAGAAAGAATTCCCCACCTTCACTCTCCAGTAAAAAAAAACAAACCAAACAATCAAACCCCCCCCCAATAGATACAGTGGATATAATCTAAACATTACTGAAACATGAAAAACAAACAAGATCCTTACACATACCTTATGGAAAAGGTAATACTCTGATATTAATTAAGAGCCTTTCTATTTATCTTCAGTTTTCTTCCTCCTTTTATTAGGGCATTTGATGAATCTGCTAGGATTCTTCAAATACAGATGCTAACTATATTTACAAGTAGACTCTGACAAATCCTTAGCTAACCCAGACCATAATTTGATCAGCAGCCTGAAGCAAGGAGGGTACGCACATTAGTTTGTAAACAGCTTAGAGATTTTTCTTCTTGGAATGCAAGTTTTGCTGCCTGACTCCTTCGGACCAGAGCCTAACTGTGAATTTCAGTATAACTCAAACCCTATACTACTAAACAGCAAAAAATTTTAGTGGTGCTAACATAAAGAATTAACTTAAAATTAGCTTCTTGTAAATTAGAATGAAAAACTTTTAAAATAAAAAGCTAAATTATCAACACCAGAAAAAATGCAAATACTAAATAAGATCAGACCCCCCCCAAAAAAGCAATTTTTTAGAAGCTACTGTCTTTTACCCACCTAAATAATGATAACAATCTACAAAACAACATCACCACTTTCATGAATCATCTGCAAAAAGCTTCAACTGGCCACAAAGCCTTTTATAGCAAGAAATTGGGTGTGAACTTTGATCTGAGGCCCACGGCCTCTTGGGAAATGTAGTTTAGTAGCTGAGTTCCCATCTTGTGCAGGCCTTGTTCTCATCACTGAGGAAATTAAAGGAGCCGTTTTTACTAGTTTACTTTTATTTACTTTTTAATCCTGCTTGGCAGGTCTCTAAGTGGTCTCTTTTTAAATATGACTTGACTGAGCCCTTTTCTAAGGGAAAGAAAATTTGAATTCCTTGGGAGGGGATTATGGGTAATCTGCTACTTTAAAAAGGAATGAGTGAGCATTTTTCAGGTTTAATTTAATAGGGATTGCACGGGGAGCTCTCAGGAGAAAGAAGTGCTGCTGCGGGCATTTAGGTTAGAAAGATGGAAATTCATTTTCATCAAATGAGAGTTTTTAGACGGGATCTTTTGTTAGGGGTCTTCTTTGAGTTGGACAGGCTGTAGAAACAAGAAATCTGCCCAGGATCAGCTTTTAGGCCCACCTAGAGGGAGTAGCACAATGGCCAGCAAGGAATAAACAGATAGTGTTTAAAGGAGGCAGTGAGGAGATTTTTCTTAATTCCCTCCACCCCCCCACCCCCCAAACTATTCAGAAATGTTTTCTGGCCCTCTTCTGACCAGCTCCTAAGTGTTAGACATACAAGTGCTTACTCTGGAGCTACACAAATCTCTTACAGGAAAGATAAGTTATTAGACTGTAATTGGTCTTCCTCCGGTAGACGGTTGCCCTGGCTCTGACCTTTGCTTTTCCATTGCAAAAGCCCGGTTCGATAACCCTTGTTGGTGAAGCTTCAGGGGTCTCCACACTCCTGCCTCACCTGAAAAGGCTTTGGGTGTTTCTGGTGTTAATAATGTCTCATTAATTTCTCAGGTAACCTGGTTTATCTGTAGAGGCAGAAGATTAGCACCTTTAGAAACGCTGTGTGGGGGTGTTTTCTTTACTCGGGAATGTGACTGTATTGACTATGCTGAAGAACAATTAAGTATGAGAAATCTTGCCTCATCAACTTCTCTTCTCTTTTAGGAGGTCTAAAGAGGATTGAACTCTAATTGTGTTAACTGACAGGCAGCTTAATTGGTTCCCCTTCATCTGAGTTTCCATGTAATGATGGGCCACGTATGGCCTCGGCCTCGAGTAGGTGTAATGCAAGAACAACTCTCAGCTGCTTCTCTGCTCTGTGAGAGCATGTTGGCCCATGACAGTACGGAATTGAGGGTAAAAACTGGCATCCTCAAGGCATGTGTGTGCCTGGGGTAGGGTGATGCTGGGAGACTTCATGCTGCTCACCCGTGCCTCTCTATTTCAGCCCAATTTTTGAGCAGGAACATCACAGAGCTCTAAGCCTCGCAATTATTTTCCCTCAGTCTTTCTCGGCTTTTAATTGTTGCTGAATGGGGAAAAAAGAGCACAGGTATGGGGCATGCTTAAATCAAACAGTTGTCCCAATTCCGCCCTCCTCCCCTGCAGCACCTTCGGGGAGGTGGAATGAGCAGCACCACGCAGCAGTCTCATTTATTAGAAGACACTAATAAGCGTGTTCAATCTAAAGTGAAGACCCTGTTGTGCGCAGGTCAGCTTCATTTGAAATCCAAGGAGACCCAGGGAACTGGTTTAGTGCAAGATGTTAATTAGTTTTATTGAAAGCAACGGCAGTTTAAAAACGCAACAAAAACACTTTTTCTATGAGTGTTTTGTTGAGAAGATAAACTCACAACTAGCGACTGGGAGGGAGCGAGGAGAGCAAAAAGATAACCACTTGATTGAAAAAGACGGAAAAGTATTACCATGGGCTTTAACAACTTATTATAATAGCCAATGATATCATCTTGATTTCACAGTGAAACTCAATTTTGTGTGTCAGCAAAGCAATCTTAAACTGCTGAGCAGATGTCAGCTGCATATCTGCCATGTCAGTGATCAGGAAAGATGTTTTTCAGGAGCAGTAGCAGAGTCATTGCAAGGAATGTTATTTTTTCATATACTTTACGATGACTGTGGAGGGTTGCAAGGCTTTAAAAAAGTAATTCCTAATCTCTGCAAGTCATGGATTCTGTCCATTTATACACTTTTTATAAAGAATGTTTTCTGCAGCTGTTGGGAGACAAGCGAGAAGCCTGGAGGAAGCTATTGGATAAGGGGCTTTAGGAAAACACTTTAGGCAGAGCTGGTATTTTAGTTCATTATTTTCAAACTAAATTCTACTGCAAATCGTGACAGTCTTTGTAGAGTCTAGGTAAATTCATAAAACTATTCCCTGAAATACTTGCTCAGCCTTTTTAAAATGAGTTTAATTCTGCACCTGAGCATCCCGCTTCAGCTTCCTCCTGCCTGGTACCCCTGTGACTTGAGTTACCGACACACAGAGCTCTTGAAAGCACGGTTTCAATTCTTGTGCATGAGTAATGACAGTAGAAAGGAGTTTCGCCCACCTCTCACTATTAGTAGTGGTATATTGTTGCTGGAAGCTAGGTAAGACTTTGAAACATCTAGCATCATGCGAGAGTGGCGCATTGTGAAAGAGATTGAAAGCACTGCTGTTAAGAACCCGGGGAGGGGGGGAGCGGGAATTAAAATTGTGAGTATCATGTGCTAATCAGGCAAGATTATGTGACTGAATCCAAACAGACCGCACACAAGCTGTGGGTCACGTACAATCTCGTGCTTTCAATCTAGATTTCCAGGTTCGCAATATTTGACCAGCCGTATTTTCTCTGTATCTTTTTCCCTGAAGTAAGAGACTTGGTAAATAACCTCCCATATCACTTCTAGGATTTTGTGTGTTGTGTTTGGGGTTTTTTTTCCGTCAAAGTTTGGGGGTGGACTTTCAATTCCATTTCTTCCACTGGGGTCAGATATTTTGAAGATTTCAAAATTTGGTAGTTCTCAAGGGTGCAAAGATGGGACCAGTGACTGGCTGTGAGCTCAGTTGTGACATACCTTGCATCAGCTCTCGACTCTTCTTTGAAATTTGAAGTCTATGCACCTTGCTATAATTCTGTTCTCTGTGGATCAAATTAGATATTGCTTCCCTATATCAAAAAAGTGACCTGAGGTTTAAAGAAACAATGCAGGTGCTTAACTGGACAGTGAGATCCCAGTAAACATGGACAAACACAGACTAGATTTTTCAGTGGAGCTCAGAACCCCCCATACGCCCCACGCCCAGAAAATCTGTTTCAGTATCTAAAGTATCAGCAGCCTTTTTTTTTTTTCCTGCAATTCTGTCCTTTTCCAGTAATACTTGCAATGCTGTTCTGTGGCTTTTCAAAGCACAGGGTTTTTTTCTTTTTCTCTCTCTCTTTTTTTTTTTTTTTTTTTTTTTTTTTAACTTCAGCTTAGCCCAGAGCTTGCAATGCACAGCAGAGCTTGCAGCCTCAAGCCACTGAAGCAGACGGAGCATTTTGAGCTGTGCTTTTGTCCAATGTCTCATCAGGATCGGTAATTTCACTCCCCGCATTGCAAAAGATTTCTCTGTATTTTAAGTACAGATGAAATTAATCCCATTTTAAGGTTACGACTAGTGATTCTTTCATTTTCCATATTTGAGTCGTCACCCTAGAGAATGCAGACTAAAAGGAGAAATGTTGCCTTCAGCTCCAGTGCAGTAAATGAAGAGCACTAGCTCGAGCAGTGCCAATTTTGACAGGTCAGCATGCACAATGAGAGGGGGAAAGAAGGCTCTGATATCTCATTATCTATAAATAATGCAAACGAATATTTGAATGGGAAGAAACGAGGCTATATGATTTATTCCTCCTTTTGCCAATGGGATGGATTTATAGTGACTGCTGTGAAAGGATCTGTAAGTGGCTGGGCATGTCAAATGGAGGTCGAGATGGAGAGTGGATGAGTGCAGTGACCTGTGGTATTATTTCCTGGTCATGAACCGTTGAAGAGGTAGAATGTCTATTTGAGACTGAAATGCATACTGAAACTTACCTTTATGTCTGAACTGCCATTTTACATAGGACCCAGGTACCCTTCACAGAGGCCATGAGCAACAATCTGCTTTCTTCGTATAGAAGATGTGAATTTTGCATACCAATTGTCCCAGCACTTTCACTACAGCAGAGTGTGCGTCAAGCAGGACTTGTCAAAGTAGGAATAGCCACTTCCCATTCATCAGCCTGATTTTTCTTTATAGAAATGAATAGGAGCTGTAAGTTCAGGCTCAATTCCTGAAATTCAGCTTTCTAGAGATGCTCCCCCAGGCCCAGCAGCAGAGGAAAGTCCAAGGGCACTGATTCTCCAGCCTTGTCTTGCAGTTGCCACTGTCTTAAAAACATCTTCCCGTTTTGTAATTTAATCTTTCCTGTTATTTATCAAATCCTGCTGGCTAGAGGGTTCAAAGGAACTAGCACTGATTGGGTAACTTATTCCAGTTACCCAGATTTAGTGGATTTGAGGTGAGCAGGCATGCTGCTCTGAGCTTCTGCATCCTGCTGGCCATTACCATTACTGGGAGTCCTGCAGCTTTCTCTGCTGATTTCGTAACAGCAAGGAGGGCTGGAAGGGACGTCAGGAAGGTAATACAAGCCCACTTTCCTGCCCCAAGGCAGAAACAGCTCCTCCTAAGCAATTCCTGCTGGATGTTGGTCCAATCAATCCTTATTAATCTCTACAAAGGGGATTGCTACAAACTCCCTAGCCAGCTTATGCCAGCAGTTTCCTTTGCAGTCATTAAATAATTAGTACCTTAGTTTGATTTGAATGAGTCAGGCTTTATCTTTCATCCAGTGGTTGTTACTGTGCCTTTATGATATATTGAATAGTCATTTACTACTTGATAGCTTCTCCCTCTGAATATATTTATGCATTGTAGTCAAGTCACTTCTGGGTAGCCTAAATAGATTTTGATAAGTTAAACAAGTCTTTTTGCTGACGCTGATCATAGAGATTGGATTTGAAGTATAATGGTATCACTCTAATCAGCCCACGAGGAAAAAAACACAACTTTTTTTCAAAGACAGAGTCAAATGTAGGATTGTACATCCAGTCCTTGCTACATCATCAGATATTCCAGGGAGACAACATGTCTAAATTTTTATAGCTGCCCTTAAAAAAAACCAAAACCCAACAACAAAAAAGACCCAAAGAAAACTCTGCTTCTTGTGTTTTAACCTGAGATTGGTAAAAGAACAGCTTTTACTTGACACTGAGAATGCATCCCACCAGAATCAGCTGATGGGTTATTTCATGGCAGCTGAACTATCTTCATTGTTAAACATACCCATAAAAGAGCAAGTGATTCAAGACACTTTTTCAGTCAGATTTGTGTGTGTGTGTATGGCATAGGCCCCTGTCTTCTCCACTAGAAAGCTGATCTGTTCATGGCATCATTTCTGAATTGCTACAGAAGTTGCACAGTCTCTCAAGGTTTTCCATTTGAAATGCCTGAAATCTGATTTAGCAAATTTGTTGCATTACAGCTCTGGCAGCAAAGGTAACCTCTTATGAACCATGTGTAACCTCTCATGAAATTTGTGTATAACTGAACAAATACCTTGTACTTTTCTTAGACAGAAAAGATGTGTTTTTAAAAAATTATTTCAGTATTCTTTCCGGCTCACATCTGTTTGAGTTTGGGGGAAGGAAGAAATACATTGGTTCTTCTAACCTTAAAGTTTTATTTTCCGTTTTGAAGAGCTGTCAGATGACTGTATTACAAGAAATAGAACTCAATTGTGGTGTTTGCAACACAGAGACCACTATGAATGATTTACAAATAAATGATTTCCTAAAGCAGAAGAGAAATTACTTCCATAGGGTGATGCATTTCAATAGTTTTAAATAATTGCAGTTAGTAAGGACACTGCCGGTGATTGCTGCAATGGGTCAGCATTCACGCTGCAATAACACTGAGAAAGGAAGCTTCAATTATAACTCCAATCTACAACCCACTTCAGGTAATTGAAATATTTCCCTTGACTTGAGTGGACTTTACTCTGCAAACAAGCTCCGTCCTCATCGACCAGGAGCTATCGTGGCTGAACCCTGCAGGGGGAGGCGGGGTAACCTGGTTTTCTTGCATTGGTTTTTGCGTTGCCTTGGCGGGTCACAGAATGGGGTGCAGACCCACAGCGCAGGGCACAGTAGGGTCTGCAGTCCTGAAGGCTCGGGGGGCTGCTGCAGCCAGTGGGCTCCTTTCTTTTAATCACATAACGTCTTGTATGTTCCTCAGCTGGCCACTTCATTCTAGTGGGAGTGACAGCACGTGATTGAGAGAGATGTTAAAAGAAACAGCTCTGGAGCTCATTAAAACTTTCGTGCAAGAAGAAAGAATGAAGACATCTTTGATAATGCTAGAATTGCTGAACGCCTTGGGGGAATTGCATAGGCTGAGTAAAAAGAAACATGCCAGGGTCAATTCCCAAATTCCCAAATAAACTCTGTGGCTGGAAGCATAAGGTCTGCAGTAAACTGCCCCATTCCTGTTTTATCCTTGCTCCTTCTAATACATGGGCTTGTTGTAGGCTCAAACACCACGCACCATTCTTCAGACTTCCAGTTAATGGAAAAATCTGTTTCATATTCTGGATGGAGTGTGTGTAACTTCAGCTGAGGGCTGGGAAAGTGCTGGAAATCAATAGGGTTCTGTTTTGCATAAAATTAACAGTGTGGAATTTAAGTGACTGCCTTCTATACGCAATTTAATTATTGGAAGCACGACCCCCTTTGAAACTGAGCCCAGGAAATGGGTTACTCTGTAAATGAATGAGCATTCTATTACAGTGTAATGCACTGGAAAAGACTCCAATAAAATCAACTCACTCAGTCTAAATTCTTTTTTTCTTAGAATAGTTCCTGTAAGTGAGGAGTGCTGGAAATCCTCTTCCAGTAATTTTTGGGTTTAATATTGAATACAGTATTGCCAGGATATTCTTCTCACTGTACCCCCCCCTTCCCAGTCACTTAAAGGAACTGCCAGTTTTGACTTACTTTGCAGAAAGTTTGTGGTTTTTGTAGGAATAAGAATAAAAGAAAATAAGAAAATGTACCTGTGTGGTCAGAAGAAAATGTCATTAACTTTAATATTGTTTCAGTTTCTTTCCATTATTTCATTAGAGAAATGAATGTTCTATTTCAAGTAAATTTTCAGATTCAAACAGGGAATCATGATTTAGTTAACATAATCCAAAGAATGGGACTATTCTTTGTCTGTATCTTTTATTTTTATTTTTCAAGGACTCCACCAGGGCTTAAAGGACTCCATAGGGTTTTTTTATTTTGCTTTATCTTTTTTGGAACCTATAACTCTTTATTCAGTTCTATCTTTTAGGAATTAATGACTTTGAATTCTCATTTTCCCCGTTCTCTTTCTTTTTGCATAGTGAATCTATCATTATTAACAATCAATGTGTATACTTTTAAGTTATCCGTGAAATTGAGACTTCAAGGTATTTGAGTAATTTAAAAAAAAAAAAGGGGGGGGCGAGGAGGAAAATTCCAGCATAGAAGATTGTTAATCCTAATCATCTTCAGCTCACTAAAGACATATACTTCATGGGTTGCTTTTAAAATTCCGTTAATGGTGCTGGAGGCTCTGCCTCCCCGCAGCCTTTAAGTCTCTAAATACAGCCCTAGGTGTTGTTAACACCTTTCTTTCCATGATAATTTCCTGGCATAACGTTGGAAGTAAAATAATACGTATGGCGATTACCTGAAATCATGGTGACTATAATAGTGTGTTGTGCTCCAGTCACCTAAGAGCACATGCATATTTTAGGTGATGATACTGCTTAGAGCCTTCCATCATGAAAAGCCTTTGTCCAAGTGTAGATGATGCCCTTGTGATCCAGTGAATCACAATGCAGAAAATGTCTCCTTTTAGTGGTATGATTAAAGCTCAAAATATTCCAGAGATTTGCAAATGAAGAACACCAGAAACAAATGGCCACCCCATTTGTAGCGGAATTGTTGAATTCCCTTGGGTTTGCAGAAGCAGAACACAAATTTCTGAAATACTCTGCTCCTCTTCCATTAGCTTTTTTGCTTTTTCCATTTTCTCCAAATAGAAGAGGCGGAGGCATATGACAACTTCTAGAATATATGTTTAGAATACATCTTTTGGAGCGTTTTAGCTGAAGCCTGGACGGCAATGCCTTTTCTCTGAAGGAGTGAAACTATGAGTTAAAGTGAAAGAATTTGGATCGATACGAGATGAATGCTTGGTTTGGGCTTTCTTATGCTGTGTTTTGTTTTTCTAATAGGAATAAATCAGAGCTCACAAAATGACTGACTGCTACAGGAGAAAGAATAAGCTTAGGATTCAAGGGACTGCCTACAGTTCCCTGCTGTGATTTTACCCTTTTGAAAAATCATTGTAATTTCCAGGGTGTGGTGAGGATGGGCACATTGTGCATTCTGGCAAGTTTAGCTGTTATGGAAGCCAGAAGTAAGGAAAGTTACAG
Source organism: Rissa tridactyla (assembly GCF_028500815.1). Taxonomy (NCBI): domain Eukaryota; kingdom Metazoa; phylum Chordata; class Aves; order Charadriiformes; family Laridae; genus Rissa; species Rissa tridactyla. Next base: position 3,579,579 of record NC_071476.1, on the reverse strand, counting down.
ATACTCAATCGTTTCAGTGATATGTTTGTGCGTGTTTTCTCCTTAGCACATCCTTCATTAACCGTCTTGCACTCTCCTGTGGCTTAGTGCCCCTCTATTTTATTTCCTCGCTGTGCAAGAAGCAGATATGCTCATGAAAAAACATGGTTGTTTTTCATACAAGGCTCTAGCTGCCATGCTAATACAGGCGTTTTAAAAGCTTTATCTGCCCAGCAAAGGCAGGCATCCTTTCCAGTGAGACTTCAAACAGCGTCATAAACTGTTTGTTTCTCACCACAAGACCCCTTCTTCCTTTTGAAAGCGTCACTAAGCATTTTCTGTGTTTGTATTTCCAGATTTCCTACTTGAGGGAAAAGGAGAGAGGCAAAGGGTCGCTGTAGCAAACTGTTTAAAGTAAACTTTTCAATTTTCCTTCAAATGTGTGAATTAGCTACCTCAAAGGCAGCTCCAACAACAAGAAATCTTTATCCTTCATCCTCTTTCCTCCTTCTCCAGTAAAGAGGAGGGAAAGGAAAAGGGAAGTGTAAAACTCCAATTTTCTTTCTCAAATTTACTAGGTCTGCCAAAATTGCCAGAAGTGCCTTTAAATTTCTGAGCCTTTTGATATTCAAAAGTCCTCACCCCAAATCTCAAAAACAAGAAAGAACTTAAGAACTTCTGACATGAACAGTAAATAGATACAAATAAAAATATTCAAGATATAATCATAATAACAACAGCGTGTAGGCAGGATTATAAATTATTAGGCCTCAGGCAGAGTCCTCCATAGCTCTGACGGCTCAGTGCAAACCTCTGGAGGAAGAGCTCAGAGGAGTTTGTGGCTGAGATTTTGCATCTTCCTCAGTTTCTTGCTGCTGCTAGAAATGAGACGCTGGATTAGAGCCTAGCACTGTGCTAGGATAATTCCTTTAGGTTTGTGATTCAGAAGTGAAAATTAAATAATCAAAGGTAATATACTGAGAAAATAGGGGCTAAAGCTTTTACGGTTTAGTGTAATTATCACTTAATGCCAGAAAGTAACTCATCCTTATTGGGAATTATGGACAAACCTCTATCATTCGTCTGCATTTCACGGTATATCAGCGATGACTTTTTCATTGGATAGAACAAATAAAACCAGGAGATCTGGGAGCAGGTCCTAGAAAAAAGAAAACTGTTTTCTTTTTCAAAGTATCTTTGCTTCCAGCTGCTGCAGGTAGATTTTTTTTTTAACAGAGAGGTCCCAGTCCTGTAGTCCGGGTGGGACCTAGCAGAGCAACTACACCAGGGCTGCTGCCGCCTTCCCTCACTTCTCTTAATCTGGGGTCTGGGAGCCTGCTCTGTGTTGCCCCTTATCTGTTTGGGTTGGGTTGTTTTTTTTTTGGTGGGTGGGCTGGAGTGTCCTGTGAGATGGGAGAAAAACAGTTGCATGACGAACATGTTTCCTGTGCCTTCATGAGAGGGTAGAGCTATGCATTAGCCAGCTCTACAGTCTGCTTATATCAGAATTTTGGGCACTGTTGGCTCGACGCTTTTAAATTTCACTGTGTATGTATTTTGGAGATTTACTTCTTATGCGAAGCTATGATTAGGCAGGGCATTTTAAAATATAAGATGCATCAGAAAAATATTGTTGTTCTGGAGGCACAAGAGAAATGCTCCATTTCCAAACCTAGTGTGATGTAGGATGACAGTATAATAAGAGCCCTTCTTTTATATGATTTCATTGTGGGCTCTCAGAAAACACATTTCATTTCCCGAACCTCTCAAAAGCTCTGCAAAAACCTGCCGCTGGAGAGTAGGCCAGTTTTGTCCTGCTGCTGTTATCCCAGCCTCAGAGGGCGCTTAGCAGGCGAGCAGGACGCTTCCCTATCCATCTCCTCTCCACTGGAGAGCAGCTTCGCTCAGTTAATTCTTTTTGGTACTGCTGCCCCAGCGAATGCCTTAACTACGAGGTTTGTATCCAGCTGCGACAGGATAACAAAGAAAGAAATAAATAAAAGTCAAAACCAGTGAATCCGAAGGAGCTGACTTGTGAAAGAACTCTTCTAACTTCGCGTTCGTGGTTGATGGCGTAACATTTTCCAATGTTTTCTCAGTTTTATGGTTATACGTGGGTCTGGTGACTGAAGAAAGGCTTGATTTGTGTTTTCCCAAAGGTCCCTTACAATGGCTGTAGTACCTCATCATCCCTTGCCCTTGCAGTTTTTAGAGAACAGCTTCTATAAGAAATGCTCTGGGTTTCTAGAAATGGCTCACACAGCAAAGATTTGCCAAAAAATGTACTGGAAAGAGTCACTTGCTGTATACAACTAAAGCCAGTGGATAAGGGACTATATCCCTCCTCAGCAAATATCTCCTTGTGTATAAATCAGGTTAAATTGAGATTACCCTCCAAGATGTATTTGTGGGTGGCATAGCCCATAAGGATGACACACAACCAATAAATTAGCTACTGAGAGAGCTATAGCTCCTAATATTTGTGTTTGGTTGGCAGTGTTAGGTAAATATCTTTTAGACATCTGAACCTAGAAATGAAGGTGTTTGTCGCTGCGATTTGAGAGGTCTGCGGATTTTAGACATTATTTTGCAAAATAATTGAAAAGAGTGTGCTGGCAGGATGTGAGACCTTGCTAAACTCTTAGGCTCAGCTGACTGTAAAAGAGGAGAGATGGAAAATGAACTGTTCTGAGTATAAAGCTGGAAACTCGTGCTTGTTTTTTTTCTATTCCCTGGTAAAATGTGGGAGAAAAAAAAACAAACAAAAAAGAAAAAAGAAAAAGAAACCTCTACCATGAATTACCACAGGGCTGACAATGACTCTTGTTTTTCTTGAAAATGCAGATTGCACATTGATCGACTCCTCATTACAGGTATTAGTTGGTGAATTTAACAACCTATAATTAATCTGTAATCACCGTGCCTCTGGTTTGCAAAAAGAGGCAAGAGGCATGTTTTTTACATCAAAACCTTGCTTATTTAGATAGTGTCCAGCACAGATGATCCCAGTCAGGGAGAGAGAATACTAGAAGGGAGCTGTTTTAGCACTGTACATCGAAAAGGAGAAATCAGAAGGGAAGAAGAACTTTACTCTTGTACAAATTTACTAGCCCTTAGGACATAGAACACAAGTACTTAACTCTTCCTTGACGTGGAGGAAAATATCCCAGAATTAGAAAGCAAAATTATTTCCTTGTTCATTTAGTACTTGGTACTGTTTTGGAAGCTGGCCCTAAAGCAAATTAACTGCTGACCTGTGTGATGGAGGTATTTGAACTGCCGGACACTGAGGATAGACCACAAATCTCTTTAGGCCTACAAAGTAGAAGGGTTTTTCTCACAGAATTGAAAAGGATTTGAATCCCTGACTACATTCTGCATCATCCTGGCCTGTGATATAGGATTTCTATAATTGTTTCAGGACATCGGTGATTGCACGGCACGAAAGAGACACTGGTCTCATGAGAAGTTAGGAGATAAATGGAGAAGGTAGGAGTAAATGCAGAAGGTAGGGGTAAGGCCACATGGTTAATTTGCTTGAGCTAATTGATTTCTTGAGATACATTTCAACTTGTAAAAGGATTTATGCAAGAGGAGGCACTACAAAAGGTGACTTAATATATGGCCTCGGAACAGATGGAGACATGGAGAGGCTGAAGAGCGGAATGGAAAGGAGGAGGTGGCACATTACATCAACTTTAGTTCAGACTCCGTCTCCCCAGGAGAGAGGATGTGAGCATGTAATCCTATAATCCACGTGTCTTGGTTGTACATCTCCATGAATAATGCACTGAAAATAGGGATCTGCTATAGCTTTCAGTCTGAGAATTTAGTTCCTAATTCCTATGTAGAGGTCCACGTGTTTGGTTCTGGGGACTGATCGTTCAGCCACATTTGCCGTATGAAATGCCAGCTACTTCATGTTACCGGCATCTGAGAGAAGGCAGACTCACAGAGTTTGGAGGATTGTTTTCATTCTCCGTTTTCCTCCAAGACAGGTTTTTAGACTTGTTTGGTTTTGAACATGAATGAAAATATTAATTAAAATGTTTAACGCTAACTTGGGCTTAGATATCAAGGCAAACTTAAACCTTTGCTTTATTTGAGAGTGCGTGTGTCAAAAGATGCTTCTGTGCTGTTTTTATACCAACTCTATCGTTGAAGTGAAGTTCTGCTGACAAACTGATTGCTGCACGTCTGTGAAGTCTAACAGGTGTGGGTTTCCTTCTTTCCCTGGGAGATTCCTTTCCATGCTGAGGACTGGCAATAGCCGTTGTGAGAAGGACACCACATTTGCCTTTTCGCTTCAAAACATTCCCTCTCCAGTGGCTCTCAGTCCTTTTGCATTGGAGCTTATAGGAGGAAAAAGGATGGGGTTTTTTTCCCCTGAAAGTGTTCCAGGCCATCAAACTCCTATTGATCAGAGCAGCACTTTCAGTTTTTATCCCAGAGGTCTCATAATTCCTTGTGGACTTAACCACAGTTCCAAATTGCCATGGAGAGAGAGCAACAGCCCTTTCTCAGACACATTCTTAATCTATCCCCCCGATCATTATTGATTCGAGAGTATGATATTTCACTGTCATCTCAAATAGAGATGATTAAGTCTTTCAATCTTTAGTCTGAAGGAACTGATATGAACTACCCTGACAGGACAATGTCTTCCCTCTTCATCTCTCCTGCATTTCAAAAGACGCCTGAAATGAGCTGATAAATGGGATCTGAGATGATGGGAGAAGCCAGTCAGCAAAGCCTGTCGTGCCAGACTCCCTCAGTCTCAAAGGTTGCAAAGATGCTGACTCCTGGCAAAGTTTTACAGACCTTGGATGACTAAGCAAGCTTCATTAACTCAGATTTGACTAATTGCTCATTTAAGGAAAACAAATAGAAACAGAAAAACTCAGAGCCAACAAGCCAAATGCTGTGAAGAGGATATAGTGGAAATTGCTTGAAAGCCAGCTTTGGGGCACGTATGCAATTTTTTTTTTATACTTGATGCTCTTCACATCTTTCTTGCTACTGCATTTTTGTGACTACTGAAGGCTGGCGTGTTGGCCATAATTTTCACAGCTATTCCTTTCTTGTCCACTAATTGCACACTTTTCACCTTTCTTCATCCTCTTATGTAGACCATTTCAGTAAAAAGGATGCAAGAGGAAAAATCATATCCCCACTGTGAGCAACACCTCATTGGAATTTGCGAAAAATCTGAAGGATGAAAATCAGATAGTCAACATAACCTAGCTGCACCCTGATTTTCTGTTCACTGCTGGTCCTCAAACACTAGCATAAATCATCCATGTGTTCTTTACTCACCTCCCATTTTAACCATCCCTAATTTGCTCCTAAGTCTATATTATTAGCCTATCAGCTTACAAAGACCTGAATCTAGTTTTGATTTAGTCACTGACTCAACCAAAAGTATTGCTCACCTTACAGTTCCCTTCCTGACATGGTTTTTTGTCTTGGAAATTTAGTTTATAGGTTTAGTAGGGCTGGGGATTTGTTACCATTCTCTGTTGATAGTTTTTATACAGTCCTTTGCTGGGACCCTTGTTCCACCCGCAGCCTCAAAGTACTCCAGTAATACACCTCAAAAAAAATTTGTGTGGGTTATTTAGTCAATGAGGATCAGCAAATTCACTGGAGTTACACTTAACACATGAGCAAACGATGCAAAAAAAAAAAAAAAAGAGAGAGAAAAAAGGGAGACTATATTCATCTGGTAATTTATTCACGATGAATAATTTGACATTGTCTCACACACCAGCTTGACTGTCAGGAGCGCTCAGATGGTTTTGTAATGAACTTTTTTGAAAGGTGCTTTATTTAAAGAAAGGCAGTTCTTCGTGGGCAAGGGTCACTTTGCAATGGGAAAATAAACATGGCACCTAACTTCATTAGTATCTTATTATTCATGTTCCCCTGGGCAGCGGAAGGCATCCTGGTTTGGTCTTTGCTCTTTTGCCTTGCGTGACCAATTGCCTGATTTCACTTTTCTTCACATGTCGGGGAAAGACTTCAGCTGAAAACCTGCTGATTGTCGGCTTTACAGTATCCCACTAAGCTCAGAGAAATGCTATGGTTTTGTACTAGGCTGAAAGGAAGAACTTTTTTGTCCAAATGTGTCCAGTCCAGTTAGTGGTATATGTGGCTTAGGGCCCTGGTGATGCAGATAGTTCCAAGTTTCTTTGCCAACTGCCCAACACGACAGCACCCTGATTCCCCCTATTCCTGAAATACCCAGGTGTGATTTCAGTATACCTAACTGTTACTGGAGAGGAGGGTTTCTTTTCTAATATCAGCTCTAGGCTCTCTGTGGAGGTCTCATGCATCTCATGAGGATGGGTATGCAAATAATGGATGTTCTGACTTGTTCTGGGATGGATGATTTGGAGGAAGGCTCTCCCATCCCGCCTTGTATTGCACCACGGGCACTTACGGTGTGGCTCCCTCCCATGGAGTCCTTCAGACCAATTCAGTGCCTGTTCCTCGAGACACCGGGGAAGGCGCACCAATGCAATGCTTGCCTTAATCATGGATACACATCATATAGACCATATAGACTTCCACGTCCTTTCTTGCTTCACTCTTGAAGTGCAACAGCGTTAAGCCCTCTGATGAATGTCATTTATAAGAACAAGCCAAATTCCAGTAAACGCCAAGCATTTCTTTCAAGCAATTTGTGTTTCAAGTGTCTGTCCATACATTTCCAAAGGTTGGGTTTTTTGCACTTCCAAAACTGTAAGTTAAGGAGCCACTTGGGGGTGGACTTTTGTAATTTGATTTTAGTGGGAATTAAGCCTCTGAACACATATTTAGCATCAGGAAATTGGTCTTTAAGCATTAGATATCAATAGCCAAATTCTTAATTTTTGTTTTAAGCTGGGAAATGGAGTTGTTGCTTTGCCAATTCAAGACACAATTTCCTCTTAAACATCCCCACAGGCTTGCGTGAGACAACAGACACAAATCACTTCCCATATTTTGGCAATCCCCTTATTTTTGGAGGCAGCGCTCGTACTGTGAATTGCTAGTATTTTCATTACATTTGTTATTGTTATTATTTTTAACTAATGCTCACCCTGAATCATTTTCATGGCTCTGGATGGATGGTCTTTTTCTGTCTCTGTTCTGTTAACAGCAAAACTAAGCTGTTGCGCTGCCTTGTGATAGAGTCCTTAATGCTGCTGTGCACCTGTCTGCACGCTGTTATGTTTTGCTCCTCATAATGAAGTCCAACGGCTGCCAAGCCGGTGGAGGAGGGAGACGCTTCCATTTGACACCAACATGTTGAACCATTTGTTCAAAACTGCAACTCCTTTAATCGTGCATGCTGCATCTTAATAGAGAGCCTTGTTGAAGTTAATTATTTCTGTTGGCATACTCCGGCACGCAAGATGTTCCAGAGTGAATCACGATGGTACCTCTCCTAGACTTGATATAATTTATTAAAAGCTACATTCATTTGAAGGTGAAACGTTGGCAACAACCTTTAATTTAAATCCTGTGACGATTTTGTCAGTTTTATACACTGTGTAGCAGGAAAAATTATACTTGGCGGGGGGAAGGGGGAAGGATAAAGAGAATAACTTGTAATTGTCATAGGAAGCACATCAGTAGGAACAGAGAGAAATAGCTGTTCTGGGCTGGAATGAGAATCCATGCTGTTGCTTCTGGCCATATAGGCTGCCTTAAAAGGCTGGACAACTCAGAATTACCTATATTCATCCCAAATTCATGCTAGAAACCTATAAACTAATTCATGCTAGAAAATTCTAGCAAAACCAGATTTCTGAGCAGCACAGTAGCAAGTGAAGATGAAGTTAGGTGAATGCAGGGCAATTCATATTAGAAAGGACAATTTATTAAATAACAGTGGAAACAGCATGCAGTTGTATAAAGCAGTGGTGTATTTAAGATGTATATTTGTATTGCATCCTGCTACACACAGAAAGCTGCAAAATGGTCCTCAGGAGGAAAGAAAGGGAAAACTATTCAATGAAATGGTTCTAAAGTTTATTTTACCTTGACTGAAACAATATATTTTACCTGTTTTTAACTTCCAAAAGTGTTGAACAGCCTGAGCAGAAACTTTATGTAAAAGCTGAACGGTAGCAGAGAATTTCTGTCCCAATTGTTGTTTGACAATTGAAAATGAAGTTTTATCTGGAAAAATGTCAGTCAGCCTTCTCTTTATGGGGCTTTGCTAAATTCGCCTGTGCTCCTATGCTAAGGACAGTCGTAGTTGGGTTTAATTGCCAAATGCAAAAGTGAAAAGGGTTGCGTGGGGAAGTAAGTATCCACGCATATAGAAAAGGCCAAGGCAATACTGATTTATGCAGCTTAAAATTAAAATATTTGCCACTTCCCACTTAGCTAGGTCCCAGCCGGCTTGAAGCGGGACATTCCTCCTGATAAAATGGTCCAAGGTGACAGTGTTACTTGGGATGTCATTTTCTCCTCCTCCAAATAATAACAACCATTTATTGAAAAGAATGAAATATTATGTGAAAACAAACAGTGAAAGGGCAAAGTGCCAGGAAGGGAAAAGACTTCCTTTGGTTTTGCATTTTTGTTCCGATAAGACACAACAAATGACATTCACACCATAACGTACACCCCTAGTAATGGCAATAATAGCAGCAATACGTCTTATTGCCTATAATACCTGTAAGCAGATGACATTCTTGGAGCTTCTTAGTGAAATACGGTGATTTAAAAGGCTATCGTTCCTGCAAGATTAAAACAAGGGACAATTAAATTCAACGCACAAATAAAATAAGTGGGCCATTAAGGGAATCATTTTGAACAAAACCAAAACATGTACTATAATAGTGATATATGATTCCGTCTGTTTTTGTAGCTCTTTGCAGTTTTGCCACCCAAATTAGCGGTAATCATATAATAAGGTATATGCCAGCTCTAATCCTGTTTTCCACTTGAACATATAAACAAATGGAAAGGAGTTCTTACTGCAGTGATGTGTATGTCAGAGAAGTGAATGTTAATTTTAAGAAGTGTGATGCAATTTAAAAATCAGGGGCTCCCTTGATTTCCATAACCCTGGTTGGGCAACAAGTGCTGCAAGGAAAGGGGAAGGGTGGGAGCAAATTTCCGCTTGACCTTCTCGGCAGGCTTGAAGACGAGGAGTTACAGCCACCTGCTGCCAGGCTGGGAGCGGGGACTGCCCCAGCCACCAAATTCCAACCACACTTGCGGTTGCTTTCGAAGAGGTGCCACCACCCTGGACCCCTTGCTGACTTTAAAGGATTTGTTTAGATGTGCTGTTCTGGAGGCAAGAAGTCTGGAGAATTTTTTTAAACCCAAAGTGAGGTAGGGTAATCGCAGTTACAGCATTGTAAGGCTCAACAATTAGTCTTATGGCGTTAATAAGAAACATAAAGCTCTTAGCTTTTTAGCTTTCAGGCAAATAATTGTCTTCCTTGTGCTGGAAGTTGATGATAACTGCAGGCATGGTTTAGAATTATTTTTCTTTTTTTTTAAGGAAGAGACTATTTTTTAAAGGATTTTATTCACACAAGTCATAGAAACGAGCTTTCTCTTGAACAGACAGATTAACTATTTTAAGATGACTTGTTTGCAATGATTGCAAATTCGCGTCCATGTTTAATTGTATTTTAAGAGCATCACATTAGTAATTGGCTATGACATCTTTTCTAGTTCTTCCTTCTTTCATTAAAAAAAATAGGCTTTCATTAAAAAAAATAGAACTCACTTGGCTTTCAACTCTGAACTCAGAAAATGCTTGTAAATTAGCACTACAGGAATATCAGCTTGAAAAATCACTGTCTACAGAGTATTTATTTGTAAAAATCTATGTTCTCTAAAAACTAAACAAAAAAAACCCCAAAGAAATTCCCTCTGGACACTGGCTGGTTCCCCGCTGGTTACAAATCTGTGTGTTTCCCTAGGTTTTATCTGCTTATTTTGGTGCAGGCTCCCGCGGCGAGGAGTAGAGGACGTGCTCTGGGTGCGCACTGTGTGCTGCCGCGATCTTCCCAGGTTGGGTTTCGGCGGACGCGTGGGCTGGGGGAGCGGCAGCATTCCTCCCAGCTGTGCATCTGGGATGCTCAGCTCTCCTCCGGCCCATTTAATAAGCTTTAGGATCAAATCCTACAATATGTGTTCAGGGAAACCTCCCATGCAGCTTGGCAGGTTTTCTCTCTTTCAAGGGAGAGGAGTAGAGACCAGACTGAGGGCACCAAAAGGGAAAATCGCTTACATGTGTTTTTCTTTTCCCTCCCCTTTCCCTGAAAGGCAGTTGCTTTGAATTTTTCTTGACTCCAGCCACCAAAACCAAATCCATCAGACAGAAGCAATACCAAGCACAGTCCTGGGCAAACAAAGTGCTAGCAGATAGAAAGCTTGAGAAAGTCGTTAAAGCAATCAATGTTTTATCATATTTTTTATCTCCTTCTCATTAGTTACTAACAACAATTTCATTGCCATCACTTTGTGTCCCAAAATTCCCTCATCCAATCATGCTAGTCCTGGTCAAAAGGCGGTGAATCTCATAGTGGGCATAAGTCTTTTTTCTTCCCCATCACGTAATGTCACCAAATCTTCCTGTCCTTGTCATACTGTCAAAATACGTCACCAGGTAAGGAAAGCACATCCAAATTTGGGAAGCATTAAGTGCTTCCTCCCTTGTTTCTTTTCTTCATGGATGAGTTATTTCCTGTGGAAATTATGAGTTCTTAACTGTCGCATGGCAGGAGCAGCATGCAGACAAGCAGGTAGGTCAGTAGGTCTCCAAAAATGCATTGCCCCATATTCTGACGTATGTAGGATCTGCCAGGGAACGTCAGTCGTGTTCTTGGGACACTGTGAACTTTGGTGGGTTGTGGATCCGCCAATGTAGTTACGAACCTGGTCAAGTTCGTTATTAGTGACAACATGATGACAGCAGAACGGAGCACAGTGCAGGCAAAACACTAGTGTTAATCCAGACTTTTGGAGCCATTTTGATGCCTGGCCGAATGTCGGGTTGCTCTGGGTGCTTCGCTGGATTTTTCACTCTGTTACAGCTCTGAGAGCTGCAGGTGCTGTCCACACAACCGAGTAGACGTGCTTTTACGCTCTGCCTGCCACGCTATATTTTAAATGCCTTAGCTATTCCATTTTAACGTAATGAGATGGGTACCGTGCATCTATTCGATGTCAATTGATTGCAGAAAGAGCATTCAGTTGAAGCTTAATTAGCATGTAACTGATAAGTCCAATTACTCTATAATGATTTGGAAATTACATGAGCTACATATTTTGTGATTGTGGCCTTATATATAACACAAAACTTGTGAGGAAATTTTAGCTATTTAATGAACACTTTAAAAAAACCTATTCTGGGTTTAATCAGATATCAATTAGTTGGAAAAGGGAAATCTTAAATTAACATGTATTAACAGTGTTAATTGGCGGCAGCCTTCCCGTTGAGTCAACTGCATCATGGAAGCCCATTTCCACCACCGTGTGTAATGTAGCACAGAATGTGCAGCCCATGCAATGCCTCTTATTGTGCTGAAATTTTGTAAGAAATTCAATTATTCCCTTATACTGGGGGTGGATCTGATACATAATTAATTCTGGCTTGTTTTAAAAGATGCCTACATAATTAGCAATGCATGGAATACATTATCTCTGGCATATTTTTAAAACCTTAGTAGTTCCCCTTTGAAACTAGCCCTTGCTCTTTAATTAACAGATAACGTATTGCAATATTAAATTTGAGATGTTGCCATTTTGGCAGCATTTGAAGTGATGTTGTTCATTATGGTTGCCATGGAGCGTACTTCATTTAATTTATGATCATGTGTCCTTATTGATAGAAGAATATCTTGGGGACAGCACCCACAATGTTACTTCAGAAATGCTGGTTTATATTTAAATACGTGCTCTGGAAATCGGAGTGATGTGGGCAGCGGGAGTATTTTTACTGCACGTCTCTGGCGTTGCATGATTGCTTCCCAATGAACTGTGCGAGAACTTTTTTAATCTTTCTGGAGTCGGGGGGAACTTCTGGGAAGGCATTGGAGCCGAGCCTTCAAAAACATTTAGCAGAGAAGAAAAGTTGTCTGAGAGAATTAAGGACACAAAGGTTGGGTGCTTTCAGTAAATTGTCGTCTGAAGGAGTGTGACTCTTCCCATTGAACTCTGCAGGGATCCTAGCTAGGCTGGTCATTCAAGTTAGATGCTAAATTGCCTAAAGTTAGAGGTTGCTGATATCCACCAGCATGCTCGGAATTGTCCAAATATAAGTATAATCTGGAAGGAAGACAGCTTAACATGCCTTTCCTTAAATAAGTTGACATGAAATACAAAAAAACTGCAGGAAAAATTCATGATTGTTGAATTTTCTCATTAAAGTGAAAAAAAAAAAGGCTTTCATTTCCTTTTGCTAGATTTCTCTTAGCCTTTTAATGTGACAAACGACTCCTACTGTTTCTGGTCCACCAAAACACTCTTAAAATGTAACAATATCAAAAGATTCTGCATTTATTCATGGCAGAAGGAGAGAAGGGGAAGGCTACAGACCTATTGTTTCTCTCTTTACTCACAGCCAAAGGGTTTTTTATTCTCTGGATATATTTGGGTACCAGATGGCAGATTGATTTCAAAGTTGTCAAGCAGATTAACTGAAGTTAAGATCCTAAATCCGTTTGGGGGCCTGATGATCCTGCTTAGCAAAGATGCCAACGATCTCACCCAAAGTTGGGCATTTGGTACTTGAGAAAATAAAACAGTCTTGTAAGTCCAAATGTGAACTCAGTTGTAAAAGTTTGTTCTGAAAAGGAAATGTTAGACTCTTCTGAAACAAAGGAGGAGGCAAAACTTATGTGTTCTCTGCTGAGATATTTTCCTTGATTTTCTGTGACAAAGACTTTTGATCTGGATTCCAGGAATACCAAGTCTCTCCTTCTTTGCCTTCTCTCTCTGAGTTTCCTAGAGAAGAAGGTTGTTTTTGTTATGTGAGCAGAGGGTGCCAACACCACAGGGTCCCAATATAAACCAGTTCATTCCCCTAGGCATGGCAGGAATATAAATAATGAATCATGGAAGTATGGGAAGGACTAAATGATTTGTACACTCGAAGGGCAAAAGACAAACTCCTTCCACCCATTACCTCCACTGCAATTAGCACTGCTGATCTTGCCCAAAATTCATTTGCAACTGAGTGATCACAGCTGTTGTATGGTGCTGCACACAGTTGAAGTAGCATAAGGCATTGGCCTTGGGTGATATCAAAATGGTTATTAGAAATGCCTAGAAAGCAACATAATTCCAGTTGCCTTTTTGGCTGCCTTTAGCATAGCAGAATCATATCATGAAGTCAGCTGGTGATGCTAACGGTGGTCAGATGCGTTGCTGTCCTGTTGTCTAACCCCCGGCCTTAATGGAGCAAGGCTGCGTTACCGGGAAATGCTGCCCAGTGGTTGTTGTAATACCCACTTTTCCTGATAACAATTTACAGCTATGCACAGATCTGGCATAAAAGAGGCCATGGGGAACGTTAGGTCTACACAGAAAGGGATCCTCTCATTGTTTTATGTGTTGATTTGATATTCCAGAAGAGATAACACGGTTCTGTGGAGTTGGTTATTTTCAGTTATTTTTTTTCTATTGCTCCAGTAAAATTTCCCAGGATGTTTAAACAGGGTAGAATCAAATGGAAAAAATTCAGGTCAAAGTCAATTTTTTCAAAGCGGAAATAAGCGTAGGTATGTTCTAAGTAATCCTTATTTCAGCACAGACTGTTTAACAAAAAAAAAAAAACAAACAACAAAAAAAACAAACCCAAAGCTAAAACCAAACAAAAGCTATTGAAATGGATTTGTGCTGTGGATTTGTAGGACCATTTTGTGGAGTGCACAGATTTGTGTATGTATGTGTTTGTGTTCTTGCTCCAAACTCCTTGGGTCTGGTTGGTCTACAAGAAACAAGACAGGCACTGAAGAGCCAAATGATGCTTTAATATATTTGTACCTTTCCGCAGGCCTTACCTCAGCGTGGCGACCTGAGAGGCTGAGTAAGAGACCTCGCCTCACCTGCGGTGGTGGGACTTGAGCTGTGCTGTTAGCTCAACCTAACTCCAGGCTTGACTCTGACAAAGCCATGCCACCCCAAGGCAATCCGGGAAGTACTGCAGAAGCCTGGAGAAGGCATCATTTCTCCCCTTTTTTGTTACTAAAAACAAGGCAAAGTGGTGAGCGATCTGTGAGCGTGGCTTTAATGAGCTGCAAGCATGGCACAATGATTCAATATGAGCCAGAAATTAGTCAGGCTGAGTAGCAAAATGACACTTTCTTTTAAAAACATCACAAAAGCATACTGTAATTTTGTATAATTACTGATCAATTGCCATTGATTTATGCCTCTCATTTGCCATCAAAAGACCAACTAGAGTTTAGCCTCAGCACCAAGCAGCAACTGGATGCCTTTCTAATAGGATGTACTAAATAATTACGTAAGATGCACCTGGACTTCAGGATCATAGAGATTTCTGTCGTGGGAAATTGTAACGTAAGAGCAGGAGTTTTTTTAAAAACACATTTTTCCTAAAAAGGAATTTGTTTTCTCCCATGCAGCAAGTGTTGTCCTTTGCTAACACACTGACTCATACTTACCCTGTCGCAAAGACAAAGGTCCAGAAGAGTTTTGCTACCTAGTTTTGGCATTTAACTGAAGACTCTCAGCTAAGACCTTAACTATTGCGGGCTCCTTCACTCATTAAAAATAGGGGAGATGTCTTCACTGGTGGTCTAATGCATTATGAATGTCAATCTATTCATTCTTGACTACCATCATGGGCGCTGACTTTTTCAGTCAAATTTCTTGCGGCTTGTATGACTGGTAGTTGAGTCAACGCTACCTGGACTGTATTTTGTATAATAGTCAGGGACATGCTGTGAGGACTAGGATGGAGCTCCTGTCCAGCTGATGGTCAGCCCTGGCTCCTGCCCCACAGCTGGTACCTGGGTCTGGGGGCTCCATTGCTGAGCTGCTGCTCTCGCAGGACTGTGGGTCCGTACAGGGAGAATATCCATTCCCTGGCCAAAATAAAAGCTATATCCGGCACTGTTGTGGCCAAACATGTCTACCGATGAGGAGACGAGTAATATGTTCAGAGCCTGACCTTTTAGTAGTTTTGTGGCATAATTTAAATCAATATTGCTGTATGACAAATTATAATTTCTGTCATCTGACGCAACGTTCTGGGGGAAAAACTGCCTCTCTGAGGAGCATAAAATCTGAAATGGAAACAGCAAAAGCTCAGTTTTCCTTACTGCTTGCTCCCTTGACAGTGAAAGGAGACCAAAACCTCAAGAGAGATGACAGTATGAATTTTGACACACCACCTGTATTTTCCGGTGCCACCAGGCTGGGCGTGT
This sequence comes from Rissa tridactyla, assembly GCF_028500815.1. Lineage (NCBI taxonomy): Eukaryota > Metazoa > Chordata > Aves > Charadriiformes > Laridae > Rissa > Rissa tridactyla. The sequence goes on along the minus strand of NC_071476.1, from coordinate 3,564,190 downwards.
GGCTGGATGTGCACAGGCACCGGAGGTCTCTGTGTGCCACTGCCCTCAAACAGTATGTGAAGAAAATGCTTGCATGCGCTTTTTCTCCGTTCCAGCTGTGATAGTGGAGCTTTTAATTGATTGTTATGAGGGCAGAATTTAAATAAAATTACAAAAGACAGCACTACCGCAGAGTGTGCTATTGATTTACAGTTTCCTTTTTGAGGAGAAAATGGCAGGTTACAGGGCAGAGAAGTACTATGAGAGAAGGCAAAAGGATAAAAAAGGGTTAGAGAGAAAGGGGGAGAAAAGAAAGTTAAAAAGTGCACCTGTAGAAGAGGGAGAGACACTATGGAGAATGGGGCTTGCAGAAAAAGGGCATCTCCAAGAATGCTTGGACAAAATGTGTGAGTAGGGTAACAAAAGGAAAGAAAACATCTATCTAGGGGGAGGGTAGGCCGGTCAAATAAGAGACAAAATAGAGAAAAGGAGCTGAACCACTTTTAATCCGCGGTGAAATCTTGAATCCCGCTCTGCTTTCCTCGGCTGTTTGCCGTACTGGGCTGCTGTTCTCCAACACCGCTGGTGGAGGCTGCTCTCGCTTAGCGCCAGTTGGGCGCCCTGGGCTGCTCAGCTGGACCAGTCACAGGTCCTTCCAGTTTTCCCGATGAGTGTTGCTGGTAAGACTTTTCCAGGGCTTGAAAGGTAAATCTCTAAGGGCTATCAAAGAATCACAGTGAGTAGCCAGGAGCACTACCTGATAAATGCATAGCTGGTTACAGTGTACATCAAATAGACTAATTAATAAAATGTCCTGAAAGATAAAAGCAGCAGCCTATGATATGTATTTAGACCCGTAGTCCAGGGTCTCATGTTTGTAAAAACAGCGCTTGGGGGATATTTTCGCTAAAAGATGACAGAGGGCCAGGGTTAAGCCAAATGAACTTTCTTTCAAGGCATATCGGAAGTTAGAGAGGCGGGGAGTGATTCATCATTCAGAATTCTCAGAATAGATTTGCTAAATTTACAAATTCGATGTTAATTCCGATTCTGTTCTTCAGCCTTGACTGGCAACAGCTGTTTACTTTGTCCCACTTTACTCCTCGGCTTCATAATTTTCCCATCAAAACGTACCTGTTTGTGTGCTTGTGAGATCCTGAATTGGTTTGGAAGATGATGGCAGGAAGGGGATCGGTCAGTACAGTAGTGAAGGAAAGCAGGAGAATATTTTTTGCTTTATTTCATTTTCCACTGCCCATTTTCTGTAATAACTCTCGCAAAGACTATTTGTAGGCATATTTCTGGAGAGAAAAAAATTTTAACAATTGCAGGATATTTGGGCAAAGCAAGCTTGCATTTCCTTGAGAAGCTGGTTCTTTGCCCTCTTTCAAACACAAAGCCGCAGAGCACTGTGACCTCGTTGGTCAATCAAGCAAAACAAATTGAATTTGAAGTAATTAATACTTGCCACAGTGCGCTTGGGAATGTGCTAACAACTAAGAACTATTTGCAAAGAATTAGTTCAATTAATTAAACAGACAAAGAAGAAACTAATCAGATAAATTATTCCTTTTGTCCAGGTCTAATAGTAAGTATCAGTGACAGGTTTCTTTTGGCTGTTGCACTGCTGATGCCTTCATTGATGAGTCTTGCCTCTTCAAGTCAGCAAACAAAAGCATAAAATGTAGCATTCTCACAGGATTTTTATTCTGGTTTGATTTGGAAGTTGGGGTGCCATCTCTTGTCTTGATCTTGTACGTTTTAGAAGGAATGAGAATTAACTAGTGTCAAGCGATTGGCGATCTAGAAACCAGAATAACGAGAGCTGGGGTTACCCAACCTCTGAAGAAGGGGGGATGCACAAAAATTACCAAAAAAAAAAAAAAAGGTGGAGGAGGATGAACTGTTTTGTATATTTGCTTGGGCTAGGATGGATTACCATGGAAAAAAATAACATTGAGAAGTTCTAAAAAAACAATCTGACTGGAGGCGATCATCTATAGTCTCCACCCTCAGAGTATTTTAAGAGCAGCCTAGGCTTGACTTTATTTTCACCCATAATATCTAAGGATTGAAAGTCATCTGAGCATTACCTACTTAAAATTGGTATAAACAAAACAGGGGTGTTTGGGAGGAGGAGGAGGTAGCTGCACTGCCTTTTACACAGGCTTTGAATAGAGCTTTCCCTATTTTAGTGGGGTTACATGCTTTCTATCCATAAGCCAAGTTTAGCTGTCTCAAAACCCTCCTATTTCACCTGTAATGAGAGAAAGAGGCAAGTGGAGACAGAGATGAAGTACGTTCATTCCTCTACCAAGAACTGCAATAGTCCATGACCTGGAAAACAAAATGATGATGTTTTGGGTGGTGGGATCTGCCATGCTTTCCTCCTGGTGGATTACAGGCTACTTCATCAATGGCTTTGACAGGTCACTGTCAGTTATGCCACAGCTCACCTCCATGCATGGACTGCTTCCGATATACCACTAGTTTCAAGTGAATTTTCCCTTCTGCATCACCCTTCTCATTTGGCAGTGCCCACCTTGACCTTTTAGGTTATTTTGAGGAGTCACTCCCTTACCTGGGAGTCTCTTTTGTTACAGATGTATGTGCGATTTCTCAGGGACGTCTCCATTGGTGTTTGAGGGTGTCTCAGGAACCGTTCTTGCTTAGGCTGCAAGACAGTGTCACAAAGCTGAATGGGACCACAATGTACCCAAGACAAGTTTTTGAGACACCATGTTATCGCAACCAGAACTAACTCCAGAGACCATTATATGCATTTATTATACAGTACTAAAGTATGAAAGACTCAATTAAAGTTTATTTGATATAAAATTAATGCTCCTTTCTTCCTCTTCACTGTGCTGATTACGTTAAAACAGAACAATGAGGCAGCTGCAGTGGAACAGTATCAGAGAAATTTCTGTCAGCATTTACTATAGGCAAAATTATAAGGCTAGGTTTTCTCAGCCAGTTCAGTGAGCCAACTGGCTGCACATGTTGCAAATGCTTTTTTATACTATCATGAACTGCAAAAAGAATACATTGAAATTTTCCTCCTTTTTGAAAAGTAAGAGAATGGTGCAAACACAGGAAAAATTACCATATTCAGCTCTTGCATTGTGCTTCTCCTCCGCAGCTTTCCAGGGCTCTGCTCCAGCGAAGCCCTTCCAAGCTCGCACAACTTTAAGCACCTACACAGGCCCTTTGAAGTTACCGTCACTCTCTTTGGAAAAGTGCAGTTAAACACAGGTCTCGCTTGAACTTTGCTTTGATTCGAATGTCGCAATTTTCCAAAGGAAAATACTGTGTTTCACAATTAATTCAATTCATGTGATTTTAGTATATAGGGAAAACTGAATGGGAATGATCACCTTTAAAAACCAGTCAATGAAAGTCAACCACAGGGACTGGGTATCTTCTACTTTCTTTTACAGTAGAATAAAACTTATCTAGCCTGGGTTACTTTTTCAGCGTCCTTTAGTGTAATTTCTCTAGAAGCTTTTGGGATCTACTCCTATTAAATTTTATATACTTCTGTTCCATGAGGGTGAAAAATAATATTTCAAATGACAAGTCTATTGAAACCCTCATTTTTTTAATCATAAGGATTTTTTGTAAAAAAAATCCTTCAATCTATTTTTTTTCCTTTATGATGGAGTTGGAATAAGACTAGTAATTTGGCAATGTAAATTTGCATAGAAATATGCTGCCTAAGAACCCATTTATTACAGCAGTTATAACTCAAGCAGATATGAAATGGCCCAAAGGTAGAGCAGACTCGATGGCAGAATAAAAATGTGCATGTAACTTTCTATGGGCTTAAGTTTGTTGACTTTGTGATTATTTTCATTTAATATGTCTCCAGATGAATGTTAACTTGTTTTTGCTTTAGGTTTACTTCTGGCTTACTTGTACTGAAACAAGAAAAGCGAGTGCTCTGATTAACATTTGGTTTAATTTAACTGCAGCCTTTCTAGTCCTTGCTGAAATACAACTTTATGAGGTTTTTTAAAGGTTGAGTTTGGTTTTTTTTTTCTATTTTCCAATGACTCAGAAGGGATATTCCTACAACAAAAGCAATCACACATTGTAGGTAGCTATGCGGGTAATTTTTCTTCCTTTGCAATAGCGGACATGCACTGCTCTCCTTCCGTTCAGATACGTTGAACGTCATGGCAAGAGAACAGAGTTCTAGTCCCAGTTCCAATTTTGTTGGGGTTTTTTCCCGTTTTCCACTTGTATTGCTTCCTGGCTTACAGCTGAGAAATCTAATTCACTATGAATTTTAGTCTAGGTATGGAGAAAGGAAAGCGAGTTAGGGTTTAATAAGAGAGAGCAGCGAAAGGCACTTCCTCCTAAGCTCCTACCCTGCTAAAATACATCGCACACCACGCGTGTCCTCAGCTGTCTTGCTCAGCTTGTGCTCTTCAGGCACATGAGACTTTTCCTGGACAGGACACAGGAGGGGTCTTAAAAAACCAAACCAAACCAAAACCAACCAACCAATAAAAAGACAATTTATTTTTTTTTCCTCATATAATGTAATTTTTTTTTTCTCTTATGAATCAAACGTTGAGACATAGTTCTAAATGCCGAAGCCAGTTTAATATTGAGTCTGTGCATCTTGCAGCTTCTAGTCGAGTCTGATATCGCATCGCTTCAGGGAAGTCGTGTTGTTGTCCTTACTCTTCTGAAGAGTCACCAGGCTATAAAATCCAACTTTGCAGCCGAAAATGAAGCTAAAATGTCATACAATATCATGAGGGTTAATTGGGCACTAACTACTTTTCTGGTCTCTTACTCTCTGTTAATGACAAATGAAAAACAAAAAGAAGCCAAAACAGCTTATGTTTCTACACTGCAGACGATAATGACCATCACATGGGTTGTTATAATCATAATAGACTTGTGGTATTTTTCAGCTGAAATAGTTTAATGTTATTTTTTATTACTGACTAGTGTTGTTTGCTGCTTTTGAAATTAGCTCTGTAATTTTAAATATCTTTTTCTCCTATGTATTATGGCCATATAAATACGGTAATATTTTTCTCCCATTGCTTTTGTTTGGTTTTCTGACTCCTTCCATATTGATTTGTCTCAGTGCTCTGTGAAATTGATTACATTTGTTTCTTTAGAAATGAGGCTTCTGGAATTCTGCATTATATTTACCACTCAGGAAAATAATGACAACAAAGAAATGGGTTTCTTTTAGAAATGAAACAAAAGCCTCATTCAGATGAGAGTTAATTTAATGAAAGTATTTAATCTTCCCCTCCTCCCTATCCCGAAGCAAGAAGTTATGGCACTTCTTTATTTTAAGATCTCCTTGCCATGTTTATTCTGAGTCATTCTCCGTTTACTGGCAGAAATGAATTTTTATTCTGTTAGGCTTGCTGAGATTATCCTGCTCTATGACAAGGAGCTTTAGCCCTTCTGGTTTGAGTATCATCAGCAGACTGAACTTAGGGGCTTGTTATAGTATAGTCACTTAAATTTAGTACTGCTTGTCACATGAATTCCTGCTCCTTTTTGCATGACCTGAAGAAATGGAGGGGAAGATGGCAATTGCAAAGAGGGGAAGATGGCAATCGCTTTCATGGCAAGTTCACGTTCTGCCGGATTTGATCCCAAGGGATCTGAGCAGCCCCTGACCTGGTCCCCCAAGGAGCGGTGAGCCCATCCCCTGTGCCCAGCCCACAGACGGTTTTAATGCAGTGTCCCCGTTAGCGAGCAAACCTCTCCCGACCAGCTCGGTACCGAGACATGGCTCCTTCGTTCACGCTCAGCAAAACTACAGCTGGGTGGTGGCGCTCTCTGTGTTTCTGGCAGCCCGCCCTGAAAACCTGGACTCCGAGGAGGGTTGGGACCATCAGGCTGGCACCCTGCCTGCCGCTGGGGCGAGCTCTGTGTGCTCAGACCAAGGCAGGGAGGAGAAAAACCATCTCGGCTCAGCGCTCTGCATCGGTGGTGGGAGACTCTCTGAAGTGGAACAGCCTCTGCGGTTTGCAGAGGAGACAGATAAAGCTCGGTACTGGTGGTTGTCTAATGGCAGCCTGGTGCCTTTTTGGAATCAAACAGCCCCATCCTCTATTCACTTGTGAGCTGTAGCATATTGCAGACAAGCAGGTGCCCGATTCTAACGACAAGAGGCAAGGCAGCTGCAGCCCAGCTGTGTGGAAACCTTTCACAGGTATAGGGACTGGGATGTGGACAGTTTGTGTCCTACAGCCTAGAACCTCTGTTGGAAAGGTCTCCTTATGACTTTGCTGCTTATGTTCTGTGTCTGGGGCAGCTGCAATAGCAGAGGATACTATAGAAAGGCCAGGCTTTGTGCGGATGTCACTCTTAGATCCAGCAAAGCTAGTTACCATCCAGACGTAACCATGCAAATGCACGCAACGGCCCTGACTTTCAATCGCTTCTTCTCTTGTTCTAAATCTTCATCTTTACATACGTGTGGCAGTGAGCGTTAAAGTTGACCTCAGGTTCTGGGAATCCATGAGCGCTGGGCACCGTTATTTCCCAACTGTCGATCTCCCACCTTGGGGCAAGCCTGGGCCCTGCCAGCAGGTTTTGCTTCTCATCGGGCGCTCCCTGACCTGTACCAGCCCAGGGTGCTGACAAACATAGAGCACAACGTGACGCTTCAAAAAGATAAAACAGTTCTGTAGCTATGCATTACAGTTCAATTTAACTTCCAAATCACTGCCATGGAAAAAAAAATCGGATAAAATAAGTTTCATGGAAAGGTTCTACAGCTTCATATCATATGCCATGATTTTTCCCCCCAGTATAACCATATCAGTCCCTTTAAATACTGTGAGAGGGAGTGGGGAGAGGTGGGAGTGAGACAGGGAAGAAAGAAACACTTGCTTTCTGTGTTAACTATGTGTTTAGAAACCCAAAGGTTGAAGGGGAAACTAAATCCCCCTTCAATGTAAAATGTATCTTATAGTGGAATTAAGAAACGCCACGAAAGAAAAATGACCACAAGTCAGGTTATTCTTTCTTTTTCTCCCACTTCCTGCCATGTTTTTATAGCTATTATTGAACAAAATCCATGGCACAACAGATTAATCTCTTGAATGATGCTCCCTAGAGGAGGAAAAAGCCTCGGGCCCTACGTGAATGCGATCAACAAGGTGTTACAACAACATGAGTGGCTGCTAGGAGAGGATCAGAAACGGGCTGCTTTGAAAGCACTTTGTCCCAGAGGGCACCTTTCCAGGGAATCGCTGAAAGAAGCAAGAGGCTCGAGATGAGAGACCACTTCTGTTGGTGTGGTCAGTCTCAGAGGGCTCAGACATCACTTCGCAATGGGCCAGAGGTCAGGGAGCCAAGGGAGAGAAGATGCAACAAGCATCATCGTGGCAAAAAGGATGCTAGTTGGCACGTCCTGATACCTCAGTCTGGAGAGCTGCAAATAAAGTATCTGCTACGCAGGCCCGCGTAACAGCGAAGGCACGAACTGAATGGAGACAGATGGAAATGTCTTGCGAAGTGATCTGCTCATGTCAGAGACTGATAATACGTGGTCGATGGGGCAGGGGTCATCAGTCAATTCTTGTTCAATTTCCATCTGCTGGACTGCATTTCAACTAGGGATGAGATCCAGAAGTAGTTTTAAACACCCTGAAATATCTTAACCCTTTCTCTCTGCTCCATTGCTGAGACTCAGACTCCAGGTACAGACCCAGGGCGTTGGGGAAATACCATACACCTTGTCAGCGACTCACAGCTGCCGAAGGCTTCTTGTCATTAATGGCTGGCACACTGACTTTGCAGTACTTGTGACTCCCACCACGGCCTGATTCAGATAATAAATAAAAGCCCAAAAGCAACTGATTAAAGGAAATATTAATGTCTGTAGGGAAAATTTTTGTAGCTCTGTCCTGACAAGCAAATCCTGCCATTTGGAGTATTAAAAAAATCGAGGCAACCTCTTGATGTCAAGTAATGAAATCACTTTGGCCAGTGATTCAGGGTCTTTTAAAATCTGTATTAACAAATATAACCAAGTCACCAGAGAATGTTTTTCAGTGCAATGTTATTGACAAGAGAGTCCAGAAAGCATGTCCTCTCGAACCATCACTATCTCAAGATGCAAATCCTTAATGATACCGTATATGTCAAGCCTGTATATTATTTAGACAACTATAATAGTTCTGATGTTCCAATGAAAACATGCTCTGAACAGAAGTCACTGCACTCTTCACTGCATACTTAATCAGATTTTCAGTCAACGTATCGTGAGCAAGATTTTAAAATGCCTAAAACTGCAGTTTATAGCAAATTATAATGTTTGACAGGGTGAAAACACACTCCTCTTCAAGTCACTGTCTTCGGATGAACTACACCTTCAGAATATCCTTATGAAGCAGGGAAAATTCATAAATGCTGTTTTGTAGATGAGGAAATGTCATTGTAGACAGCGTAAATGACATTCTCAAGGTTGTGGCAGATTTCCTATTTGCTCCTCTCCCTGGATCTAGGTCATGGTAACGTGATCATACTACACCACCTTTTCCCTGCTGCAACTTGATGATAGTGGGAGTGTTGCTGGTGGAACCTCCAACTTTGCCTTCAGATGGGAGCCAGAGCTAGGCTTAGCCTCAGCCTCATGTCTTCTGCCTCCTGGAAGAGCGAGGTCATTGGAATAACCTTAGAGTAAATCAGTCAAGTGTAGCATTCATGAAACGAGACTGGTTAACAGAGAAAAAAAGAGCATTAAGCTGTTTGCATCTCCTTTCTGTGCTGTGGCAGGAGCCACTAGCTCTGTGGAGGCTGGTGGCCCCGTTTCTGAGGGACACAGCACTGGGAGTGTGATGGTGAGTGGCTGATTCATGTCCTCATTTGGCATCTGCATGGCCCACCAGCATGGGTCACCTTAGCATGCAACACATTTGCGATCTGCCTGCCCCGTTTGTTTGATCTTGTAGTAGCAGTATGTTTTATACCCCTACGTGAAGTCAATGATGAAGAAAATCTTCCTCCGAGGTTGCTTCTCTCTCTTGGATGCTCGTAAAAGTATGTACTCCTCAGCACCATCATGTGAGGGGTTTCAATAATTTCATTGGGGAAGCAAAATTACAAACATGTCAAACTGAATTTTGTATTCCCAATCCTTAAGTAGCTTTACTGAGGGAGGGGGAAAAGGGACGTGCATCCTTTTCATTTATTTAGCTTCATTTATTTTGGGTTCTTCTGGTTAGTCTCCTCTTGTCTCACGTGCGCTGAAACATCTCTCGCCTAGAAAGAGTGCCTCCTGCATCCCTCCATCTGATTTCCTCTTGGAAATCAGCCGGTCTCAAATTAATCTTCTGGATAGAAAGCTGGCCCTTCCTGACTGGCTTGATGGGTGACTCATGTCTTTGCTTCTGCCTCCACCCCAAATACGGCAGCCTGAGTCACTGTCCTTCATCACATCCCTTGCACTCTCTCCCTTCCCTCCCCCGGTGAGGAATTTTCAGCCGATGTGTGCATGAGATGCCTGAGCTGCTAGACAGTCCCAGTGCGCCGACGTGACCCACAGGTTCCCTACAACCCTTACGCCTTGCCCTTCATCTCCATCGCTCTGCTGCCGCTTTCAGGGACAGACTATCTCTTTCCACAGCTTCTGGGAAAAGGCTAGAGTGCTGACAGGAGTTACAGAGTAAGTCCCGTCTCAGAGTTTGGTTCTTCGATCACTTCTGGACATTATCATTGGAGCTAATCATCTAGTTAATTAAACTGTCTCAAATATATGCCAACGTTGGGCCTTGGCCCAGACCTTTTATTTATGTTTCTGACCAGCCCCAATTCTTCATTTGGCAATATGTCAAAATGTACAGATGGATCAAAATAGCTCATCATTTCCCAGTAAAATATGATTCTTTGCAAATAGTAACCCAGACTGTCACAGCTGGTATTCACAGGACTTGAATTATACATGCGCAAGCTGGAAGTGCTTTGAAGACTCAGCCAGCCAGAACACACACAGTGCCACGCAGAACGCTTCCCCACTCACATCCTACCTGCTGGCCCAAAGAAGTCCCCTGGGGATGTGGATGGGAAGACTTCTATCCTTCAGCCAAGCTGTGTTGGCCCCGTACAGAGCTCAGCCAATGAAACCTCTTACTGTCAGAGAGCTGCTCACCGCCAGCTCATGGATACCGTGCACTCGGAGGAGCTGTCTGGCATTCAAATATTCAAATACATATATATTAGAGGAAACATTAGTCTTCAGCAAGCATAAAGCATCTAATTTAGTCAGATAAATTATTCATTGTAAATAATTTGTTCAGCTCCAGTACCCAGCAACAAAAGGGTTTCTTTTTCTCTCCTTCCATGCATTTATGATTCTTCTATCAACAGTAATGGAGGATACCCAAAGCAATCACGTTAATATTGGTTTTTTTCTTACCTACCTGTTCTTTAGAAATGGGAATAATGTAGATGTGTAGATGCATTGGTGTTAGATTCCAGCTCAGGGAGCTGTGCCAAGAAATCTCTACTGGGCAGGTACAGTGGCACACGTTCCAGTGAGAATGTATTTCACAGTTCAGCAAGTAGTAGAAATCACATTTTTTGGTTATAGTATTTTCATGTAAGTGACACCTTTAGCTGTATTATTAACTCCCTTCTCTATTCCCCTAGTTAAAAACATAACATAGTGTAGGAACTGGGTGGGACTGGATTAATCAAGTACACTGTCCAGCAGCAAGGGAGCCCGCTAGGAAAAGAGCGGAAGAACCAGGCAAGCGTACAGCAGGGCTTCTCCCAGCTTCCAGAAATGTATAGCTTGGGGTCATTATGACCCACAAGTGTACCTTTATGCTTAGTAATCTCTGGATATTTCTTCTAGGCGTTAGTCTAATGTGTGTGAGGGTGTGAATTCATCTATGGCTTTGGTTAATTCCTTCCCTTCTTGTTCTTTAGATTTACAAATGTCTTCTACCCTTACATAAGCAGCAGTTAGATTCTTTGTTCATCCACTTTAATATATCACCTTTATGATTTTTCCTTCAAACCTCTTCCAATGTTCTTGCAGAATTTCTGAGAAAAGAAATGTATAGTTCCATGCTGTCTTGTCTCTGCCAGAGTGTTTGAAAAAGAACCTGTGATTTACGGATTATGCCGCAAATTCTGAGGCCCAGTAACTTACCTTCATTCGTTTTATCTGTCTTGGTGTCTGCTTATCTCAGTGGCCATTCTGTGTCTCCAGGTAGAAAAGTATTTTGTCTTGTAAATCAATAATTAAACCTTTGATGGAAATTTTTGCATTCTGTATTCCTCTGCTGTCATTACCTTCTCCCTTTCCTTGTTCTCCCTCTTATTCTTGTCATCTCAGCGTTACTATTCTTCTGGCAGCCCCATTCCAAAGGTAGCCAGACTTCAGAAGACTTCTGGATGGCTTCAGAAGAGATGTTGATAAATAATACCAGATTTAAGCTGTGTAAACAGAGTTGAACTTTGGTCTTTTCTTTCCTCTTTGCAGCCTTCCAACTAGAGAAGCAGAGAAGAAAAGACTGTATGCTCAGCCACCTCAGGCTATCCCTTCCTTACTGAAAGCTTTGCTCTGAAGGTTCCGCAGAAGGGAAGAGAAGCAAATCCATAATTGTAAATAAACAGACGGCAAAATAAAAAGAGAAGCATCAGAGGATGTTCATCAAGGGTGAATAGCAGAACAGTTAGCAAGAGAGAGAGATAAGTCCTTATGCATTAAAAAAATCCCCATGGTAGCTATAAATAATTTGTCTGTGTCAAGGAAGAATAATGAACAAATGCTGGGAATTTGAGTGCAAAAGGCCCCAGTGCTCAGTCCCTTTCTGAAGGCCTCCCTTCTTTCGACCCATGGATATTTGACTTACATTGAAGAGCCAACAGCAATGGTTTACAGGATTTAATGCGGACGGATATTCAACTATTGAGCTTTCCACTTTTTTCGGGGGTCTCGACAAACTGGAAACAATACATTTACCATTCCAAGTCACCCAAGTGTTGAGGCTGAAGAAATACATTGGGATGGAATGGCCCCATTTGGTGATGTGGATGAGGAACATACACGTAATTCATGAATGTTAGGGACAGATACTCAAATAGTGGGTCAGGAGGCGCAGTTAGTGGCCCTTAGTTGAACCAGGTATACTCATGGACAAACAAAATTCAAGAACTACTGATGTTGTGCGGTACTTTGTTGAGCTGTGGTTGTACCAGATTCTTTACAGCCAAAAGTTGTCCCAGTTCAGCTGGGATATGAATCCTCATAGCTGGTTTCAGCCTGGTTGTCTTGTTCTTAATTGCTATCCAAAAGGAAAAAAGAAATCATTTTCCTATTCTCATTTATCCTCTCCTGCCCCTGCCACTGACTTTGAGCTAGGCTAAAAGTTTTCCCAACACTTTAAACTGCAGAGGATCATAATATTTACTGAAATCAGCATTTCTGCAAAGGATTTTGCATTTCCTGTGTGCTCAGTGATGTCACCCCTGTGATAACTGCCTTGTCTGGGTCAGCTTTGCTTCATTTTCTATAAAGCAATTGAGATTTACGGTTCCTGTCACTCCTTTTTATGAGTTTATTTTATGGTGTGACTGATCTTACTGCAAACAAAGCTTTTGCTCACGTTTCCAGGGGTTCTTTTTCCATTCTATATTCAAGGAAAATATGAGAAATGGGCCAGTTTGGAAGCTGTAGCTTGTTAAGAGCTGATAATCTTTTTTAAAGCCTTAAAGTATAGAATTCTCCAAAATGATCTTGTGGCAGCCAATTCTTCGTTATGTTATGATGCATGTACGCTCAGACTCTCATTCAGCTATTATTAGTGCCTGCACTGAAGTCACGTCCAGGCATTTGCTTTCTCAAAGGAGTAGAAATCACGCCAAAAAAAATAAAACCAAAATTTGGTCTCTGAACTACTTCAGCCACTTCTGCAGGAAGAAGTGTAATCCAAGAAACAAGGTCACAAACTGGTTTCCCCATGAGAATGGCAAACACACGATACTTTTGAAAGGGGAGAATAATAACAGGTTAGGACTTTGATTGCGAAAATACTTCGTGTTCCCAGCCTGGTCTGGTAAGTGTAATGGTAGCGGCTGGTACTTCAAGACCTGGAAAGTTTATATTTAGTCCTCAAGCCGTTTTATTGAAACATTGCAAATTAACAAAAACCCTACTGCTCCACTTTCCAAAAGAGAGAATAACTACTGTTTTCTTCATTTAAGCCACATTTTCTGCCAAAAGAAGCTATTAGCTTATGTTTTAATGCTGCAGAAGACATAAAAGGAGGGAATCTTTGCCCTGAAAAATTGAAAAAAAAGGGATATGAGAAAGGAAGTCAGAAGGGCAAGCAGTGTTAGCTCTACTTTATAGACAGGAAATGGAGAGCAAAGGACGTCTGTTTTTGTTAAGTCTTTCCAGAGAAGGATGATGATGCCAGCTGTGCGTCAATGTAACAGAGTCTCTATGACCAGAGACAGTGAGAGAAAGATGAGGATATTAGATTCGGCAAGGGCGTAACCTAAAATGACTTTGAAATAAAGAGGAGCCTTTGGATCAACTCGGAAGAATCTGGGTTTATTTCTAGTGATTTAGCCTGTGACTGGGGCTGAGGATTTTACTTGTCATGGACTTCTGTCTAATTTTAATATACTGATATACTTTTTGCCTTTCAGCATGCTTAAATTTGGCGCAACAGAGAGCATTGCTTCCTTAGGAATCCATGCAGCTGCCCGTGCACAGGGTGTCTCAGGACTATCCTAGTACCCATATGGAACAATAATTACAAATTACGTGTTTAAAATCATATAATTCATCTGAAGAGCATCTTGAAGCTGAATTTCTGCCAGTCTAGTGGCTCAATCATTTTCACCCCATATTTTTCCCGACTGGGTATTCACAGCGTTCTGCTATACAAACATCTTTGTTGGAACAGTCGCTGCCTTTTGTTTTGCAAGTCATTCTCTGTGTGTGGCAATGGCAGGGATGCATCATATTTGAATTTCCCTTTCTCACGTGGCTTTTACAACTCTGAGATCAGTCCCTGCCCAGATGGTCCCTCCGTGTCAGAATCCATCATGTAATTTCTTTTCCATCACCCATGAACAGGATCTGGGGATCTGGGCACATGGTACTGTCACAATAAAAGCAAACGCCAAGCACAGAAATCTATCTTTCTTACTTAATTTCTGTTTTCTTTTTATTTTATTTTCTCTTCTCTTTTTTTTTTTATTTATTGAAAGCAGGTATTGGTCTCACAGGGTGGTCATGTGGGTAGCTCAGAAGTGACCGTACATTTAAAACTTATCTTTAAAATAGCTGGAATCCATTAAAAGCCCCCATTTGTATTCAGGGCATTTCAGCACTGAGCAGCATGAAAGGAAGAGATCAATAATCACATTGCAAGACCCAACTTCTTGCTGTGCCAGGCTAACATAAACTAGCTCAGCTCTAATATTGAATCCAGTCCTTCCTAATTTGTCCTTCCAATATAGTATCCCACCGTCTTCCCTTTCACCTAGCCACCCTCTAGGGCTATTTCCCAATTCAGCTATGATAACCTTGTTTTGCTTCTTTGCAGTTTATTCCCATCTCTATCTTTCTCCTCCTTGATCTATCATTTAGGAATTACTACTGAAGGGCCTCATGTTCACATAGTTATCTTTGTATAGCCTTTATTTTAATGCCGCTCTTGCTCATCACTGGCCCTACAAATTGCTCCACTCCTTCAGTAACAGGTTTATATCAGCAGGAAGGAAAGCAGTGTTTAACCGGCAAATGTGTATCATGAGGGAAAAGCTGGGGGGAGATCTGTGGTGACACGTGTCGTGAGCTGACAGTATGGAAAAGCTAGGTATTGCTTCCGAAAGAAAATTGTAAAAATGGTAACTAGGAGGGGCTCCTTATTTTCTTTGGTCTTCTTCAATGTTTTCACAACTCAAATAATTCTTTACATAAGCTTTATTGTTATTAACTTAGGTTTCGATTCCTATTTTGTTCTGCTTTTTACCTGTTCCCAGGTTCTAACACCACTGTCAAGTCTCCATGCTTGTCTAAAAATATTTAGAGTGCATTTCAGGTTTTTCTGTTGTTTTTTTAAAGCCAATTAAATTTTCTGCAAAATTAGTTCTTGGCATTACTGATGCCTCTTCCAGCAACAAAGCAATAGTCAACGGTACCTCCAGTTCGTTAGTGCTCCAAGATGGGAGAACAAGAGGAGGCAGGCATGTAGCCAAAACTCCGAGTTGCCTGGGCACAATGGGGATATGCTGTGGGACGATGGAGGGAAAAACTGAATGTGGACTTGATGCCAAGAAATGATGAATGCGGCAAAAGCACTAAGTGGCCCAAGCGAGATGCCCTTCCGCGTGACCATGTGCCAAGTCAGGGAGAAGGAACCCAAGGATGTGTTGACGTTTGATTCACCGCTGGTTTTGTGACATGCTGAATCTGGCAGTCACACAGTTTCTGCTGCGTGTCACAAAACTCCTGCGGTGAGAAACCACATAAGAAAAATTATGAAGGGGAAAAACATTGGCACAAGACTATCAGGCTGTCAGTCCACAAAATGAAATCTTGCTTTAGGTATAGTATCAAATCCCCGTAGTCCACCCTTACTTTCACCTTATTTATGACTGAGTCTTATTTTCCCCTGCTTCCAATTGCACAGCCATAAAAAAAGCTTTGAATACTGCCATACGAATAGAAAAGTTCTGGTTTTGCAGCGTATCATGCTTAAATGGCTCTCACTTTATGCGCGTGTGAATTTATAAGTCAAGTTTAGGTCAAAAGATACTACGGAATATTTGTTAAAACTTGCAGCAAGATCTTTGTGGATCCAGGCGTGCCTCAGGGCTGGAGTCTCAAGGCTCTGAGGTACTGAAATTGTTGGATCATGCTGTCTCCCTGAGTTTGTAGCATCTGAAACAATAATTTGGAGGTTTGAGCCACCTTACTTGTATGTGCAGGCTCAGACCCAGAGTGAAAGACTGAATGGCCGCATTTGTCATTCATTTCACTGCGTTCTCAAAAATAACCATCGAGTTGTGCAGGCTTTACAATCTTTTTCTAAAAGCCAGCTAGCTAGGGGATGCAGGGAATAACTGGGACATGATCTGAAAATTTGTAAGGCACCCAGGGAGAAACTGTCCCCCCTTTCTGTGGAATAAAGGTCCTCCGTAACTTTCAGCACAGCCCAAACCCTGGGGAAGGTCGCAAAGGACTGAATAATTTTTCTACACTGTTTGTTTTCCCCCTTTCACTTGGACAATTTTGGGTTGGCTTGAAGTGCAGGAACCAACATGCTGGTATGGAAGAAGGGTTGTTGTAATGCCGTTTGAAGGTTAAACATCAAGATATCTTTGAGACAACAGAAGGGAGGGGGGTTGCTCCCCTGAGATTTGTGAACTGTGTTTTATCTTGTAGCACAAAAGTAAATGGAATCCACATCCAGACTTCCCTTGGCCTGTTCTCCAACTGAGCACTGGGCCTTTCAGGTTTTATTCATGTCTTATTTTCAGCAATCTTCACATTTGACATTGAATCTTAATCCACAAAAGGCAGAAAACTTGGGCGCTTCAGGTATTTTCAAGATTGATAGTAATATTAGGAGGTAGCCAGATTTTCATGCTGTTCTTCTCGTCACCCTCGTGAACATCCAAGGGCAGAGAACTGAATTTTGCAAGTAATTACCAGAGTGTTCTAGAGTGAAATTTCCATCACTTAAAATAAGGCTTTTATTTTTTTGTAGTGAAATGGGAAATTTGCTTGCTCCGAGCAAACCGAACATATGTTTATCCCATGTGAAAATCTGCCATTAGCGCCCACAGGCTCCTAGTTTACACAACATCTATTTTCCTTTGCAGTGGGTAATGAAAGATGTGTCAGAGCCACCCAGGCTCTTCTATAGTCTCACAGACCGTTATTTCCGGGACCTGGGAGCAAAGGCGAAGGCATCCATTCCTGCTGACAGGATCCCAATGTTGTGCACAAAAAAGAAAAAAAAAGCAAATTTATATATATTCAAAATTTGGCTTTAAATCCTCTTCAAGAAGCCAAAAATAATACAGAGGGGAGAGCTTCCCTTTTTTTTTTTTTTTGTTCCAGTCTGTTTATTGAATGTCTCATGATAAGAGAGGAAAATCTTCTGTTGGATTTTGAAGCAGAGTTTTGGCCAGCATTGTTAATTGTTTTCTTTGTTTTTAATGAAACAAACTGCCTTGGGCTGAAGCTAAATCTCTCGTAAGCCACACAAGTGAAGATTAACTTCTTGTCCTTCCCCTTTTGCGAGGACATAAGTAAAGTGTCACTTTTCTCCTTCACTGTTGGGTTTTTTTCCCCCCCGCCCTAAAACGTTGTACGTACACCTCCCTGCTCAGCATCCTTCTCATTTCAAAGCTAGAGACACCCAGAGCTGCTTCCCAGCCTCATTTGCCTCTACCAACGCAAGGGGCCAGGGCAATCCCACTGCATTTGAAGCAAGATTGCTCTCAAGCTTCACGCACCAAGCAAAAAATCCTTTGTCCTTTCAAAACAGTAGACAGCAGTCGAGTATTTGATGAGTTGATATTAGGAGCCGGTAGCAGGGCAACAGGCTGATGCCACTGCAGTACAGCCCGTGAAGTCTTCTCACATGCCAGCGTTTGCTTTTTTAAAGCTCCTTCCTCCAGAATAGCTCACAGGCCTTCAAGCTTTTCACCCAATAGTCCATTGTAAGCTAATCAAAAAAAAAAAAGAGTAATGGGAAGCTCTGCAGAGTCTCGTAGAGGGGGCTGCACTCAGGCAGCTGCCGGGTGGGCTACAGACAGTATTGCTCTCAGGGAAACTTCCCCGAGGTGACCAGGCTGGGCTCATTAAACAACCTGTGACATCCAAGATAGAGCTGCCAAAATCCCACTGTTCAAGTTCTGCCAAATACTTGGGAGGTGATGACCCAATGCTGCTCTTACAGTGATTTGGGGTTTTCTTTGTTTCGGTTTTTTTGTCTTCTTTTTTTCAGGGGAAAAGATGCTTTAAGAAATCAGAGAGTTTTTTCTGCATGCTTGCAGTGATGAGGCCCGTGATTTTTATCACACTTAATACATCTTAATGCATCGGTCTTTGGAATTGTAGTATTACGTGAGACCAGTGGATTTAACATAAAGCAACGGGAGAGCGTTTCTAAGCCTTGTGAATTTGGGAGACTCAAAACCCAGGAACGCAACCTTAAAAAAAAAATAAAAAATTACAAGGCAGTAGGTCCTGGAGGCAAGCTGAGGACGCTTTTCCCAGAATAAGCTAAAACGGAATGGAACTAAGATCTAGGGAAAAATAAAAGAAAACTAGCCAAATTCATAAATTCATTAAGAACTAAAGTAGAACAGTTGCTTTTGAAATTTGGCTGCAATTTCTACTATGTTGTGTGTGCTATTCCATGTGTCTCAGCAGCATTTCTAGGAGAGATTTTCAGATTGACAGAAACATGTAACTGGAAGCAGGGAATGTGAAAAAACGTTGGATTTGTGGGTGTTTTTTTTCTTTTTTTTTCTATCGAGTTATTTATTTTGATCTCAAAAACTTGGCTATTCTTTTTAGTGAGGCATGTTCAGAGCAGAAGAGCAATCCCTCTCCAGCTAGTATTTTGCATTGTTCCTACCTGGTAGTTGTGTGAAGGGATGTTCAGAGATCCTGATGGACACATCCTACTTCATAGCATTTCAAGAGAACTTTGTCCCTCTCCTCGTCACACACACACATACACAATGGCTCCATGGCGTATTGACAGACGTGTGTCAGAGATGTCTGTGAGGAAGATGGAGAAGGAGGATATTCCAGGATTCCATGTTGCCACCCTCCTGATGAGTAATTCAGGCAGCTTGGAGCCTCCTCGTGGTCCTCTCTGTCACCCCCACCCCTCCGTTTCCAGCAGCACATTCTGTCTCCTTCAGGAGTCATGCCAGCCTCTCAAACCTCAGTGGTACGTGATGTTAGATTAATTGGCTAAGAAAACATCCACAGAACGAGGAGAGGTGGGGGAAGAGGAACGCTTGCTTGTCAGAAGTGTCATTTTGTCACACTGAAAATCATAGAAATGGGGAAAAGAAGGATCCATGTTGTAAATGAAAACAAAATGCTTGCCTGGAAGTGACTGGCAGTAGCTTGGAGGGATGTGGGAAGAGGGACCGGGGAAGGGAGAGGAGAGAAAGACATGAAGTCCCACTTGGTGCGCGATGGCCGTCACCATTGCAACCAGGGCTCTGAGGAGACACCCTCAGCTGTCTCCGCTCTGCACTGCTGGCGGAGGGAGCCCTCCTCTACCACTGGTGGGCTTAGAGCAGGGGCCAGACGGGGCCCTGAGGGTGCAGGATCCTGCAGTGGGGAGCGCGCTGAAAAGGAGGAATGAAGATCTATGGCAGCCTAAGGGCTGATCCTGAGCTCCAGCACCAGCCACCCATCTTTTGGCGAATTGGTCCCTGGGTAAACTATCCATCTGTACAAGCTGAGCACGGCCTTTCTTGTTGTAGCAGCGGTCGTACGCCGGCAGCGTCTCCTGCTACTTCTCACGGTTGGCCATAGTAAAACCCATACAGAAGTCGCTCCCTGCTTTTGCTCTTTTAGGAATACTGCCAGAAGAGCTCTGTTCTCCTTGAAGCTGAGTTGAAGATGTCCAGTTCCTTCCTCACAGCATCTGTTCTCATTCACTGGAATTATTTGATGGGCTTCTTGCTAACTCAGTCCCAACTCCTCAGTTGGAAGCTGGAATCCACTTGCTGCTTCTCACTAGAGGTTTGTCAGCCCAACATATTCCTGAAGTTTTGCAGTGTATTTGATCTTTTCTTTTTTCCTGTTAAACCCTTCCTATCCCTGTATTCTCCATGTGCTGGGACCTCCCTTGTGTTGCCAACTTGCTGATTCCTTATTCCTCTGCTTTTCACCCACGCAGTTTTCTCTTTATTGTCCACAAGGAATCTATACCACTACTGGTTTTATTTCTTTTTTTTTTTTTGAGTTTTAATTTCTTATATGCTTTACATACACAGAATGATTCTCATATAACCCACTGCAAGGACTATTTTTGTTACTGGTTTTCAAGAGGGAATTAAACGCCCATGGTAACAAAAATCTGAGATTCCCCACATGGGAATTCTGGGCTCTTTTTGCTACTTCCAGTGCCAAAACTCTATAGAAAGCTGTTGTTTCATTCATTCTGACTGACCCTGGCAGACATGAAGCTGCTATGCAATAATTAAGAGTATTTTTATATGTAAGCTAATTTTTTAGTAGCCTGAATACCATACATTCAGTGTGCAAAAAACCCAAAAAAATTTAAAAAAACTTAATTTTGTGCCAAATGTCTCATGCTGAAATTCAACAGATGAAGCAAAATTACTTCTTTCACTCAGCTTCACTGAGGATTTTGCTTCCTAGATAAGGACCAGGTGCTGACTTCCTACGTAATAACATCAAATAATGTCAAGTAAGAGGAGCTTGGTTTTAGAGAAGAAAAATAAAACCAAAAACATTTCCGGGGGAAGGACAAAGATAGACTGAGAGCTTGGAGCATGTGTTGAAGATACCACATTGGAGGTTCTCAAAATGAGGTTAAACAAATGTTTTATTTTAGTTTCACTAGAGTCTGTGTTGGGAGAGAAGGAGAAATTACTGGCCTCGTGCTTTTACACTTCTAAGATAAATGGAACACCATGGCAGGAGAAGGAGAAATGAGCTTCTCCCAGGATGTGAGACCAAGGTGAATTCCCTCTCCTACCCTAATTAGCAGAACTGTCGGCATGGGGGTGTCCTTCAGCCATCCCATCTGTAGGATACAACTCTTCCTTGCTGTCATCTCCAACACTGGTAGCCTGGCACCGAGACATACCGAGCACCCACACCTCCCAGCGCATGGCTTGCTGTGGGGTGTTGCAGAATCACCTCCTTCGCTGAGCTTTGCCAGTGATAGCGCCTGCCAAGTTGCAGGATGCCTCTTTGTTCTGTCACATTGCTGTAACATCTCACGAGGAGATTTGTTGTTTCAAAAAAAGACAAATAAGCAAGCAGTGTTTGCAAACCGAGATGGCATGTTAGAGCATCTTTGGAATGGATTTCTCCCTGTGCTTTTTGTTGACCATTTGTTTCCTTCAATTGGAGCGTGAAAGGACCGAGCATGTCCACTGCAACTTCCCTACGCTAAGTACCACCTGCCAGGCAAACAATCAGTCACTTTTCCTTTGAGAGCGTAAGCTTTCAGAAAGAAACGCTGGCACACACCCACGCTACTCCCCCCTGCCCGCCCCCCCCCCACATTCCCTCCCCATCCAGACTGCAGTGTGACTAGGAGCAAGAACAACACAGAAAATCTATCTATCTCAATAGTATTTCAAATCTAAAACTTAACCTACAAATAAGTGACTTACCCCCGGCACCTCCACAGTAATTGGACTCAATTTTAGAGCACTTTGAGTAGTAATACCTGAACGAAAGGGCAGTAGCTATAAATAAATCAGGATGAAAGATATTATTAGAAGATGTTATTAGAAAGACAAAGGTAGATTAAGTGGAGGGGAGGGAAAAAATGCCAGCCCAGCCACTCCAGCATAAACAAAATAGAGTAAAATTAGAGCTAGCTGTAGGCAGAATTTTGAATGACTGAAGAGTGCATTTGCAGCCTGCTGAGCAAAAGCAATTCTGCCCCCACACTGATGCACAGAAGATTTGGATTAATTTCAGTCCAGACAGGTAGTACAGCTGCAGTTTGGGGCTCACAGCTTGGTGGGAAGGCAAACCGGAGGACTGATGCAGACCTGAGTACGCTACACCTGCTGGGTAACAGAGAATAAAATGCTAGAAAAGGGGCAGCCAAAATGCGTCTGTTAAGCAACACACAGCTTCTGAACAGTTTTAGCACAGCTTCCACAACAGAGGGGTGTGATGTGAAGCTGCTGTGGGGACCAAGGCAGTAATCAGTTTTCCCTGTCTTTATGGTTCGAAGGGAAGCAGGAGGATTGTTTGGGGAGGCTCCAGGAACAGCTGGATAAACATCTCTCAGGGTGCGTTAGCTCGGGTCCTCCCTTAGTCATGGCCAGGGTGACATTTTCAAGGTGCCTTCTGGCTTTACGTTTCTGTGCTGGGACAGGGCTACCAGACACCCTGAGTCCCTCCCTGTGGAAAGAAGGTAGGCACTGTGGCCTGCGGAGGTTGCCATTAGCTTATGGGACCTTGAGGTATGCATGGGTGAGTGTCACTCCACCATTGAACCCTTGGGAGCTTGTTGTCATCTCCTCCATACAAACCGATCTGGAGGCTTCCTGTCACTTCAGCTCCCTGGGATTTGCAGCATGGTTCATCCGGCTTGTGCCCGGGCAGTACGAGCAAGCGAGTACTGTCTTCCGCGGTATTTACTGGCATTGTTCTATTTACAATTCAGGTACAACCACAAATCTGTTCAAGAGCCTCATTGTCTTTGCTGTTGTAAAGATACATAAAGAAAGTCCATTGTTCAATAGTTTTATTCCATTTTAAGATTTGTGGAAATAGAAACCCTTACGGTCAATGTCACTTGACTGAAGATTCTTTTCCATTAAAAAAACAGCTCTGTCTAAAATGTATTTGTTTAACATGCCAGAAGGTTTCCTCGATGAAGAACAGAGAAATGGGAATAACTGTTACAATGTAGACCAAATACGTGTGGGGATAAGACAGACAGAAAAGGCATTTCTCTGACTTAAAGGTTTCCTCCACTCAGGAAAGGAGAAAAGTGGTGTTGCCCAGCACTTGGAAAATGTTGCCTATCATTTAAAGTGAAATTTTTTAACAAAGAAAAGCTTATCTTTTCTTTAAAGCCTCTTGCCACAAAAATACATTTTGGACAGCAGTTGGTACCATATGGGTCAGTCGCTAAAAATATGTATCTTAAAGGTGAACTTTCCTTTTGGTGTTGTACCGTGGCTCAACCAATCACAGCAAATGTTAACTGTAAAGTACTCAGCCCTACGTAACCCAGACAGCTCAGTGCTCGGTGAAGCAAAAGGAAGAAAATTCCTCAAGTTCATTGGCAACAAAACTTTTTTTAACCTTCCTTACATGTTATTCTTGGGACACGGGCATTGTTCCACGTCTTTCTGACCTTTAAAATCCGTAGGGAGCACAAAAGGAGGAGGAGGGATGGCTGATATTGTGACCAGTGTCTCCTACTCCATCACCTCTTTGCTTTGCTTATTTACATCCCTGTCAGAAATAGTGTTGCAAAGCACTTACAAAAAGCTATTGTATTAAAAGATTCTTAAATACTTTTAAAAAGCAGAATTAATCAGAGCTCTGAGAATTCGTGCACCTTCCAGGGAAATGAGCACATGGGCAGGGTGATGGAAAGCACCTTTAATTACCTCAATAGCTTCTTCTGTATCGGCATCGCTCAGACAGGTAGTTTACATCACAACAAATGAGGTGTCAACTTGGGAATGTATGTTTTTTTAAGTATAAAATTGATTTTTATACTCTGTGTTTCTAATTGTGAAGATGCTTTTCTTTGCATCTTACTTTTATTGCTTTTTGATAAACAATTGCTTCCACGGACTATTCTCAGTAATGGTCTTTTGATTAGTTGGTCCAATTACTTGCAACATAATCCACGGTTTACCAGATAGAAGACGGGAAACCCAGCATGAATAGGATCAAGGTCTAGATTATTTCTAGTGCTTTTGCTCCATGAATCCCTAGGATGGGACTTGTCCACAGCGATAGCTGTGCCTGACACTGCAGTACTGGTTTTAGCCGTGTGCTTTCAGGCACCTCGTGGGCACAGCATTCACAGGAGGCTGCTACTGAGCCAGCTTTCGTTGAATCTGGCGCAAATCAGGGCTGTGACAGCAGTCTGTTGCCAGCTTAAACCAAAAGAAAAGCAGGCAGGATAGGGCTCCAAATGAGCGTGGGTCACAGGCTAGTAATGCGCAAGGAAATTGTTATAGTGGTGCTAAAAATCCATTATACACGGTCATGCAGAGAAGCAGTTGGATTTACATGCAGGTGCAGCCTCTGTCAGGAATATCTAAGTGTTCCCTGCACATGGGCTAAGAAACCCTCACAGAGCTGTCGGATGTGAGAGAAAATAACTCCTCCTCATTCAATCTGTTTTTTAACCACTTCCATTAATCTTGCGTTTATTCTCAAAGCTCCTACTCTCTCTCATACATAGCGGAGACCGAGAGAAGGGTAAATAGGTTCATACAACATTCATATCCAGAGAAAGATTCATATTAACCTATATATGAACTCATTTATCTCCGTTAAGTAAATAGATATTTATGTATTTTTCAGGCAGGAGAAAAGAGAGCATCAAGACGTCTAGACGACTGAGTTCAGGAGTGAGCCACCTATGCTCCTTTTTAAACTACTAGGAAGAAAAGAGCTGCAAATAGGAGATTCCTATCTTTTCATTGTAAAGGCAGCCTAGCGATGGGGGGAGGTAACTGAAGATGACAAACTCAGCCACACTTAGCAAATGGTTCGAAATTTGCGCGGAGCTGCGTAATTACGACATTTACAGCTGAGATCAGCATATGGGCATTCTGACTTTGAAAGCATCGTCTTACAGATTTGGGCACCAGATATTTACCCTGAGAGAATTAGGCTTATTGTGTTAGTGTTGTCGGCATTAATCGGAGTAGGGCGTTGAAATGGTCGCAAACTGCCATGCAGGTTGAACATTTGAGGTGCCTGCAGTGTTTACGAGGATATAAGAGGAGGGGGCGATATAATAGCTGTGGTGCACGTATGTAGATGGCCACGTGAAGAGTTGTTCTGCCTAACTCCTTGCTCTTAACAACTGTGCCAGTAGACCCAGCTGACGACTCTCTTTCTCCAACTTTAAACCCTCTCTGCCACATACACAACATCCTTTTCCCACTGTAACAGTGCAAGGGTGGATCAAACTTTAAGGGTAGAGTTCAGTCCTTTGACTTCAACCACCCAAGAGTTTGAGGTCCTGTCTGTGGGACCTGAAAACTACCTGAAGTTTACCAAGTGACAAATAAAGCTCATCTGATTTTGCTACCTCAACACTTAGGATATGGTAGTTCCCCAGAACACCTTTGTATATGTCGTTGAACTCAAATGAACCCTGGGGAGGTATTTTTGCATTTCCATAAACTTAAACGTGATCTGGAATGTATATGAGATTCCCATTACCAAAACTATGGTAATTCAATTAATTGATGGACATTTCTGCAAATATAACACTCTTTTGAGTGATTAGGTTCCTTTCACACAAAAGCTCTGTATGTTTTGAGCTGCTTAATTTGAGCACTGCACAATAAAACCTGCAATATTGCTGGGCCATCTCATCTGAGAACTAGATTGGCCAAGAGAATCTTTTTTGGCCTCATTGGTAGGTATCAGTATTAGAAGCACAGTTCGTCTGGTGAAGGGCAGCAGGCACAGCTGCCGAGAGAAGTGCTGTTGGCTGAACTCGCTTCGATACAATTCAAAATGCTTGCGTTTAGGGAAAAAACCATGAAGACCACATGTACTTCACTCCTCATCAAGTGTTACTTGCTTGTGTCATCCATCTTTTGAATTTTTGCAAGGTTTACTGATGTCCTTGAAGTCCACACACATGAACGCACACACAAAGACACACACACACACACCCCGCCTTACCTCGTCTGAACTGCATCGTACCTCTCTATGCTGTACAAGCTCATTGCACAGTCTGTGCATTTCAGAGCAGACAATCCCATCACAAATCCCCACGACACCATGACAGCAGTTTTCTGATCTCATTTAAATTACAGAATCACTTCCTGTTTTGAAAGAAAACTGGAAAGGAGAATTGTTCTGGAGGTGGATTGGTCTGGTTCAGCTTGTTATTGAGAGTGGGCTGTTCAAACCCACTTCCAGGCAGCTCCGCTTGACTACAGAGCGCTGTTGGCCCAGGTTCTGGCCTCACGGGAAGCTCCTTTTCCCTGCCACGCTTAGGCTTGGATTGAAAATACTAATGACCTCAGTGCCTGTCCCAGACCTAAGTTCTGCTTAATGTAGTAGCAAGTGTACCTACACTGTACAGTAAAGAGGTATGAATTTAGAATTGGACAATGGATGGAAAATTTGGCCAAGCTCTCATAGTTAGTCACAGGATGAGTACGTAAGACGCTAGATTCAATTCAGGCGAAAACAGGATACTGAATGACTAGACAAAAATGTTACGCCTACTCCCTGTCAAGACAGTAAATCTAGTCTTAATAATTGGAATGAAAATCTACCAGTCCAGACTCAAAATCCACTCAACTATTCTTCCAGTAGAGTGATGAGTATCTTTTCTTTAATATAATGAGTTAAGAAATTCGGCCTGGGCTGGTAAGTGGAATATTGAAGGTTAGAATAAAAATTTAGAACCTGTCTGAGCCTTCTTAGAGGATTTGGGCCAATGGAAAGGTTGCTTTGTGTTTATCCAAGGATAAGAACATACAAAAGCTATTTCTACATCGTAGCTACCTTGTGGCAAATTACTCACTGACACAAAAGATGGGGTCTCTAGTGCTATCTTCATGATTGCCAGGATGTGGTGAAATCCATCAGCTCTTATATGCAGACAGAAGTAGTGCAACTCCTTGGTTTCACTTTGTCCCTACCAGACTCAGACTCTGTAACTTAAACCAATGGTCCAAATCTTCAATGGCATTTGACGGACACAGATCATTGTGTCAAGGAGGCAGTTCCTTTCACAAAGTCTTTGTTCTCTCACCAGTCTTTTGTAAATAGATTCTTCAGCTCCACATAGCACAAACCTGTAGATGCAAACTTTTCTTGTAAATTCAACAAGGAGGTTTTAGTGATGTTTTTCTCATTTGGATTAAATTACCATTACAACTTTGCCTATATTAGCAATCAACATTCTGATGAAAAAGGGATTAAAACTCCAAGTGGGAGAGCAAGGCTCCCTCAACTGACTATAAAAAGGGAGGAGGAATTAGTTGAATAATTTCATTCAGTGGCGTTTTATCTTTTGCCTAACTGAGACGGGTTCAACTCCAGCTCTTCAAAAACGTCCAGACCTGGGTATTTTATTAGTCTTTCCTTCTTGGGTACCTAAGGGGATGTGGTCTCTGTTCACCCCAAAGCAAAAGAAATCATTTTCCAGATTCAGTCTTTGAAATCCTGGCGTGACCATGGAAAAGAGGACAGAGGGGAGCAGTGTCTTCCTAACTAGGGCTAGTAGATGGCTTCAGGTCACATCACATCATTCACATATGGGACATGAAGCCAGAAAGCAGTTCAAGAAGCGATGTTGTAGATGAGTGTGTCGTCACAACACCACAGGCAAGAGCTGGTCAGCGATGTAAAGCTGCATACGCCAACCCTGTACTGCTGTCTTGGGAAATGAAAGATGAGCACTGGAACACGACAGAAGAGGAGGGGGCATGTTCCCCACAGCCATTTTACAAGTTAGGTGGAAACAATGCAGCAGCGAAGACTGAAGGGAGATGAGAGCTAAAATGTTTCAGATTATCCTGCAGAGAATAAACGTGTTTGAATATACTATTCACACTGCCTCACATGAAAGTTTAATGTCTCAGGGGCACGAGCTTGTACAACTCTGTGGCTCACTGTAATCGAGCCACAAGCAATGGCTACGTGAAAGATCTTGGAAAAGTTTCTTGGCATCTCCAATGGATGCGTTGCAAAGCAATGACACATTTTTCAGTCACTGGTTTGTATTTGATAACCATGAAGCCCTACAGAGTAGAGAGGGAAAAGAAATGATGTTGCTTGAGCTGAAAGAAACGGCTTTGTGAACCAAAGCATTGTGAGGTTTTATATCTTGATTGCTTCTTTCTGGAAAACTCTGCCAGGTCTAAAATAATTTCCATAATAGTGTGCATTGATGATAGAAAACGCAGTGTTCCTTTTCAACTTGCACCTACAACACATCAAATTCCTTTCACAGTATAACTAGAACCTGTTTGTCAGGGAAGAAAAGTGCCCGTCTAGGGTTCTTCCTATCAGCACACGAGGCAGAGATAAGTTTTCTAATGAACCATTCGGTACAAGCAGTTTGAAACTACCCATTAGCTGACAGTTTTCACCTGCAACAGACCTGAGTAAATTCTCAACTAGTTTGTTTTGTTTTGTTTTGTTTTGTTTTTTTTGTTTTTTTTCCAGTTCTGAATGGATTTTAGTGGCATCTCTTGACTCATGTTGGCAGGACTGGAGAAATTTACCATCTGTTCAAATGCACGTTGGCCATGGTAAACAATTCAGACAATTCCCCGAGCAATGGGCATGGGGAGGCAACCAATAATAGATACCATCTCTTCATGCAGCTCGGGAACAGGCAGAGGAGAGCACATTCAGGTGGGCTGTTGGTACCGAAGTGAGCTCATGAACAGAACATCTCTCCAGAGCGCTTCCAGAAGAAATTAAGTTATGAAAGTATTAATGATCAGATCAGAAGATATTTGGCTTTGGCTTCAACAATAGCATTTTGTTTGTTTTCATGCGCATGGTGCCCCAGCGCATCTTTCTGTGGAGGCACAGCACAGAGGAAAAAGCACAGGAAATAGTTGCATGGAAGTGAACTTCAGTTCAGAAGCTGTAAGGTAATGTTACAACAGCTTTTAGTGCTGCGTTTAATCTACTTTGCTCAGAGACAGCTGCAAGGAAACACATCAGCTCTTACATGTGTTTAGCTAAACCTGCCCCTTACAGTAGAGAGGTTGTCTATGAAGGGAGACCGCATTTGGGTTATACTCCCAGCAAGCAATTTCTAGACAAACCTGTCACAGTTGGTGGACGTGAATCAGAA
Organism: Rissa tridactyla; assembly: GCF_028500815.1. Lineage (NCBI taxonomy): Eukaryota > Metazoa > Chordata > Aves > Charadriiformes > Laridae > Rissa > Rissa tridactyla. Next base: position 3,535,454 of record NC_071476.1, on the reverse strand, counting down.
TTTGCTTGTGAAGATGCCCATGCTGTTAAGAATTGTATTTGCAAGTAAGTGCGGGTGGAGAATTTAGAAGGTTGCTGCTGGGAGGAGTGAGTGTCTCTCAGTGGTGTCTCCCCTTCAGAAACAGCGGCTGCAGCCTGCAGCTTTTGTGCAGCAGCGTCTCAGATGAAGTCTCTGCCACTCATTGCGTATTTGCTTTATATTTTTCAGACCTTTCCAGCTGGAGTCGCACAGTACGTTTGCTCCCCATAGCATGAAAGCATGACATCTTACTGCTTTTCCCTGGAGCAGAGTAACACATTCATTTTTAATTGTTGACCACTATATCAGAAATCCTATTTCCCGGAGTTTAATTGTTTTGCCTGATGTTTAATTCATGGCTTCCCTACAGAAATCAGCTGTTAACCTTTTTTAAAAAAATAATGTATTATTTAGTATTTATTTATTATTTAGCAATAACATTTTTTAATTGTACAGGACGATATAATTTATTTATATTTTCACTATAAAATTCCATGTCCCAGTGCTCCCTCTCCCTCACCCCCCTTTTTTTCCCCTGCAATTATGAAGAGCAAAAAGAGCTGTAGAAATGCAACCGTAAAGGTTTCAGGAACAGGTTTTTGAAATGAGATGGTTCTTACACAGGACAACGTTGAAGGCACATTTAAATCCTCCTGAAAACTCTAAGCCAATGCTTAAGAGCTTTTTGAAATCTGCGCCTAGGTGAATATACTTTCCTTTCTCAATTTACTTTCTTCCGTATGCTTGAGAATGAGCTGCCCTGCAGAAAAGTTCAGCGGAATGTCAAATCTCAAGCCAAAGTTGCAGAGGATTTGTTAGAAACAAGAATCCAGAGTTCGGAATTTCTGCCAGAGACCTGATGCGACGAGCGATATTCATCCAGCCAGGAGACTGTGCCACCCAGAATGTGTCTAGCTGAATTTCACACACAGCAAAGTGCTCTTGGAAACGTTCCAGGACAATAATTATTGGAGAGCAGGGAGCTGCAAATAAGTGCTAAGGAATGAGGAAGCAGAGCAGTTGCACAGATAGCATCCCCCCTTCTGGCTGCTCAGAATCCCCTCTCCGCTTTGGCTGCCATGGCAAAAATCCCCGTCTTCCCTTTCCAGCTACTAACCGATGCGGAGCAAGATGAAAGGATTGAGTGCTGGGAGACATTTTATAGTGTGCACCAAGTGCTAGAGCTCCTTCCAAACCCAGACACTAGGCAGAGGCTTCAGGAGGCCCTGGCCACCTCTCGTCCCAACAAAGCTTCCCCGTGATGACCAAGGCTGCAACCCGAATTCAGCTGCCCCCACGGCAATGCTGCTCCGGAGGGACAGGGTCCAGCTGCACAGGCAGAGATGCCAGAGATGGGTATCAGCATGGTGAGTCTATTTGCAATTCCCCAATTAGCAGCGTGTTCCTTACCACGTGTGGACTGGGAGACATTTACATATAGGAAAATAGTCAACTTTCCTTGTCTGTTTTTTTGTTTTGTTTTGTTTTGTTTTTCTGGGGGGACGGTGTGACTGAGTAAATAGTGAAACAAGCACAGAAAGGTGAAAAATAAGACAACACATGCGTTGCTGGTTGATAGGGCTGACAGGCCAGTGTTAACATTTGGTACAGCTTCAGTCCAGAAAAACACCAAAGCAGAGATTTAGTTTTTGGGGTTTTTTTAGTGTGTGGGAAAACCCAATAAAGTCAGTACTGAAAAACGTTGCTGCACTTCGGCACGCTTTGCAGCTCCATTTCATTTGATGGAAACCTGACTCCTAAAGCAAATCTCCCTATTTACCTCCTTTTCCAAGTGGTAACCCAAGACAGAAAGCTGGGATGGGTGTTTCCTTACGATCACTGAATCCCTCTGCTGTCGTCACCCACAGAGGAACACACCGTTGTCTCACCACTTCAATGGAGTGCTCTAATGCCCGCGCACCCTCAGAGGAGGAAGTGCTACAGCTGGGTAAAAATCAGTTTACAGTGGAAGAATCACAAAGCTTTTAATGATGAAACTAGAAAACACTCTAAAGCTTTTTGCAGAGTGTGTTTGGTTCAAAAACAAAATTTCCGTCAAATCCTGAGGGAGCAGAGCAGCACTTCCTCTCCTAATTTTTAATATAAACCTTGGCAGAGTTGAAGACTGGGTGGCTAAAGCAATTACAGGAAAATTCCAATTCAGTAGGAGACAGGGAAAAAACCCCGCAACTACAACAACAAAAAACTTGGTCGTTTCTAAGAGATAGGATATCTGATACAGCTGCTGCTCTTTCAAGAACTACTTAAAAGCATTTTTGACTACTTTACTCCGGAAAATATTTCAATCAGCATAAATCAAAAAAGCCTTTCTTCTCTCTTTTGCTTTCTTCCTTCTTTCTTCCTTCCACCACAATGTAAGTTCTACTGCAAAAGAAAAAGAAAAAAAAATCTGTGTAGCACAAATGAGTCTCACTTCAACCAAATATTGCCATAAGTAATTATGCTTCTCTCTGTTCTTGTTTCAGACATACTGATGTTACGAATGAATTAACCAAGGAACGTAATGCTTCACTGCCAACTGAGAGCTAATCCTTGAAGTTCAGTGCTATTACACTTAACATATTTCAGTTGGATCTCAAATCGAGACGTGCAGAAGAATCGATACCACTTTAAGAGCTGGATTTCTTGTCAAGAAAGAGTCTCGCTATTCCTTTGCTCCAAGGAAATTTGAATGAAGAAGCATTCAGTCTGGAGATTTGCCTATTCTACTTGGAAAACGTTAAAAAATGGGTTGAGAAAAGCAGGCAGAGCTAGAAAACATTGCGAAGAATAATTATAATTTTTTACTGAAAATTCAGGTTTATAAATTTTTCCATGGGATTTTTGACGGTTGTCCATCCATCCGCTTTGGGTGATTTCTTCTGGACTTTACACCTGAAGCTCTTTCAAATCTGTCTCGTAGCGACTGCAGGTCAGGGAGCTCTTCTTGCTTGGACGGTCTAGATCCACCCGCAGTTTCCAGCGGACTCCCTTGGTGACCATTGACACGTGGTCTCTGGTGCGGGAGCACAATCATGACAGTGATCCTTTTTTAGGTGGGAGCTCAGTAAGGTGCTGAGCACTGACATAGATTTTGGGACAGCTGTGGTTAACTGGATTGTGCGTTGCTCACAAATAGCTTGCTCTACGCCCCTTCGCTTTAAGCAGTTACTGAGGCACCTGAGGCAGGACTGTGACTGCCCTTCTATAGCCAATGAGGCGAGTGGGGTATCACCAGAGCATGGACCTGAAGTGCCCAGTAGTGCCCTTAGCTGATGTGCCTCCTAATTTAGGTGCCCCCATTAGGTAAAAATGGCTGCTTGGGAGGAATGCAAACAGTGAAGGTAGCAGGGAGAGAGAGCTTCAGAGCAGAGAGCTTCGTCAAAGCCATTTGCATCCGCAGAGGGAACATGGAAGGAGAGAGACCCAATGTCACAGTGTCCGTTCAGCAGCCCAGTTCAGGGGTTCTTGGGATTGTGCATATGTTCGCTGTGGAGTTCTGTGGATAACGGTTGTTTTGCTTTAAAAATGGGGAAGGAAACAGTTTCATGCAGGAAAGAGCTGCAGAAAAGATTAGTAGCCATCTAACAACAGTTCATGGTCGGAGAGAAGGCTGCTGTTTGCTGCCTGAGCTGTTTGTGGTTGCCGCTCTCACCTTCTTCTACCTATTGCAGGTGGCTACACATCAGAATGTACCTTCAACACCCACAGTCTGCATGAGTTGTGCTTGTAGTTATAGACTTATTAAATGATTGTGTGCGTTTGTACTCAGACTATTATAAATCCATTACTTCCCTGAGGCCATAGGAAATGGTTTTAAAATGTGAGGCTTTTCTACAGGGAATTGAGAGACAAAAATACTAAAGCAATGTACTTGGCTTGCACAGATCAATGTAGTGCAATAACTGGGAAGATGAACCAAGCTTAAAACATTACAAATGTGATTGGATGAAAGCTTAACATGACATTGAGTAATTATCACTCCTAAACCACCTTAAGAGAAAAAAAAAAAAAAAGAAAAAGAAAAAGCAAAGAGCCTGGCAGTAAATCATAAAAGAGCAATGACAGTGTTTGCACTTGGAACCAAAATCTGGGTAGTATAATTGCACAGTAGTGAGTGAAACTTCAAATCTGGCCTTTTCTTTTTCAATACGATGAGGAGGTGTAGGTGAAAAGTCTTGGGAGGGGACATATCAAGAGCTTTTCAGAATTATTTTTCCACTATGTCATGGTTTCAGCTGGGATGGAGTTAACTTCTTTTCTAGCAGCCGGTGTAGTGCTATGTTTTGGATTTAGGATGGGAACAGTGTGATAGCGCCCTGGGGGTTTTGATTGTTGCCAAGCACTCAAGTCCTCTTCTGCTCCTCACGCTGCCCTGCCAGCGAGTAGGCTGAGGGGGCGCAAGAAGTTGTGAGGAGACACGACGAGGACAGCTGACCCCAACTGACCCAAGGGATATTCCATGCCATATGACTTCATGCTAAAGCTGGGGGAAGAAGAAGGAAGGCGGGGACATTCAGAGTTATGGCATTTGTCTTCCCAAGTAACCGTTACGTGTGATGGAGCCCTGCTTTCCTGGAGATGGCTCAACACCTGCCTGCCCATGGGAAGTGGTGAATGAATTCCTCGTTTTGCCTTGCTTGAGTGTGCAGCTTTTCCTCTACCTATTAAACTGTCTTTATCTCAACCCATGAGTTTTTCCTCACTTCTACTCTTCTGATTATCTTCCCCGCCCCAGCCAGAGAAAGTGAGCGAGCAGCTGTGTGGTCCTTGTTTCCAGCTAGGGCTAAACCACAAGACGCTAAAACTTTCATGAAGATTTTTTTCTTCATCCTTAACTTTGTTTCTCTGTCAGGGGAAAAAAAAAAGTGTTCCAAACCTGACAAATTTCTATTTGGGAAGGGAACAATGAAGAAAACAGAAACAAAGCAATCTTTCAAACAAGGTTCAGAAATAGTCATTGAAGTTTCTATCAGGTTCAGAAGCTGGTGCTAGGTTGAACTAAGGCACAAACGTTATCCAGTGAGCAATGGGGTTTACCTACATTTTTAGGGCAATGAGTTAATATTTCATCCCAACACAAGCAGGCACGATGTACAGGTTACTGAATCTTCCCATATTTTTTTTGCATTAAGCTGAAAATAAGTACTAATGAAGAGAAATGCTTCCTTTTCTGAAGCACGGAGCCACTTATAGGAATAATTTTAGGGAGGAGGAGTAGGAAGAGAGTTTATATCTCAGACTTCTGTCATTATCTCACTTGAACAGATGGAAGCTCAGCCACTTGTGATTAAATCACTAAAATGAACGGACATCACTGAAATGGTGGTCGTTCATTTGGTCAATTCTAAGTGAAGAAAATTAGCAATGGTTAGCGCTAGATGTGGATTTCCTGAAAAGGAACAAAAGCCGCCTCTCCCTATAACTCCAGTCATTTCAGGTTGAATTCCCACATCACGTGTGTTCGTGGCCAGGGAGCTGATTCTCCCTTTCCATTTGGGATGTATTCAGGAGCCATCCAGTTTCCAGAAATACTTAAACCGCCTTGGCATCTAAGTTGCTGCCCCAGGTTATGCACGTAGAAGGTCTTTTTTTAAATGCTACAGCTATCTAACCAAGAGCTCTCCAGGGTGAGGGCTCTCCAACAGAAGTTTCTCTACATACTCCTAACTTCTGGGAATTTCAGCAATGGGACCCTGAACACATCTGTACGCTCAGCATAGAAAGCATATTTCTGGTTTTAGAAGGTACCTCTAGCTTCATAAATCCACTGAGGATTAAGTATTGGGTTCAGGTCCCCTTTTTAGAGTGGAGTTTGAAACTCACAGTCTGAAAGTGTCCAGTTCTCTTGGCTGTTAGCTACTGTCAGTTACTTCAGGTGGTATCTGAGAAAGTGGACTACACCTCCGCTGTCCCATGGTGTTGAAGAATGCAGTTACTTTGCAAAGCACAAAAATATATCTTCAAAAAAATTAAATCTGTCAAATCAATAAAATATTATCCACTCATCAGATCTTCAATCAGCTTCTCAGTGCTCCATTTCTAATTAATTGCCATCTGGTGCACCCCTTTTTCTCCCAAAGCAACAGGGAATATTCTTCTGGAGCGGGCACACACAGCAGTGCTGCGCGTATGCTAACCGCTTCTGACTGGAGATCCTACGGAGCCTGATTGTTTGAGGCAAATCGCTTCCCCAGGGACTGCATGATTTATTCCCTGCATTTGGGCTGCAAGATTTTTTGTAGGGGGGGGAAAAAAATGCTTCCGTGTCATTTATAATGGATCTCGCTCCAATAAACAGCCATCTCGTGGTGTAATATGACTACGGCTTATCAAATAATAAAACCCTGCCACCCTAAATTGCTGGGAATGGGACCAAGCCAGCCAACGTTGATTCCTATGTCCACTTTGTCGTACTATGAAATTTTCAGTGGTTTGGGTGTGTGTAGGAGTCACGGCTGTCAGCAGGGAAGAGCCTTACCGTGCCACAGGGAAGCTGCAGAGACAAGTGGGCGTGATTTCTCAGATTCTGATCCTTAATATGCTATCCAATTTTAAGTGCTACCTAATGTTCATTAGGGACGATCAGAAAGCCATATGGCCTAACAAATGTAATACGTAGTTCGGCATATTGGCAGAATGACTCCTTGTTAATTCTGTCTCCTATTCCACCCTCTGCCTGGTGGAGAGGATAGTGAGGAGGCTGCTTTTACCGTGCTGAAGAGATGACAGACTTGATAACTTTAGTATGGAGCATTTCCAGAGCCTAACAATGAATGGCACAAGCTTTCTAAGGGGAGAAAAAAATAGGCACGGATTTTCAAATGCATCAGCAGGTTGCAAAAATGTGCTGATTAGCCATTTGTATATTTGACTCAGGACAGTTGGGACTTGGGAGATCTCAATTTATTTTCTCTCTCTGCAACATTTTCCCTGTGTGACCTTGGCATGCCTTTTAATCTCCCTGTGCTTGGATTCTCCCTCTTTCTCCCTAGGATAGGAAGTGGGTCTTGGTGCACATATGTTTATACAGAGAAGACCTGATCTTGCAGAAAGCCTCTAAGAGTATTTCACAATAGTGTGGCATCCTGGGCCTTTTATGATTGCTGGTATTTCCTCCTTGTAGACCTTGTTACTCTTTCTATGTCCTTTCCTTGTCTTTGACAACTACCACATAAGGCCTGTGTTATGAATTGTGGAATCTTCAGAAAATTCAGATAATATCCATCCAAGACGGATGCTTTCTTGGACATCTAGAGTTAATGAGAGCAGGTTATCTAATGACTTGGAGGGGACTGAGACCATCCAGTGGTGCTGGACATGTCTGGCCTGGAGGTTGGCTTCCTCCCTTGGGAAGGTTTGCCCAGCAGCCCTCCTGCCATCACACCCTGCTGTCCATCGCAAGGTATAGCCTTGAGCCTCTGATGCAATGGTTCTTCCTGTGACTCAGTGTGATGGTGTGCCCATAAATCTTTTCCTATAGTATTTCGGAAAATTCAACTTTCAGATACACCGGTAAATTTGAAGAATTATTTTCTTCAGTACTTAATTCTTTCTGCCATTATTATCAGCACGTTAAATGAAAGGCTGCTGAGAACTTGGGGTGATCCTTGCCCTGCTGAAACCAGTGTGCTCATCTCTGTCGTCGAGCCCAGGATGTGAATGTGTGCCCTCCTCAGCCGCCAAGTGCCAGCAGGAGCGCGCCTCTTACCCTGCTGCATGTCCTCAGCAGTGGCACAGATGAGTAAATTTGAGCAAAGGGCTTATTTGAAACAGAGCCCACAGAAAGGAATAAAAATGACATCAGCAACAGTAAACTACTGTTGCAAATAACAGCAACGAAGTCTTAAAGCAAAGGTTGGCTGTGTCTATATAGAGGCAATACTTAGTGTCTGTGTGATATACAAGGCAGCTTATCTCTTTGAGAGCAGGAGACTATAAAAATACAATTGCCAGAACGAAAGAAAATTGAAGCTGATTGCCATAGCAACAAAAGAATTACATTGATGAAACAGAAGCACATAAAATCCTTGTATGCTACATTAAGGACAAAGCAATCAAAAGTAAACAAGAGTGGACTGGAATTTGCTTGGCTAAAGCTGGAAATGACAAATGTTTCGAGCTGAGGGAGGCAGAAATGAGCCCACAAGAAACGAAGGGGCAGCTCTGTGGAGCTGAGGATTTATCCCCCATATCCTCTGGGAGCAGGACATGAGGGACCTGGGACTGCGGGTATGAGGACTTCCCAGGCTTTGAAGGCACTTGGTGGAAGCAAATTCCCGATCTGATGGTCAGTAACATCAAACAGTTTTCATCTGCGCCTTTTGCACAGCTCTCCATGACTTTCTCCCTGAGACTGACTGGTTTCTCTCTCCTGCTGAAATTCTTCCTTGCGCGGGAGCTGGGCAAAACAAGCTGCTGCTGAAAAAAAGGAGTTTTCTTTTTCCAGCTGAAGCGTCTTGCTCAGACCAGCACCTAATTGGCCATGAAAATATATATCCCCCCCTCTATGGTAATGCACTTTTGCCCTTTCAGGTCTGCCTGGCATGGTGAGACTGCAGACACTGCAGCAGAGCCGGCAGCTTTCCAGAGGGCACTGGCGAAACCACTACTTCAAACCTATAGATAATTCCGACAGCTTTCTGATGTGAGGGGTGAGGTGGGGTTGAAGACCCAGAGCTCAGCACCTCCCGCAGCGTCAAAACTGCAGTGGCAGACGCAGCGCAGTGCTGAGCTTCCTTGTCAGGCTCCGCGCCCTGGTTCGGGGATGGGTTATTGCACACCTGGGGGCTACTCTCACCTGCTGAAACATTCCTACAGCCAGTTGGTTGGGTCAATTTTCTTACGGCATACGCAGCACTAAACTCAGTGGTGTTACTCCAGAAATGGAGGACGCTCCTATGTGTGCCCCCGTCCACATGAGCTCAGGCACAGCTATCCTGGTTCTCTGGAGAAGGGGCTCACATTATCCAAGGCGAAACCACCTGAAGTGTCTATACTGCATGGCTTGATGCAGAGGACTAAAAAAAAATAGCGCATGCTAAATGAAATATCTTTCCTGAATGCAGCTTTAATTAAAAATCTTAGTGTTTCTTATCATAACAAAGCCTTGAAGTCAGTCCAAATGTTGTAGTTAAGCACAATGAAAGTATTCCAAGTGGTGGACTGACATGTCCTTAAGATATAGGAACATTTAATCTACTAGATCTTAGACTGCAATAATGACCAAACCTTTCAAAGTTACCACAAAAAAAATCTTAAGACTAAAATAAAGTTGACAGTTCCTTTAATTAAACTCATCTTCCTTTCAAAGGAAGTGACAAAAAGAGTTAAGGGAGATTAATTAAGACTTAAATGCACAGAAATGACTCAAGGCATATTTAAGTAAGACTTAAATTAGTCTTTCATTTTGACATGGGAGATTCCATTAACAATAATGAAATGGAGACAGCCAGATCTTAAAGCCTTTGCTCTAAGCTCTGCTCGGAGGCTGTTTCCCAAGTCCTACCCATCTCCCTGATCTTAGGCCAATCCCGATTGTTGTTGCTTTAATATTTCCTTCATCCCTTTTTTCACAGCTATCGTTTTGGATTTCTGCTGTACTTTACAAAGCTCTCAGCCTTAGCCACATTTGGGTTTACATGCTTCCTCACATGACAACCTATTCTCCTTTGCTGGACCCAAAGTACAAAGATATTTTCGTCCTCCGGGTTTGGCACCCTTTGGGCTTTTAGGGAACGTTAGTTGAAGCTGAAATCTTACTTTCCATCTGGTAAACAAAAGACATCCGTGCAGATCCTGGCGCTCTGGTGCTCCCTAAAACCCTGGTGCTTAATAGATAATTGCGTTGGGCAGCAGCTCCAACTCCTGCATAGAGGTGGCATTAAGTTATGAGGAGAAAAACGCAGATAACAATTGTGCTGGTTTGCAGTGAAGTGAAGGTTTGCAGCATCTTGCCATGCGCAGATGGGCATGAAAGTCATCCTGGTCACCATGGTAATAAGATAATCGAAACCAGCCCTTGAATTTTTAACTCTGGATGATGAATGTCAGAGACAGAAAGTGTCAGGGCACAGGCAGAGAAAGAAACGGTTACATGGCAAGACATCTGCAAAGGAGAGTGAAGCTGCATCTACTGAGCACAGGCAGGCTCCCAGGTGCTTCCTTCCCCCAAGGACACACACACACACAAAAATCATTTCAGTACGAGATTCCTACCAAAGCAGGAGGACGATGTTAGGGAATTCCCCCAGCCCAAGATGGGATTGCTCCTGTGCCTGGCAAATGTGTGAACTTGTGTCCAGGGTGGCTGTGGTGGGGTCTCCTTGCCTTCTCCAAGGTGGTCCCCAGGTTTCTGTCATTGCTATTTTCACCTCTGCAGTCCCTTTTCTCCTAATCTCTGTCTTAAATCTGCCTTGCTACAGTGTAAGCCCGTCTTTTCCAGTTGTGTCTAGTGTGGGTATTGCGAGGGGACTCCTCCCTGCCTCTAAAGGACAACTGCTGTTATGTCGTGCCTCTCTATCTTCTCTTCTTCAGGCTAAAAAGCCCAGCTCATCCAGTCTTTCCTTAGATTCATGATGCGTAGACCTTTCATCGCTCTTGTCATTCTCATTTATTTTCCTTTACTCACAAGCAATGTATCCTCCTTTCCAGGTTTATTCTTGCAATAAAAGGGCTCCTCTGGCGTTTGTCTTCTGTACATTGGATCTTCTGTCTCTCATTGGGTTTTTTTTAATTTTTTTTATCTCCACCAAACCAGACTGTAAAAACAGGGGGACAGGGGGGAATTAACTTCTATTCAGTTTTGTTGGGGTTGCAAATTGGATCCATCCATTTCTCTAAGCAGGAAAACAAACAAAATGCCAATACTCTGGGGAGCACACAGAGCAGAACTATGCAACGAGAAAATTTGTAAACCTAGTTTGTCTCTGTGGGTGGCTAAATGGCTGTTTAAAGCCATTTAGCATCACACACACAGTTGAAGAAATAGAATAATAAAAAAAAAAAAAAAAGCAAGCCACATCTTCCTATTAAAGAAGCCCTTTGTTGTATCCAAATTTACTGGATTGCTGATTTAGGTTTGCAGCGCTGAAGCTCTTTATGGAGGAGAAAAGAGCTTCATTTGGGCTTGTAATTGCATTAACATGCACTCGTGAATCCACACTCAAGGCAGTGCTGCGTGTCCGTTGAATTGCTACTCCTGTTGGCCGGGGTCCAAATAGACTTTGGGCACCGTGGAGAAGGAGACAAATGGGTGCCATTTTCACGGTTAATGATGACAGGCATTAGCAGGCACGGCAGCAGGGGCGGGGAAGGAAAGATGATGGAAAACTTGCTCAGGAAATAAAGTCCGTTGCCCTCCTTTGTGCACAGCAAGCTGGACGGATGCTGCATTTGTCTGTGCTGCTTCTACTTGGGAACCAGAGTTCTTTTTACTGTAGGCGTTCCTAAATTTAAGCAACAGATGTACTGCAGGTGTCTGCAAAGGCCTGGAGGAGTCCTAGGGGTTGCTGGGTTTTTAATACCTCGGGTAGGGGTAAGATCAGGTCACTGCAGTAGAGAGGGATCATTTACTCTGCTAAATTCCATCCTGCCTTTAATTGCTCTCTCCTACTAAATCCCAGACCAGTTAGCTGAAAACTAACTTGGATACTGCCGCAGTAAGCTGCTGTGACAGCAGTGTGACTAGACCCGCGCGCTCCTTATCTTGCAACACTTAGACTTTCCCACATGATTTGGTGGGACTTCCAGGTCCCACGAGAAGACATAGATGGAGGTGCAGCTGGGATTTGTATTTCAGGCAGCTTGTGGATGACTCTGCCATGAAATACCCCCAGAACAGAAGTCACAATCTGCCTCGCAGCTGGATGAACCAAGAAGAAGAAACTAATTATTTTTGCTTCATTGATGCTCTTGTCTCATCATGATGGGACTAAAACTTGCATGGTCTGCTTTGCTTTGCTTTGCTTTGCAACACTCCATGCTGAAGTCTGGGAGAATAAGTGCAGGGCAGAGCATAAGAGACAAGGAACTGTTTTTTCTAAGCTGTGATACATGCTTCTCTGGGGATTTAAGCTGATTTAAACTCAGACAGGAAAAAAAATCAAAATGGATAAAAGTCTCCAAATAGTGCAGTCTTCACGTGTAATCTAGTGAAAAATAAAGTACTTCTAGATATGTCCAGCTGACAGGACACAGCCACAGCCACACTCGGCTTTTAAGGCTGGCACATGTTAGTGCCCCGCGGCAGCGATGGGCCAGCTGGCCGTGCTTCCCTGGTGCTGCCATTGGCGTGCGATTAACCCCGTCCCCCGTAGGGAAGAACTTGGATTCAAAGTAGTTTGGATTCAAAGAGCTGCTATTACAGAAGCTGTAGTTGCTGGTCTGGAGCTGTCTGGGTTGACGCATCCTTTTTCCAGACGGGACAGCCAGCACATGTCCTCCAGTTAAAACACACCCACACTGGCTCCGTTCAGTTTGGCTTTTACATTCAAAAGGTCTTTGATATTTATTCTAGAGCTAAACAAAACCTCCAGATTTGTCATGAGATAGAATCGTCCTCCAGCCAACTCAATATACCCCATCCTACACCTGTGGGTTTTTTATTCATCCTCCTCTCCAGCATCTCAGGAATTCCCTTTTGGAGTCTGAAATAGAAACCAAATCCCCACACAATATTGGCAGCCTGCCATTTGAAAAAATAACATGTAAGGGTTTCTTCTTGAATTGGTTAAGGGGAGGGGAGGGAATCGGAAAGGATGCTGTGTTTGGATTGGAAATAAAAGTAATGTGACTATTTGTTGACAATCCTTTGTGCCTACCAGCACCATTGCAGAAACTGGCAAACAGACTGTTTAAATTTAAACACTGTAGATCAAGTTTTACACCTGCACACAAGGTGTAAAAGCAATGAGCCGACCAACCTAAAATTAATCTGTGTGGGAACGTGAGATATTGTAGGTGTGCTGGGTAATGGATTCTGGCTCTTTAGTGCAGCAGACTGGAAAAGGCAGGGGGTGCCCTCAATTTGTTTCTAACCTCTTGCATCTTAGCTCCCTTATCATGTTGCAGAGAGGCAACAATTTGATTTTACATAAATTAAGGGGACAAACACACCTTCCGTGCTGCTCCTAGCTTGCCGGTGGTTGCGGAGGGGATTTGAAAAACAGAGGAAGTTAAGCTGACAGAGGAGCTAATTAGGGGGAGGAGATGAATGAAGGGGCCCTGGGAGTCTTCTACTGTCTCAGGAAATCCCAAGATTTCTAAATGCTTCTCAAGCCCCCAAATTTTCTAAATGATTCACTTGAAGGCACACGGCAGTGTTGCAGCAGGGTTGAACAGAAGGGTTGATATTCTGAGGCATGAGTTTTAGCCCCTAGATGTAACAAGAAAACAGCGGCAATCACCTTCATTCCCTCTCATTCCCTCTGCTCTTCCTCTCCTCTTCCTGCTGCTCCAGGACAGGTGCCATTGGCCCCAGCTCTTCAGCTCAGGATCACAACCACCATCACGGCTACTTCTGCTGCTGAAACCTTCAGGAGCTCCACCAATATGCTCAGCAGGCCTTGGCCAAATCTTCCCCCAGCCCTTCAGGGAGCCCACAGAGATCACCCTGGCCTCTGATCCATGCGGGGTTGCATTGTGGCTATGTCCGAGGAGCTGGAAACAGGGTTCTGTGAGGCACACAGGTGGACTCACAAACCTATGGGTCCAGTCTTTTCTTCGCACACAGCTCCTTGGTGCACAAGCAGCTATGCAGTTCCTTTATCCCTTATTTAGATCTTAGTCCCTGAAGGGATGCGGAAACCTCCATTCTAATGGTGCCTTATGTGCAGCTTCCTTCTGCTCATGGAGTCTTGCTTCTCTGCATACTTGGCAGTGTTGTGCTTGACCATATGCCACCAAGTTAGTGGATCATCCTTGGAGAAATCGAGAGGTAACTCCCTCAGGCTGTGGGGACAGCAGGAAGCGTGTACAAATGCCTGAACTCATAGGGAAGGGGGAGGGAGGACAACCTGCAGATGGCTCTTGTTCTCGAAGCAAAGCCTACAGCCACCCCTCTCCAGGGAAGGGAATTTACGCTCTGCAGAAAGTAAACTGACAGTGTGGATGATGACACAAACTTGACATATCAGTAAGCACAGCTCAAGGGAGAAAGGCAGGAGTGCTACGGGTTCTGGCTTTCAGGGAAGTCCTTTTTGCTTTGTGGCACTATCCTGTATAGATTGATACACTCAGACTGGCCAAAGGATTTGCGTATGATCACAAACAAGTGAGCCATGAATGGCTTGGACCTAGTGAAGAGAGTATCGTGTGTGTCTGTCTCTTCCTGCCCAGAACTGGCACAGCGTCATTTGATTGTCTTTGTTCCAGTACAGGAAAGCGAGACCCCTGTTGATGTGCCATGACGTAGAGGCCCCGGGTCTTCACCAGGGCTCTAGCACAGCCAGTCCAGCGGGCACATGGCAAGTTTGGTCCTCACTCCCTTCTATCTGCCTTTCATTTTCATGAGACATTTGACAAGCAATTTATTAACTCCACAAGCCTTCACACGGTCATGACTAAATTTAGAATTATTATTCATGGAGATGAAAGCTAACAGAGTGTCTCCATTACCTCTTGAAATAAGGGATCCATTAAGGACCAGTGAGGTAACAGCTTCCGCGGGCGCTGCCTGCTCAGAAGGCACACGTAATCTTTCAGTTCCAGTTATCCTCAGAGATCTCATTTGTTTCTCAAAACCCATGAGTTGGTTCAAATATGAAAATGTGAGACTACTCATTCTTTCACCGACTCCAGTAACTCTTTGGATCATGTTCTTTTTGGAAAATGTGATTTCTTTATTCAGTGCGTCTGTCTTTTGTGGCTTGAAATTCTCCCTGAGAGACTCCGGGCCTGGATTTTGCCTGGTAGAAAACTAAATCTAACCCTTAATGTCTAAATAGCATGAGTTATTGCTAAACTGAATAATAGCCATGGTATTTATTTATGGAGCTGCTATGCCACTGCTACCTTTTCCTAACTTATTATTTTGTAAAGCTCTTTGGGATACCTGGAATTTGAAAGGTGGTATATTAAACTGAATTCTATTATATTTTCTATTGCTGTCAGCAACTTCCCTTTTTAGCCTGGTTTAAGGGACCTATGTGTGTTTCATGAAACGCATTCCTACTGTTGTGCTCCAGGCTCCCAGGTGTCCGCTTTAGGTAGTAAAGACTGAATATGGGTAGGTGCTACAACTAACATCCTTTCAGAGCACCAGTCTTTATTCCTGTCAAAAGTACTAAGGAGTTTGAAATGAAAGAGCAGAGATTGGAGCAATGCATTCCTCATTCATCACACCACTGCTTGGATAAAATAATATTAAACTCAGTAAAATAATCAGTCTCCTTACCCTGAAGAAAGATTTTATTTTTCCCATTTCTCAGAAGACATTTCTTTACCACCAGCTACAAATTCTGATATTATCTTCTCCCAAGAAATCCACAAAACTAGGTTTTCCATTTTTAACGCCAGCATAATAATTTGGAATGATAACTGATACACTGCCCATCAAAACTGTAACAACTATTGGCAGTATAACGCAATGAACAAACAGTGTAAGTGTACCGTACTCCATGAAATAAGGAGGACATGTTAGGGTGACATCTAGACATCCGAGGAGAGGCTAAACAACATTGAAGCATACCATTTCAATATGCAGAATATGAGCTGCTTAGAAATAAGTGGGTGTTTTGCTCCAAGGGAGCAAGAGTCTGTTAACGTCGATGGCATTGAAATGATGAAAAGTCAGAACCTGCCTAGAGCCATGAGATCTCTATAATAAACTTGGGATAGAACTCAGATTTACCGAGACATGGATTAGCTACTTAACCAAGCTTTCTGAACATACGTGTTGTGATGTAAAGAGTTACGGAAGCCCCTAGGACAATTAGTATTACCCTAGAAGAAAGGATGTCCTTGGTAGGAGCTGAGAGAGCAACCTTCTCTCCCTTTGTCATTTTTGGAAAACAAGCATTTAGTTTCATAAAGATTTTTTTTGTGCCTTTTGTTCTGGAGATCATCTTCTTAACAGTCTAGGCACTCAGATCAAAGTGTCTGATTTCAGAGGGATTTGATGGTTGTTGTTGCTGTTTTGTGTCTGTTTTTCAAATCATTCTCGATGTATCTTGCAGCAAGAAAAAAGAAACTCTCTACAGGTGTGAAAGCCGAACCTAAACTTCCAATCCCACATGGAAGATGCTGCAATCAGGCACATCCCATCAGTTCCAACACAGTGATGAATCCACATGAGTTACTTGCAATAGTGTCTAAGAAAACAAATGAACAGTTGAATCCAAATTTTCAAAATAATAAGTTTCCACGGGGATGCTGCATAATTCTTTTTACAGAGGGACATCCCTGGAGACTTGAGCACGTTTGACTATTATTAGAAAGAGGAAAATGGGAAAAGAATATTTTAATTTTCAAGATTTTGCATTTCCCTGACTACGCTGGTCTTAGAATTATAGCTCTGGGACTTTTTTTTTTTTTTAAATTAAGATTTTAAATACTTATCGACACTTCTTTTAATTAAAAATACACATTCCCCATCCCCTTTTCTTTGCAACTTCCATTCTTCTTAAGTTGCTGGGATTCAAGAGGGACACTGGGGCTAGAGCCGAACAAGGAAGTGGGTGGATGGGGGTGCTGCTATTAAGTCAGAGATATTAAAAAATCAAAGGCAGCTGAGACATAGATTTATCCTACTCAATCCTGGACTCTAAAGCCCGTGCTCTGACAGTAGGCATTTGAGCTGCCACTTTCAAAAAGCTATTAAGATCAAAGATGAATGAAATGTTTCCAATTAGACATGGTTAATACTAGAGTTTGCTGAATCTGGTGAATTCTGTACGTTCTGTCATCTATTCACATGCACACATACATACGCTCCCACACAGTTTGAACTCCAGAGGTTTTTTGCAGTGATCATTGGCTAGTCTGAAGTTTTGGCCTTGGAGACGAACATCAGGTGATTTAAGGGTAAATCAGGCAGACAGAGAGAAATTGAAAGGGTCCATTGTGTTCAGCCTTAATTCATCCCTGCCTTCTGCAGTCAGGATATTCCCAGGTACAGTGCTGAGGATCAGCATTCAGATCTAGACGTTACCATGGCTATCCAGAATGGACATTGCGCTAATGTTTAAGAGCTTTAAAATTCTGGGTGTGTTTGTTATAAGGAAAATGTTATTGCTGGTTCTTTTCCAATTTCTAGCTGAGATATATGCATAAATACCCACCTTTTATGTACATCAAACCAGTACTCAGTAAATGAAGACCCCGAATTATTTGCAAAATTAATTTGAATTTTAAAATAAAGCGATTTTGGCTTCATTCCCTTTTAATCTTGTGCTTTTGTCAAATGATAAAATAATGGATTTAACTGGCTGGCATGCTCTGCTCTGCCACAACATGAAGATTTATTTAAGAATAGATGCAGTAATAAATACTCAAGCTGTGACTCTTGTCCAGTGCAGTAATACGTTCAGAGCAGTGAGTCCCACCCTGCAGAGCAGAACCAGGTAATGGATTTAACAACCCCATGGTATTTGCCAAGTGCTCCCTTCTTGGAGTAAACTCTTCACTTCCAGCAGAAATCCATGCAATAAAGGAGATGTGTCTGGTCCAAGGAAGTTGAGTTTGAGACACAGCATGTTGCAGAGACCGATTGCTGTGAAACCAGCTCAGTTTGCAGAGACCCATGGGCTGCTCCTCTCTGGTAATATATCTGTGGAAAAGTCTCAAGGGCAGCAGGGGAAAGGATGGGAAGAGAAGTCTTATGGAACCCCAGTGACTCCGGAGTCTCTTCCTCTGAACAAGGATACTTATAGACCTCAGCAGGTCCGGAATAAAATTTTGGGATCCTCCTAGGAATCAATAAAACATCTCCAGCCTTTCAAAGCCCAAGACCTGGGGCAGAAGCTGGTGCTATTGCTCTTTGTCATGGGTACTTTGTGCTCACAGCAGACTGTCATGCTTACCTGGCTTCTTTTGCACCTCATCTGGCTGCATCATGTGAATGAAATAAGTTGGGTATCTCTGAAGAGCATTGCACCACCTCAACAGACCTTTGGCGTGAATAAGGTTGCTCCCTCAGAATTGTTTTGTGCTTTACCCAGGAGAAAAAATGCTGAAGGTTTATGAAAAGGAAGGAAATTAATATTAATATTTGTTATATTCTATCAAAACCTCAGGAAATTATTGAAGCCTCTAGCTAGGAAAGATAACATGATGCTATGTGTAATGAGCAAGGTGCCACATGGGCCACGTGTTGGGTGAATCTCAATGAGAAGAAAACTTTAGAAATTTCCTTGAAATGGAGAAAAATATTGCTGTGGGGCCATCAAAATGTTCTATTGCAATAAAAATCAAACTGTCACTTCAATTTTTATTTAATTTTACTGTTATAATTATCTCCTGATTGATAATATACAATATATTTGCAAAATGAAATGTAATTTCAACCCCCCCAAAATCAAAATGTTCATTTAAATCAAAATGGAATATTTTGACACTGTCAAAATGCTCAACTTCTATATTTTTCCTCAGGAAAATCTAATAAAATTCAACACAATTGCGTACAAATGTACAATTTCATTAAAACAGAATTTTCTAACAGAAATATGCCGAAAAAAGAAGAAATATTTAAGTGTCTTTGACATTGACTGTCTGTATAAAAAGATTACCTTGATTATTGATCTGTTGACTAAACAAGACATTCAGATGAGTACTGCTACTGTTTTAGTGTGGTAAATGGCAGTATTTAAATCCTGTATTTGCAAAGAGGGGACCAGAGAGGAGGTTCCTCCAGCTGTGTTGTCAGTCTCCAACAAGCCCAGTAGGAGAAGCCAACAAAAAGAATGTAAGAAAAGAGACACCCTTCACTTTGCACTTCTCCCTCCTTCTGGCAATTAGAAGACCACGGAGTTTCTAATTCTGGCACACAGGCTATTGTGTTTAACAGATACTTCCTTCTTAATTTTTCATGAATTTGTCTAATCATTTTCAGCCTAAAAAAATCTTATTACGTTCCCTCACATTTTTTTGTCCTGCAGTATATTAAGGAATATCCCTTCTCCTTGCCTTTCTCTCCTGCTTTCATATGGATTCCTTGATAATTTCACAAAATTAAGCAAGGGGAAAATCAAACTACATGGTTTTATTTGTTTTGGTCCAAGGCCCAAGCTTGACACTAAAAGCCTCCTAAGTGGAAAGGGAGTTCAGTCACTGACTTTCATATCTATCTTTCTCATCACAACTAATCAGAACGATGGATGCTTCATGCTCATTAAATGTGGAGTTTTATGGATATTCTGCTTTGCAGTGCCACGGCGTTAGCATCATCAGGGATTCTGGCAAATTTCCGTGTTCGGTCTCTCATGCAAATAAATATTGACAATCTATTTCATTCAATTTATTAGTCATTTCTCCCTCTCCCTTCTCCTTTTTACATCTGTTAAAATTCTTCATTTATAAGAAGCATTAGGGGAATAATTCACAATCAACTATTTGTCCGGTGTTCAGCCTTGCTAACAACAAACTGAAATGTCCCCGAGTGCTCCAGGCATTTGACTGGAGCGGACGGGCAGCCTCCAACCACTGAATGACTCTTCCCTGCAAACTCCAGTTCACTTAACATGCTTAAAACGAACCATATGCATCCTTATTCATCACAGATTTCTATATAATATTAAAATCCTTTACTAACATTAAGCCTCGGGCTCATTAGTTATGGCTGGACAGACAAGTCGCATAGTATTTTCCCATCTCTTTATTTGGATGAATATGCAAATATTTCCATGACAGATACATGCATAAGCAAAGCTAAAACTGGGTATTTGCAAATACGCATGCCACTTTGAAATCAGCTCTCCACAAACATTCCTGCCAGTAAAACTCAATTGTTAGAGTGTTTGCAGAGAGCTAACAGATGAGAGGATGGATATAGCTGGACTGAACTCATTTAAATATTCAAGCAAATAGTTGCTCAAGTTTTCCATTATTCACCCCGTTTTAAAGACATTATGAAAGATATAGATTTAGCACCTTCTTAAACTGATGAGGACAAACAGGAGGATATCAGGAATCTCTAAGGGCCTCTCTCATCCATAATGTGTGTCTTCCCTTGAGATGTTCTAGAAGATGATGTTGTCAGATGACCGTCTAAAATGTCATTAAAACTCCATCCATACCCATTAGCTCTTCTTTTCCACTCATAACTGATAGAATGTCTTGCTATATGTGATAGGAGCCATCAGTGGGTATCTTCTGCATCAAGCCAGAAGTCTGCCTACACTGGCAAACTATATGGGACCACTTACTACAATACTGTGGAGCTTTTCAGCAAAACATACACTGTATCTAGGCTATGGAAAAAAAGTCTCCAGGCACTCAGCAGCTACTGCCTTATTTTGGCTGGAGCTCTGTAAAACACGGGTCTGATTTTGATGTCTTTCTCTACATGTTCTTGATCTCCATTCTGGGCAATAGAGGAATACAGGGGAGAACATCTTTGCAGCCTGAGGTTGAGTTTTCTGTTGTCTCCAGTGCAAGGATGCATGGTCTGGTGCCACGTGGAATTCCTAGAAACGTTACAGTTCATTCACAAGGCTCATGGCATCCTGGGGTGCATCAAGAAGAGTGTGGCCAGCAGGTCAAGGGAGGTCATCCTCCCCCTCTACTCTGCCCTGGTGAGGCCGCACCTGGAGTACTGTGTCCAGTTCTGGGCTCCCCGGTTCAAGAGGGACAGGGAACTGCTGGAAAGGGTGCAGCAAAGGGCTACCAAGATGATGAGGGGACTGGAACACCCCTCTTATGAGGAAAGGCTGAGGGATTTGGGTCTCTTCAGTCTGGAAAAAAGACGTCTGAGGGGTGACCTTATCAACACTTATAAATACTTAAAGGGTGGGTGTCAGGAGGATGGGCCCAGGCTCTTTTCAGTGGTGCCCGGGGACAGGACAAGAGGTAACGGGCACAAACTTGAGCATAGGAAGTTCCACCTAAACATGAGGAGGAACTTCTTTCCTTTGAGGGTGGCAGAGCCCTGGCGCAGGTTGCCCAGAGAGGTGGTGGAGTCTCCAACTCTGGAGACATTCAAAACCCACCTGGACGTGTTCCTGTGTAACTTGCTCTAGGTGACCCTGCTCTGGCAGGGGGGTTGGACTAGATGATCTCCAGAGGTCCCTTCCAACCCTATGATTCTATGATTCTATGATTCTATGTTCAAGCCCTGGAGTGGAGTGACTTGGGCTTCTGCTGGTCACAACCATGGCTTGTTAATGGAAGAACAAGCAGAAATTCAAAAGCAATTATTTCAACCATGCCTTCAACATGCTTTCAACCATGCCTTGCAATGAAGTTATCAATTCTTCCCATATGGTAGATGAACAGTGGAATAAAACCACTTCATCCAAAAAAACCACAGTGGTTCCAAATAAATGTATCTGGTCCAATAATTTCTGTGGACATTTTGTTAGTTACACTCAGGTATTTCCAGTTATCTTTGAACAGGTAACTTCTTCGACTGTCTGCTGCTAAACACATCTCTCGTGTCTATTTTCTTCTCCCTTCTCCTAGCCTTGTTCCAATAGCCAATGTGAAGGAGCACCATAAAATCATTTGGATGCATCACGCTTCAGCGATACGGCTTCAGCTTCGAAGCAGCAACACTGAAATAGGAATAAATGAAAGCTTTAAAATAAATAAATTAATTAAATTCAGAGGAATATCTTCACAGCTAAGAACATGAAGTGGCTTTGATTTCCAGGTCACATAATTTTCAAAGTAATTAGTAGCAATGCTTCTTAATATATCATCTAGACTGATTACAGGAGGCAGAAAAAGTGCCTTGAGTAAGAGCATCTTCACAAGAGTTTAATGCAGTTTAACTAATACGCTTTCACTTCAAACCTTCAGGTAATTCATCTTAACTTCCTTCGGTGTCCTTGTGCACACAGGTGTTGGACTGGATACTTTTAGCTGTTAGAGGATGGGTGATTTCTTGTTCATCTCCAGCTGACTGGTACATACCTGTAGCACTGGGATGAACAGAGGGTCTATACAAAAAACCGATGAAAGTCTGCTCTGAATTTATGGCTACGGTAGATGCTCTATGTCTCTGCTGCCTGGAGTCATCATATGGGAATTATGTTCTTTGGTGTACAAGTTCTCATTTAGCAGTTCCTTGCCTCGTGGCATAGGAAGGAGGGGAGGGTTGGGATGCCTGCCAGCATGATACCAAATGGGTTTGGAGGCTAGATGGTGCAGAAGTCTTCTCATGTGTGCTGGATCCCATGGATCTCTAAGTTCAGGACCCAGAAGCGGATTTCTCCCTAGTCTGACCAGTTGCTCGTTTTATTTCTCTTAAAAAAAGAACTTTTCTTTCTTTTTCTTTCTTCTCTTTTTTTTTTTTTTTCTTAACCTGTATCGTATTCCCCTAATTCTCCAAGTAGATAACTTAACAAAGGGGAGCTCTAAACTCTCTGAAGCTACTTCAACAGATTTGTGCTTAGGCTACCAGAAAGTAAATATTTTAACTCAGAACAAAGCCAAAAAGCCCCCGTGCCCTATCTTTGCCCTCCAAGTATCATTTGTAAAAGTGATCATGTCTTAAATTTTTACTAATAGTGATGCAAATGTGGCCTCTATATTCTGCTAAGAGGAAAGGACAAATTTCTTTCAGTCAACCACAAATTCAGTCAAGCATCCTTGAGTGGAAAGTTTGCTCATGCTCATTAAAGAATTTGCACATTGCTTGGTGTGTGAAGGGAGGAGGAACAGAAAGGGGAAGGAAAAAGGAGAAATTAACTAGATAGAGTGGAAAAATCCAAGGAAAATGTATCAGCAGGGAGACTTGATATAGAAGAGAAGAGAAGAGAAGAGAAGAGAAGAGAAGAGAAGAGAAGAGAAGAGAAGAGAAGAGAAGAGAAGAGAAGAGAAGAGAAGAGATCTATATTTTACTGAGAAAGCACCTTTTAGTGTCAGTCTACAAGCCTCCTTTTAGCTAGGATAACATATTTCTTCAATGACAAAAGGGAAAATTGAATCTTCTTTGGAAGAAAAAAAATCCCGGTTTAAATTACAGGGGAAAGGTCTATGAACTCAATCTCATTTTTTGAACCCAAAATAAATAATTTGAGTGGTTATCAAATATATCCAAGTTCCTCTGGGTTTGCCCAATCCTAGTTCTCCTCTGGCTGCTTCTGCACTTGTGTTTCCTTCTAAAATACATCAAAGATACGTCTGAGCTAAAACACATCAAACAGCAGCAACCTCTGGAACCAGAGAAAATGTAAGTGAGGAATGCAGAGAACAGCATGATAATCACGTTGAGTACAGAGGGATGAGACTTCTAAGGAACGATGCCCAGCGGACTGCTTGGTTTACCACAATGATGATGCTATCTATGCGTTTGCCTTGCGTTTTCTCCCTAGAAATGACTATAATTTATTTCTGTGATTCTCATCTGAAGCTGCTGGAAATCACTGATGCCCCATCTCTCACTAGCTCTCAGGGAATCTGCTTTTCCCAGACGGAGCACATTAGGTGGTAGTCAGGAGGATAATGGAGCAGTTACATTACTCCGGTGGTTTTCATTGGCGATAGACTGCTTGGAAGCAGCAAATGGCTCTCCGATTTTTCCTGGTGCATCTAGCCAGCCCGTGGCTTCTGTTTGTGGTGGTACAGGGGACAGCTGGGATGGACAACCCGTCAGGCTGCAGATATCAATCACATTAATTTTTGCATCCCATTTAATTCAAGTTTCCTACAATAAAAAAACACAGCGTGGGAGGAGGGCAAGCAGCAACTTGGTACCTACCCCATGCAGCAGATGGAAGATAAGGATGGCAGCTACATTGCTCCAGTTCAAATGAAGGCAGAATGTGAGCAGCAATTCAGTGTGAAACATCAAGCTTGGAGATCACTGAAGGCACTGTGTCGTTGTCTTTGTGGTCCTTTCTCATTCAGGTGTTGCTTTGGTGTCTGGCCACAAGAAGAATAGGGCAAAACCAGCAAGAAAAAGTGTAAAGCACTTCATCTCTGAGCCATCTTGTTGTTTATATGGCTTTTATATAGTGAGAAGTTGTACCACCAAGTAGAAGTGGTGACTGTTACGTGACCTATAAGCTACACATGTAATGGGAACACTTCCAGCTCCTGCCAACCTGCAGGCTGGTGTGTGAACACCGGTTTCACACTGAAACCCCAACGTTTACCAGCATATCTGCTTCCGCGCTGATAGACCATGCTGGCCATCTTTGACAGTTTAAGCTTGCTGAGGTGAGGAGGAGTAAGGCTAAATCAGAACAGCAGTAACTATAAAACATATTAAAAGAAACAGTGTGCCAATGGAGATGCAACCACAAAACAAATAGGATGGCAGTGCTGAGGCTGGTATCAGGGGAGGGAACACTTGAAGAGCTGCTACCTTCTGCCTCCCTTTCCCTCTAAATCCAAATATTCTAGAACAGCAAGACTTTTGTTGTGTTTGTAGTCAGAGAACGAGCATTACCAGTACTTCAATTGCAATTAATTTGCTGCGTGTGCAAAAAAGATACAGTATTCTTGCCATCATCTCTTCCACTGCCTAACCCCAAACCCTGAGCTAAGGATGATAATTGCCAGAGTGGACAACCGAGTTCTGTTAAAGCAAATTAAAAGTTTTGGTTCTATGAGGACAGCATATATTTGCAAAAATTATCCTATCGTGTTTCGTTATCACAGTTTTAACGGCAAATGTGCTGAAATAATTCAAAGAAAAAGTTTCTGATGTTTCCACACCTAATTCCTTTCCCAATTTCTGTGCCACTAGCTCTTTTCGCAGAACTATTTTGTCCCAAACCGGAACAAAATAAAACGCCAACTGCAAGATTTCTTTCTCTTGCTGAGGCAGAAATGCCTTTTTCCATTCACCTTCAGCAGGACGCGGTATCAGGATAGCGCAGCTGTTTTGCAGCCGCCAGCTCATGCAAAGGAGCCCGAGAACAGAAGCAGCTGGGGGGGATCGTGACTGCCCTTTGGTGTTCTTTTCCCAGTTAACCCCTCCTCATATTAGCAATAATATTTCCTGGCAACCAAGTAAGATACTTGTGCAGCACAAGTTAGGAAAAAAAAAGTGTATTCCAAGGTAGGTCAGGCAAAAAGCAGTGTTTCAGACGTGACAGATGAGCTAAACCCAGGCATTTAGCAAAAAGGAAGGAATAGCCATGAGTAAAAAACGCTGTTGAAATCTCTTGAAAATGTGTATTACTGTCAGCTCTGTAGATCTTTTATCTCTCCCTTAGGCTCCAGCAAGACGCAGAGATGGGTATTTTGGTCGCAAGTGTAAGAATAATGTTTAAACACTATCAGCTGGCTAAATGAGCAATGTGTTATTCTGCTTTTGTAGATTCAGAATTCTACAGTATCCTGATTCTGACTTTTTATTTCTTACTGTAATACCCTTTTAATTAATCTTACAAAATGCGGGCGATGCTGTGATGGCTCTCCTGTAATGTGTCGTTCATTTTCTCCTTGATGAAACACTTCTTTTCCCCAAATTTGAATGACTTTACTCTGAAAGGAGTGCAGAAAAATGTATCTCCAGACTTCAGCGCTCTAGGAGATAGTTCGCTGTCATTAAGGGCTGTACTTTACCGGAAATATTTCAGACTTGTCTTTAGGGCTAGACTTTGTTAGGTAAGGATGATCCTCTGGGAGAGCGGGTTCTCTTCAGCCACATGGATGACAAAATTCTGAATGGCTGAATGGAGATAAAGTAAAAAAGGACCAATGTTTTCCACAGCTGCCAAAGATCCATTTCTTTTCTTTCTTTTTATGTTCAGAATGGTGAAGGGCTCTTCATAGAGTGATGTAGGATGTAGGAACTATGCACAAATTTTACCTCTTTGCAGAAGCAATCTGACAGGCTATATGTCAGCAGAGATGTGGATGCACGGAGCTTTTCCCTTTTGCCCCATATTCTCCATTTCCTGGTGTCTCCAACCATGGTGTCTCCAACGTGGACACCAAGGTTGTTCTGCATGGTCAAGTAGAAAAATCCAGTTAGAGTGGGATGTGAAGGCCACAGCAGGATGAAGCAGTCAGCCTGCCGTTACATGGCAGGAAAGCCGTGGAGATAAGAGCAGCTCTGATCCCTTAGCTGATCCCTGCACAAAGATCATCAACTGGACCTTACAGCCCAGAGACAGCTCCAGGTTCTGGCTCAACGGGCTACACTGGATCCTCGGGCTGTATGTACATCTCATTGCATCTAATTAGCTCATCTGGTTTAAGACCAAACTCTTCCCCCAACCCACTGCAAGCAGGATCCTTCTTGCAGATGAAGAAAGTTCCTTCCTGCTGTTCACTGAAGAACTTGTACACTGCAAAGCTCATTATAGAAAAGGTCTTCTTCTGACTGAAGAGAACAATAGAAGCTAAACCATCCTGCTAATTAATTTTCCGTGGCCAGATAAGCTGCCAACCCCTCCCTGAATCCGTTTGTCCCTTAGTCTGTAATGGCTCTGCACACTCGAGAACTTTCAGCCTGTAGAGCTGTGATAAACAGAGGCAGGTAACGGCAGTGGGGATAGGCTGCATTCCTGGAAGTCTACTCTCTATTAGCTGCAGGATGACTCCTGGTGAACCCTGGGTTTAGTGGCAAATATCTTTTTTCAGCAGCTGTTTCCCCAGACAACTCAAGTACATGCACCCTGAACTGAACTGCTGGTTTTGTCCTGCCTGTGAAGAAGCCTCTGAATTACATTTGAAAACGAATTAAGTATCGTGGGCTTTGACTGCTGCTGCTGAGGACCAAACTCTAAAAAATTTAAACGCTGGCCACGTTTCTGCCACTAGAAAAAAAAAAGGGGGAGTCAAAGCCAAAGGCTTCAGACAACTTTCAATATTTGTAAACATCTCCAAAGCTGAACTACTTGAGCTTTAGGATGCAGGGAAGCTTTAAAGACTATAGAGGAATCTGAATTTTAATTTAGTAATTATAGCTGGAGCCAGTGTTCCAGCTTAGAGCAGCTCAGAACTTCTTATTATAAGATCTGCTTTCGGCTGTTTACAACCTGAAGAAGTTTTGAGAATTGGAATTGCAGGCTTTTTGAATGAATTTGGTGTTTCTAGAAAAGCGTCTGTTAAATTGGTGTAAAACTCAGTCTGAGAATGAAATAAGAGAAAAAGTACATCGTTAAAGAAATCCTCATTTGCTTCCAAATTCAAAAGCAAGGACTTGACACGTACCAGGGGGGAGGTAAGATGGAGGAGCCATCTCCCTGCCATTATTCCTGGAAAAAAATCCAACAAGACAAAACAGGAACATAAGAGAGTGTGAACCTCAGGGGTAAAAAAATCCATTAACAGAACTGCTAGAGTCTGGCAGCTAAGTTTGCTGAAGGGTCTGTCCCAACCTGCCAGTCATGTTCTTTGGAGTTGATGAAGACTCTAGAGATTATTCTCTTTACCCAGGGTGTCATGGGCAAAACAGCCTCGATTTGGGGAATTTTCACTTAAATTATTTTATTGCCAGTCAACACAAACTTCTCATCAGTGATTTGTATATTGAGAAAAAGAAAGTATCAACGGTTAAAAAAGCACTTAAGTAAACACCTTTCCTCCCTCAGCCTCAGATGATGGGAAATGCCTCTCGTCCCTCTTTCCCCGTCTGAATTTTTCATGTTTTCACTCCAGATTACACTCAGTCTGTCCCAAACCTTTGGTGAAGCAATGGGGGGTGAATTGAGGTTGTGTGTAACAGTGATTCTTACCGTCCCCACTCTGTCATGGTTCATCCATGGCCACAGTGCTGGCACGGGTTGTCCATGGCCATGGTCTCTCGGGTGCCCCTGCCTCAGCACAGCTCTCTGTGGCCATGGTCCCTTCCAGGCTGCACGCTCGAGCATGGAGCACCACCACAAGTTCCTCCATGAGACGGTGTCTGTGCAAATGGAGTGATCAGTGATGTGAAACACCACCGCCCAGAGCAGACAGCCAATGCAATGAGGATGGATTCCACATTGTTCCTCACCGTCACTGGTGTTGAATGCCTACTCCAAAAGGGGCTGAGACCTGGAATGTGCTTGATTTCACAGGTGAAGTACCAGTCACTGGTCCCCAGTCTCCAGATGGAGAGGGGCATCGGTGATTTCCATGTTTCAGTTGCACCATGGCCTGGACACAGGCAGCAGAAGAAAAGGACTTTGACCTCCTGTGCGTGCAGTGCAAGGGCTGCAGCTTGTGCTGTCAGTAAAAACCTGCGGTATCTGGCAAGCTGTGTCATCACCCTACAGTGCTGGCCCACGTAGAGGACGACAGCCTACTGCCATTGCTTACTCTGTTATCTACTCTATGAACAGAGCAGAGGGAAAGTCCATGATGCCTGCAGGAATCACCTAGGTGCTGCATGCTGGATTTTTAGCAGATGGAGAGGAAGACACAGGGTTAGTCTTTTTTCATCCTTTTTTTATAACTCACACACAACAAAAATGTATCGGATCTTTATATGACTTCAGGGGCGAGAATCACTTCCACCTTGGCTCTAAACAGTCTGTCTACTTTGATTCTTTTCTTTAAAGAGTCATAATTCCTGGTGCGGAGCAGACTCGGAGGCAGTCACGCATACTTTCTTTGCCACGTGCACAGTCTGAAAGCAGAAGTGGAGCTAGAGAGAAAAAGCAGAAAGAAATGGAGACTGGGAAGGGGGGAATACATCAGGACTCCACGCTGCAGTGAACTGTAATAATTTTGGAAACAAGCTGCCACCACAGGCCCCATTTTAAGAGTGGCAATTCTTACTGAAAGGTCCTAGCAGTGCTGACTGGCATCTCAACTCAAACCCTGACAGCACCACCTATTTGGGAGAACCCTGACAAATATGGTGCATGTGCAATGGGACGTGACGGGCTGGACTTCTGTGGGCGAGTCCCTCAGGGCTTGTTACAAGACTCAGCACTGTGTTCTTTCAACTGCCTGAGAGAGACAATAATCATTTCGCAGTGCCTGGTGCAGTGTCTTCCCGCTACTATAAAGTGCAATTTACAAACAAAAATACAAGAAAAGGGATTTTGGATGTTCTGGGCACTGTCCAGGGCCAATTAGAGAGAACCATTCTTTCTGGTCTACAGCTGCGAGTACAGTTTATAATAATTCACCGCATGTTGTTAAAAAGAAGTAGTTTTTTACACATCTGGTACTTTCATAGGCACTTACTGGCCTGTAGAAAATGTAATTAAGCAGGATTCCTGCCTGTTGTTTTTTACACAAGACCTTTCCGTTCCGGTGCTGCTGTTAACTTCATCAAGAGGCAGGCACTAAATATAATGTCAAACCAGAATTTGTCTTTAAGAAAAGCCATGCGGTCTGCAAAGCTTCTTGCTTTTGTCCTGCTCCATCCCCTCGCTGTACGTGCCCCTTCTCACTCCAGCCGCCTGGTCTCCCACCCCAGTTCCTGGACGGAGCGGTTGCGGCCAGTCAGGATTTAACAAAACTCCGCTATTAGGAGAAGAGGGTGGAGGGTGGGGATGGAGAGTCTCCTGGGAGCCGGTAATGGCATGCAAAGCCTTTCATCTCTAGGTTTCTAGGCCAAATGAGCTGTAGTGACCCAAAGTCCTTTGAAATAAAGCAGGTCTCTTTTTTATTTTAATTTGTAATAAATAAGAAGACAATCTGACCTGATTTTTTCAAAGGGGTAAGTGTGTGTATCCCCTGTTGGGAGTTCCTCTGAAAATCAACAGCTTGTCTATGAGTAAAAAGGGCAGCTCTCCTCCCCGGCTGAGTTTAAAGCTTCCCAGGGAGCCCCATCCTCAGCCAGGGCATCCCTCCATCCACCCCTCCCGGCCCTGGCCAACCCCCCTCGCCCTCTTCTCATCAACTCCACTGCCCTGCTGACTCACTCCAGCAAGTTTTCCAAAAGGGAGATATTTCCAAATAATGACTGACTTCAAGAGTGTGTTTACAGGAGAGGTATTTGTAACATCTTGTCATCTAAGCAGGTTTGTCAAGCGTCACACGGCGAATGTGAACAGACGGCTTTCTCCCTCCTAGAACAAGTCTGGAAGTCACTTCGAAGTATATCATTTAAATAGCTCTTCACTGGCAGCAACACCCCAGTTTTATTCAGCTGTAAAAAAAAGCATCATTCAGTTACATCTGTTTATAACAGCGTACGACAGTCCTGACTGATGAAGTGCCATGTGGTATTTTCAACCATTTACCTCCTCACTGTTTTTCCCTTTCAGTGTCAACAACTTTTTTCTTACTTCTTGTAGGCTGCTGCCTTAGGACATCTTCTCTTTGTGAATTAGGGAAAAACTTGATCTGGTCTCCAGGCTATGTTAAATGTCTAGAATTCTGGAATTTGGGAAAAAAAAAAAAAAAACCACCTACAAATTAGTTCTGTATTTTTTCCCCCAGTGGCAGATTGGCAGGATTTCCTTTCCACCTGTCCTACAGCAAGGAAGACTCCTTATCTCAGCAGTTTTACTGTTGATAATCAACAGGAAATATCACCACAGTTTTATTTGGAGCCTGACAATAGTAGGACATCTGGTATTAACAGAAGCTGTTAACCGTATTCGAAACCTAACTATAGCATGACAGCAAGAAACTTATGTAAGATTACTTGTCACTGAGTTGCAAGTGTAGTAGAGTATACGCTCACACGATGGTTTGTATGGTTTTTGCATGTCTGGTTTCTAAGATTTACGCTTGCTCTACACCAGCCTCTGCACTGGTTGGCCTCAAACCGTTCCCTTCCTCCATCCCTCACCCCGTGCTGCCCAGTGCCTGCATCCCACCCCCGGGGAGCGCGGTCCTGCTGCTTCGCCGCTTTTTGTTTTGGCTGCTGCACGTCGGGCGCACACAGAAAATATCACCCCTAAATCCACCAAACAGCCAGCAGAGGTTGCCGTGGCGGGGCAGCACCCTGCGGAAGACACGCTTTCTGCCGGCAGCCCAGCGATGCTCTGCCATTAATGCGGCAGGGGATTTTCAGCCGCAGGAGTGACCACGTCTGTGGGCCGTGGAGAGGAGAGGTGTCTGTGTCCACCAGGGACTGGCAATGCGGCAACGGCCCGGGACAAGGCAGTGAAAAATAACAAAGCATGGGGCAAACTGAGTTCAGCTGTGGCAATGTGTGCTAACAGTGCCAGGCAGTACTTTGAATTCCAGGGGTCTTGAGTTGTCTGTGTATTTATAAAGCCAGAATAATTGTTTAATATTTCTACTATTAATGCTTTCGTACCAAAATTGGAATGTGCTGTGAATGCTTTGGGGGTATAGACTAATGGTATTAAAAGGACCAACAGGGCCAAATTCTCTTCTGGGCTATATTTGCGCAATGTTAATGACTTCTATAATTAAAGGCATAGTATGAGCCTATGTCTCTCAAGTATTTAGGTACAAATCCTCCTCTTCTCACCCACGCAATTAGTTCTACTTAAGGCTGTAAGGACAGAGAGGCAAATGGGCAATCTTGGAAATGAGGAGAACTGCACTAGAAATGAAGAGGCATACAGAAGGAGACCTCAGATCCCATTATCTGAACTCATTTTATTAAGGGCATATTTGTACAGTATTTGTAATTCCCTTAGAATTGCCTACCCGTTGCCGAGGAATGTCTGCAGAGCAATTATGTTATCGCAGATGCTAATGCGACCTTGGGGAGGGAGGGAACCAGAAATCGTGCAGTTGTGAAGAGAAAAATCTCAGATTTTAACGATGGTTAATGAACGCCGGCATGGCACCTTTGTGCTTCCACCTTTCTTATCATGGAAGCTTGTTCCATATGGAGCTGGAAAATCAGTGGGTCTATACGTTTGCCTGCTGGTGAGCTATAATGTTGCAGCTGTTAACAAACGAGTTGTTCTCTACCCAGTTAAATTAGGCCTAATCCTTCTTTGCTCTGTCTGTGCCAGGTCTTTTTTTTTGCTGGATCTCAGCTGAGGCTGAGACAAAGGAGACTTGAGGTATTTATGCATTTTTCACTCCCAAGGCTCTGAAAATTAAAAATGAGTTGTCACTGGCCCAAGCCCCATGAAAGCTGAGAATTTCAATCGATATTTCTGCCCCATTTCACTGCAGAGAGTGGGATGTAATTATTACAAATGTCATGGTAACAAACTTGGTAGTTTTCACAGTGACAGTTGCCACTGCAGAAATAGCACAACACAGAACAAAAATTACCTGTCAAGCATCTCATTATGTTCATCCAAATCCCGCTTGTTCAATTCACCATTGGGCTGCACCTGACACAACACTTCCAAATGCTCCTACAGATTACCCGTGCCTACCTGTCTCGGGCTGTAGATGTCCTCCCACAGCCCACCTGAGCCACTGGCACTGAGGTCCCCAAGGTCTAGAGGGAATTCAGTGCCTCCACAGCAAATATCTCGCCCCCAGTGCGAGCCCATACTTTTGCTATAGGGTCTGGAGAGAGGAAGGACCTTAAAGAGATAGTAGGGTTGAGCAGGGCATTGTGTGGAGGTGGCTGAGAGGAGACACATTGAATCCAGACATTCCCTGGAGCTGAAGCGTCCTGGGTTATAACCTGCTCTTCACAGCGTAGGTGTGACTGTCATGCTAAAATTGTAACCCAAGAGTCAGTGTTTTCATTCAGGAAGCAGGAAATTTGGGTTAAATTTCTCTTTTTCCTCTGATCTAGTGCTTTCCAGCACCCTGGGAAGCACCTCCGACTTGTTCCAGGCTGGGGAAATAAATAGAAAAGCAGATGGGCAGGCAGGCAGGCAGACACTCGGTCTCTCTCCTGGTGAAGCTGAGCTATTGTGCAAAGGAGAATTCAGGATTCAGTGGGCCAGAGAGACTAAGAGAATTTAACATATGTGAGTATTTTAAGTTCACAGTGAAGTGACCTTGGACTACGGTGTCTCACGGGGATGGCCGAGTCTGTCCTCTTTTGAACTAAAGTGAAAGTGAGGTGCCCTAAACCACTGGAGGGACAGTGGCATTGAACCTGCCGGTCACAAAAGTGACTGGCGTGTGGCGTTCCCTGAATGACGCCGCGCTGGCCATCGCTGCCTGCCAGCAGAGCCAGCCTGGGAGAAGGGAACGTCCCCCGGGGCTAACCTCATTTTCTCTTCTTCGTGGTTTTGGTCCTAATGCAGACAGTGACATTTCTCCGCCTTTTGGACTTTAAGTTCCTGAGATGATTCATTCTGTTCTTTTTGCTTCAAAATAACCCAATAAATACATTACTGAATAGGCCTTTTATCTTATAATGGATAGGACCTTGATTCGATCACAAAATGCAAACAAAACGTTGCACGAATCCTTTAGTGCTTCTCCTGAAGGGAAGGGTCTGATGTACACAAACGCCTGGCTATTAAGCAATCTTTTTCCAGACCGTAACTCACAAGGGGGAGTCATATGTCTGCTCTTTGGATCTTACACAGTAAGTTACTCTGAGCTTTAGCACCTTAAGCAAAGCACTGCTGAATAATATTTGCTATCATTTGCAACCCACAAAATCAGGAGGGTGGAGGAAGCAACGAAGTTAGCTAAGGTAACAGTCGCAAATTCACAGGGACAATCTTCATTGAAAAAAAAAAAAATTAAATATGATGCCTTTCACTGGTTCTCTTAGAAAAACACCTCTTTGAGGAAAGGAATTTCAAAACGGTCAAGTGTTTGGGTTGGAGCCAAACCATCATTGATTTCAATCATTTTCTTTTTCTCGAGTACAAGAAAACTACTCCAAATAAAATAAGAAAAAAACTCTCACCGTACCAAAAATTTCAAGGCTTTCCATCTCCCATTTTCACTAGGGCGACAGGTTACGCAAATGCAGCCATGAGGATGCCCCGTTACATTCACTAGCAAGAAAGTCCCTGCCACTTTCCAGAATGACACGCGGAGTTGAAGTCAATAGCTGCCCTGTGTAACAGACCAGTCTGTGTCTAGTACGCGCTAGTATAAATTTATACCATACGAGACTTCCGCTCAAGATATGATTCAAGCAGCTAAGAACGAACAAAGTAACCTAGAAAACAGCTATTGATTTCCCAAAGGGGTGCTTGCAATAGGAAATCAGTTGGCAGCATGCAGAATTAGGGCTTTAATTGCCCCTAAACCAAAACAAGGTGGAACTATATTTTTAGCCTTTCTCAGTGCCGTTCGCTATTGGGGAAATACTGGGATGGCTGCCTAGAAATTGGTGCAGCAGATCCCTTTGGCCTGAGTAACTGAAGGGCTGACCGTACCTCAAGAAAGAGCATTTAAGAACCAGATGTATTTCACTCCTATTTTTTATTTGGTGATTAATTATTTTGCCAATGCTGCACCTGAAAAGAGCAAAATTCCACCCGCTCTCCAAAAAGAGCAGCTAGGGGATTTTTTTTTTTTTCACAGTTTTAAAAAAAGGAATGTTCTTTCATTTGCCTAGCACTTTTATTAGTGTTTTCATGGACATCTGGAGGTGTGAGATTCTCCCTGTTTTCCACCTTATGTCTCCATCCCTCCTCTTTTTTTTGTTTAACTAAATAAGAGGGGCCAAAACAAGGAAATACCAAGAGCAGTTTGGTTTTGTTTTTTTTTTTTTTTAAGTTTACTATTTGGGTCCTTTGTTCTCTCCAAAATAAAATATTGCAAAATAAAAAGCAAATTTATTATTATTGTAAATATTTTTCCCCTGAATTACAATGAGTCTTTTTGTCTCTGTTTTGCCTGCCAGGCTAATTCTACTGCCGCTAAAGAATGCATGTTGGTTTTGGGCAGGCCACTCAGCAGATGAAAAACAATTTTAATAAATAGAAAAAACTATTGGCAGAGGGAAACAACCTTGGTGGTTTCAACCAGTCGCAAAACAATTTTCAGCCTTTGACCCTTCAGATCAGGAAACTCTGAGAAGCAGTCAAAACTGGTTTGTTTTCAGCTTTCTCCATCATTTATACCCAATCTCTTATCCACCCACAAGTTCACCCACTCCATTGCTAATAAAAACAGAACTCAATATCTTTGTCTCTTCGCCGTGTCTCTGTGCAGCCGATAGGCTCCCTGTTCCCCTGAAGCTGGAACGCTTCCTCGTATCCACAGAGATGGGCAAAGGGAATTATTATGCAATGTTGAACTGCTAAAGCAAGGAAGAAGAACACGCTGCCTGAGCTCAGGCAGAATGAGAAGGTGGAGATTAATGAGTCTGAGGGGGCTGAAGTCATCTCCTTGTGTGCTACCAGCATGGGGCATGTGCTCCTAGAAAAGGGAGGTGGTAACAGCCATGGAGCTGCATGTTCTTGCTGCCATGGCCCCTAGAAATTCTAATTTTTCTACAGATATGAAATCCAAGTTGTGATAGTTGAAGTGTCCCTGGACTGGGTTAATACGAAAAGAACGTGGGGAAGGTTAGGGCTTGGGAGCTGAATGAGTTCTTTGAAGCTGGAGAAGGCAAAGTGACTTTTTTTAATGGCTAATTTAAGGTCTTATCTCCATGTCCTTGGAGCCCTGTATTGGCTGAATTTGACCTAGGCTGCAGGATTTTGTCCTCTGAACTCTTCATGGGGTTTCAGTGGCATAGCAGGAATAAAAGGTTAAGAACAAAACAGGAGAACCAACATTTTTTCAGATGCTTGTGGATTTGACCTCAAAGAGAAGAATATCCAGAGTCACAATCCAGCTGGCAGATCTGTGCTCCTCCCCTGTCCTGAAGTCTTTTCTGGGACATTTAGCCCAGGCTCCCACTGCGATGAGATTCAGAAGTAGCTTTGCAAAGCTCAAAAGCCTCCTAGGAGGAAAGGTCCTTTCTCTTTCCTTCTCATGAAAGCGCTGTGGTGTCCCTCTGATTGCTTTCCAGCAGACCCAGCCTCCAAAGCCTTCCCCCTGAGCAGAGAGGGGCACTTCTTTCACCTGACTGTCCTCTTGTGTTTGGAGAAAGCTGTGAAAAGAAGCCACTTGTAGAGCATGTTTGGTAATAAGATGTGTCTCTGGTGCTTTGTGGTATGCGTCTGTAAATGGCTTTGCTATGGCATTTAATCAATTGTTTCAGCTGTTTATTACCTTGTATATCACAATGCAATGGAGATAGTTGCTTAAGTTACCTTTATTGAATCTGAAGTAAATACACAGGATCCACTTAAAGTCCTCTTGGAAGGATATGCTTTGAGTGCGCTGAACCGAAACAGAGGCAGTGAAACTCTCTGCCCAACAACAGAATGAATCTGTGTACAAAATCCAGCAGCTGGCTCTGTGCTTTGAATAATCTGTACCTCTGCCTTCGGGCGCACCGTGAGTTGCACGAGCATGTCTCGGCAGAGCAGAGGTCTTTGCCTTTGCCCTTCATTCTTGGATGGCTCCTGTAAAGTAGAGTTACCAAAAACAATGCTGGGGACTCTGGCTTCATCCTACCTCAGTGACTGCAAGAAGCAAACAAAAACGGATGTCCCAGAGCTTTTGGAAAATGGTTGGAGAAGACCTGGCAGCAAGGACCAGTGAGCTCCAGCATAAGCAGCCTCACAGGAGGCAGAAAGTGGAGGAATCTGGAAGGCCATATATTTCCTTGGCTCCACTGATTTATCCTCAATTTGTCTTGGTCATATTTGACAGATGCACAGATGGTCTGTGGCCAATTAAGAATGAAGTGGAGATGTCACTATACACCTTGACATAGGAAGGGATTGGAAAAGGCACAAGACACAGGGCATTCCTGGACGTAAAACCTGACAGGTGGCTTACCCACATGGGATGGAAACAGCCACTTGGAGAGGATTTTTTTTCCCCAGATTTTTTTCCCCCAAATTTTTTCCCCAGATTTTTTTCCACCAAATTAGCTAGTGGCCACAGCTCCTGGCATCCCTGCAAGTCTGGCTCCAGCTCTAACCAAAATCTGATTCCTTGCAGGCAAACACACAAAATCAGGAGTTGACAACTGTTCACATAGAGATGTGGCATCAGACTGGGGGGACACAGAACTCAAGCAGTGCATCCAGTCCTTGCTCAAGCTTCTGTGGAGCTGCATATTAAGGGTATAGTAGATATCCAGCCCTCATCTGCGTTTTGGGCTAGGACCAGAATGCTCCATTGTCCAGATTTATTGCCTCCACCAAATTCTTGTCCATATGCCTCAGACAGAATCTCTGCCACAGCTGTGCCCTGGCATAGTGTTGCTGGACACTGTGCTACACACGTTTCTGCACTCTGAGATAACGGCTGCAAGGTGTGGACGGTTACAGAAAGCTACGGTAACCTGGTAAAGGGGTGCCTTCATGCCCGTTAAAGACCTGTGAGGGGTCACAGAGGTAAAAGTTTCCTCCTGGAGTCTCTAGGGTGGTACATAATCTGGTACACCAGCAGCTCAGTTCTCTGAGTAAAAAAAAACCTCTAAAATCAAGCAACTGGGATGTACCTGCCCTGTCTCAACGAGCCAGACCCAAGCACCCTCCACTGTGATCAGTCACTGGGGTTCCCACTGCCCTCAAGGAATATCGTGTTGAATATCATCCTGATGATTTTAGGTTCACAGCAGTGGCTAAGTAGGTGAAGTGCAAGCCTGGAGAAATTTTGCGAATTAATCTGTTCCAGGCAGTGAGCAGAAGACATGGGCTCCTCTCCCCTGCTGCTTGCGGAGCCTCTGAAGGCAGCGCGGCGGGCAGAGCGGTTCCGCTGTCGACCGCCCAGCCTTTCCCCAGCAGCTCTGCAGAGAGCTGCTGTCATACTTAGTGGAGCATCTAATGTTTCCCCGCCAGCCAGTAAGGCATTGGAGACAGAAATTCTGAGACGCCTCAAACTCTGGGGAACGCTAGTCAGCAAGCTGCTGTCCAACGAGCGGCAGTAATCTGAAATAAATCACACAAGCCCAGCTTTTTCCCACCAAGGCTTATTATTCAAAAGGAAGGACACATCCAGGCAATGAGGCATGGTGTTGCTAAACGCTTGGCTCAACATGGGTGTGAGTAAATACAGTAAAACAAGTCCTGCTTCCCCCCAGAGTGAAGACTCAGTCAAGTTCTTAAGAGGTAAGAGCACAGGCCCTGTGGGCAGAGGCAGGGAAATTGCTTTCCTTTTCACTGTTAAAATTAGAGAAGATGCTCTCCGCCTGATCCACTCTCACACCACTTGGGTCATGGCTTTAAATGGCAGCTGGGAGCTTTTCTGACTCAAAATCCTAGTAGATCCCATTTATTTTCCTGGAACCACAGCTTCTTCTCCTATATTGTTTCTATTCAAAACTCGGGTGATGGAAGCTGCAGCCCTGCAAGGATGCAGGACCAGGGGGTATTCAGCAAGTACCACATCTCCTCCGGGCCCCTGCTACAGAGAAGCCTGCCTGAAGCAAGGCATTCTGATGGGGGTTTAGCACACAGTATCCCCTGGGCAAATAATGGCATAATCCTATTCTTGCATATCCTCCTCCCGTGAGAACACCGTGTTGCACACTTCGCCCAGTAAAAGCGAGGGTCTGATGAGAAAAGCATATTCCCGGCTCTCCCCAGTTTGCCTCCTTGAGAGGCATTTGTCACCTTATTGTTCTAGTCATCCATCTTTGGCATGTCGTTAATCAGTCATTACAGTACGCGTTCACAAACAGCAGGGCACAAGGGCCTTAAGAAAAGCTGGATTTTAATTTTTCATGTTTATCATGTTCATAGTTCTCCATGGCAGCAGGATGATTTCTTTCTGTTCGTAAAAGACAATTGGGAAAATTAGTTGGTTTCAGTTTAACAAGGTAATGATCCAATTTAGCGGAGATCAAAGCAAGCAGTGTGGCAAATGCAGAATGGTGAAATTAAGTTACTTTATTAATGCACAATGCACTTCTCCATCTTGCAGCAGAATGATTGACTATCCATTAGGTTTACGGAGCTGTAATTAGCAATTATCATCACTAGCGTCCTCTCTGTAGGCAAGTAAAGGTCTGGATCATGTTCCTACTTCCCGACAGCCTTCCACCTTGTAAAATCATATGCAATGTAGGAGTACAACATAGCGGCCAATTCTAGAAAGGGCCTCATCTTTACCTGTGCCTTCTTTTTCTGATTGATGCGTCATAATACAATGAAAAAATATGCACGTGTTCCTGAACTTCACTGCGATGCTGATGGATAATTTGATGACTGGCAGTACTCTCAAATTTAGAGAAAATCAGAAAAAAATACATTTTCTTCATCCATTTTGGTGATTTGTCTATCAGCCAATAACCCCTCCTCATAAATCATTATTAGCAAAATCACCAGTAACCATTCTGTAAACAAAATGATCGACAGAGGAGGTGGGGTCTTTTACAAGCTTTAACTGGTATCTGACGGTGTGAGAAGGATTTAGATTCAGATTAGTGCCTAATCTGCGTATATTGTCTTGTTACCTTCCGAGACAATTCTATGATCGTTAAATTCTCTGATGACAATTATGTCACTTTATTCATTTTTTTTTCCTCCTTTGATCTTCATAAATGTAAAAGAATAGGATACTTATTTATGTAGTGTTCATCTGTTCCTGTTCCTTGTTCCTCATTCAGACTGATAAACCTACAGTCATCTGAAACCTGCCGAAGTATTTTTGTTTCAACAGAAGCTCCGTGAATTTTATCCTGCGTAGCGGTTTGTGTATTTATGTATATGCCTGTTCATTTCTTTGCCTGTCCTCTCTTAATGACTTTTGATCTTGCTGTCCAACTTAAAGCAAATTTGACAGCTGGGAAAATTCTTAAATATCCTGAGTCCTTTGAAAGTAGGTTGTCATAGAGAGTAGAGAGATGCTATTAGCAGAGAGAAGCTGCCGTTTCAACTCCTACCAGACATCAAATGATCTACAAGAAACAACAATGTAAGAAAAAGTTTAATTTAGCATTTACATCTTGTTAGACATCAGAGAATCTAGAAGACACATGTCCATAACAAACAAGGCTTCCTGAATTGCTTCACTTAGGTTATGTAGCTCTGATAATTCATCCTTGAATAAACAAGTATTGCCTTTGCTGACTGAGGATGATCCGATAGAAAAGTGTGAAAAAAAAAGCTAGCTCAAAATGGAAGGTCACAAGGGGCAAAAAGAAGGAAAACAGATCAATTCTGGGAGCTTCATGCAGCCACTGGTGCGTGCTGCACGGGCTGTGAGCAAGGGCAATGGCAGCTGACTCCTCCTGTGCGAGTCCTGCGTGCGTGGGGTTGTGGCCGTGGCTCTCGTCATCACTGCCCCTACCCTCGGCACGTAAGGAGCTGGTCAAATGGCACTACTTCCTACCTTGGAGTTGTTTTTTCCATCTTCTGTAAGAAAATATAATAGCCCCACTGAATTTCTCATTAGGAAACAGAGTGCGTATCCAGGCTGCTTATTTCTATCACCCTAAACACCTTTAATCAGGCTATTTTGGGGTATTGCTAAATAATGACTTAAACATTCAACTTCTTTCCTACCTGTACTCTTTCAAGTAGCTGGGCCCATCAAAAACTTGTTGTTACTCATTTCCTATTTTACCTATGTATAGTATGCACAGAGTTACACTAAAACCAGTTTGACTCATTGGGGAAATGTGTTTTTTTTGGGGTTTGAATTTGCAATTTTGTTTTTAACATTTTAAGTTATACCTTTGCAAATGTGCAGATGTGCATCTGAATTCACATATGCGTCCTTCTAGAGACACAGATACACTCCTCCTATGTGAAAATAGGAATGATTATAAGTATCTATCTAATCTGCCAGTAGATTATTTGTACATTCCTTATGGAAGATGCATCAGGTAAAAATTAAAAATATTAGTTTCGTTACTAAATATTAAGCTACAAGCAAAAGCTTGCCAAGTAGGGAGTCTTACAGTTTGTTTAACTTGATTTTCCATGCTTGTTGACCATATTGTTTAGTATTTAGTGAGCTGCACTTGACATCAGAAATGCTATTTACATTTAGTCAAACAGTTCGAAAGTTACTAAATCAGCCGCATGTCTCAAAAATGTGCACGGCTTTTCCCCACACAAACCTTTCCATCTTAGTGAATCTGTTATCAGAGCAATTATTGGCTTTATCTGCACTGAGGAGCTGTCAGAAGCAGAGTCCTGGTAGACAATCTATTTACTCTGCCAAGATAAAGTGACTGATGTCCCTATGCATGGGGACTTGGCGTTTCCTCTGGGCACTGCAATTTGGGAAAGATTTGAGTTTCTGCCTTATGCTAGAGCTTCTCCTCTTGCCGTGCTTCGTTGCTTTCTCGCCATAGTCACTGGGAAGGTCTCTGCACTACCTTCTTTGAGAACTCTGTCCATCCTGATCAGCGTGACATGAGTCACATGTAGGACACCGATGACACCAGTGAAACTGAAATAAATACCCAGTCAGGCAGTGGGATTTCACTCAGACCGTAAAAGTATGTATCACGGATAATGGAAAATATTCTAGAATTTCTATT
Organism: Rissa tridactyla; assembly: GCF_028500815.1. Classification (NCBI taxonomy): domain Eukaryota; kingdom Metazoa; phylum Chordata; class Aves; order Charadriiformes; family Laridae; genus Rissa; species Rissa tridactyla. The sequence goes on along the minus strand of NC_071476.1, from coordinate 3,494,068 downwards.
TACAGAGACACGCATGCCATATCCCGACAGCATACATCAGTAAATACACTTGATGAATAGTAGGGATTCATGGGGTGTTTGGGTGGTGGAAGTATATCTCCTTCAGGAAGAGGTTTTGAGAATTTAAGTAACTGCTTCGCCCTCTCAAAGCAAGCAACCTGCAAGATGTGAGGGCACGATGAAGAACCTTATTTAAAATTAACAATCCCAGTCCTAAAAGATACTTTATGAAATTAACATCATAACAGATGATGATAGAAGAACAAGACTCAGGAGAGGCTTGCTTCCTCTTATAGTTGCTACCACACAAGTGAGATAAGCAAGACTCGATTCCCCTCTGGGAGATACCATAAGACAGATGACATTCTTGCCACTGAGGCCATGACTGAATGTCTCTCCCAAGGGGCTCCTTCTCTCATAGTGGGTAAAACTGCAGATCTCCCACAGCAGTACACAATTTACTCTCTGACGTCAGGGTTGGCATGGCAGGTGGTAGTTTAGGCATGTTCCAGCAGAACAGGACATTGCTTTTGTCATGATGAGAAAGAACATTTGTAGTTGGCTCTCAAGTCACTTCTCACTTTTTTTTTTCTGCATTCAAGGACAGTTATAAGGGATTCACTTATGTCACTAAAATTTCTCTAATATGCCGTGCAAGAAAACTAAAAAATCTAGCATGCCTTTCTGAATCATATTCTATCAAATGCATTATCATCTTTTGAAAAGACACTAGCCCTCCTCCTCTCTGGAGAGATGACATTTCAGCTCCAGGTGAGGCAATTACAGAGCTGATTGCAGGGGATGGAAACTGCTGTATCAACTCCCTGATTAAGAACTTGATTTGTATTTATTTGTATTTGATATGTGTTTTATTTAGCTTTTCCATAACTAAATGCAATTGACACTCCATTGGGAGGTTTCACATGAACAAACACTCTTTCATTGTTGTCTTGGGTAGATGCCATTAATAGGAAATATTAGAACCTTTCATTTTTCAATTGGGAATTGGAGTGTGATTTTTAGCGCTGCCTCATAAAAATGACTGCATTCATTTTCAGGCACGAAAAGATTTTGGATCCAGGCAATATATGTGTTTAAAGGAACACACAGGAAGCTTTCCAGCACTTCTGAAATCTTTGGTATTTTTCCATTCACAATGCTGTACCACTGTTACATCCATCTATTACTCATTCCCCGTATAGTCCTTGCAATTGCTTTGCTGGCTAAGCTTCTTCCCTGTTAACTGCAGAGATCATAAAATGTCTCTTCTTTACTGCCAACCTGTTTTAATCTGCAAAGGAGCAAGCCTGAGTGAATGGTTAACTGGTCAACGTAGTCTTTGTGTCACAAACGCACAAAACAATCTGAACAGGTATCTGATTTCTGGTTTGGATTCCTGTGCCTTGAAACTGTGCATTTTAAGGTTTCCTCACCCTAGACACTGGAAGGATGCTGCGCATTAGCTTCTACATGGTCTCCTGTAGAGATGGGCATCCAAAGTGGTCATCCCTTTATTCTGCGCTTCTTGCATTTCCTTGTGTATCCTAAATGCCTTATCAGTCAGGTTAGAAACACTAGTAGCTCCACAAATTTCACCGTAACAACTTCAAAGTATTAATTCAAATGTATAATATGTCTGTTGATTCCTCAAATCTTCATATTTTGTGGGGAAAATGGAGCTGTTGAAGGCAGCCTACCAGGGTGGAGCGCAGTAGCAGATGCTGCTTCCACTGGCCGTCGGGAGTGCTGCAGTGACGTGAGTCGGAAACTGCTCCAGATTAGGAGATGGCAGGAGCGACGCTGCATCACAGTCATGCCTCATGAAGGCCCTCATCCTAATCCAGACTAGCCGAGAAGAAAGCACATATGCTGTGCAGAGTATGTGTGCCTCATATACGTAAATAGACTGGTATGATTAGAATAATGATAGGAGCAGAGATTGTCAGGATGTCCGTCAGCTACTTCCATGGCTGTAGCTGCAAGCGATTGAGAGAATTCATTAGCATTCCTTTCGGCTGTTGGGATTTTAGATCTCTGCACTTAAAGAAAGGAAAGTTATTGGGTGCTTTGTTTATCCAGCAACATCCCTGGTGAGCTGTGTGCTCACTATGGCACAAGGACTGATGTCCACGTGGGCCCACGCAAACATCTGACCTAAAAGTAACTCATTGTTTTGACTGACCGGGGCTAGAGCTGGAAGTGTGCCCATCTACCCACTAATTAGCAATGCTAATTCGTGGGGCTTCAGGCTGGCCCTGACTGGCCATTTCGGCAGCAGATAGATACAACAGCCAGCCTTAGCTCTTCATCTAGGGCTGAGAGGGGTACAAAATGTGCTTAGAAGATGATGATGGCAATGACATTTTGTAGGAAAAATGTACATAACAGACGATATTACTTACATTTTTCATGATCACAGATACCTCAGCATCATTAGCTGGACTGTTTTGAAGCCATCTCTCCTGGCTGTCACTGCTCTTCTCCACCAGTGCGTCCATTACATTGGCAGTGCTTTGGGACATTTTCCCCTCAATACTTTGATCTCCACTACTTCAAAATGCTTCTGTTTTTGTCCCTCATCTCTTTTTCTGACTTCTACAGATCTTTTGCAATATTTTTGTCATCTCTAAAGTTTGATTGGCTTCCAAGGCAGCACCATCTGCCTATTTAACTAATATGCTTCTCATGCCTTCTTCCTGATCACTAAAGGTGATGTTAAATAAGAACAATCTTAAGACAGATTCCTCTGCTATCTTTTTTAGCTACATCTGACAATTTGATGCGTCAAAAATCTATCGTTAGCCGTTGTTTACCATCAGTCAGCCAATTTTCTGGCCAGATACGGTGCTCATATCCAGTTCTGTTGAAATTATTTTTTTCAGGGCAATTTATATTCAGCACAGAAGAAAATTAATCCTGTGGTAAGATAGGTGTGATGAATTGTTCTCTGCTCATGCTTATCCTCTCCACTGATAATGGAACAAGCTCTATATCCCACCTTAACTCCATAAAAATTTGTTAGATTGATATAAATGTCTATTTCTCTCCTACTTATCTAAGATAGTCCATGGCCTTTTTCTTCCTGATTTGCTTGGAGAATTCAGTAGTGCAAAATGATGTTACCAATATCAGGCACTCTCAGTTGAATGAATTCTTACCACATTTTATAAAAGCAGTGACTGATCTCAAAAGGTTGATAGAGTTAATAAACAGTAATATGTATTTAAAGCATATATAATGTTAGTTCCAAAACTGTTACATCACCAGCAGACATTCCCAAAGTTTGAAAGCGATTTATTGACCTAGATAACAATCTGTGTGCTTAATTGAAACATTTATTATTCACTTAGTAATCTTTTATGAACCGTTAAGAAAATAAATGGAATACCAAGTGTGACAGCAAGTTTCTCAATAAGGTTTACACTAAAAGGACAAAAAAAGCCCAACTCTAATCTCTGCCTCAGGTTGTACATAAAGTCCATTGAAACAGCACCAATTTATTATTATCCGTACTCTCAGCAGAGCACGTGAACCCAGCACGTGAATGGTTTGCATGCCTAGCTAGACAAGAAAGTGAAGGTGTCTTAGTAAGCCCCGGGGCTGGAGGGCTCTGATGAAGACCCTATGCTCACCATGCTGTGAAACAGAAACAAAGAGACAAAAACCCAACAGAAATCCCTTTTAATACTTCCTACTTTACTTTTCAGTCTATCCTATTTGAACTAGAATTGTCCTAAAGGTCACAGCTAAGAAAAGAAGACTCAAACTTTTTTTTTTAGTAAAAGTGGGATTTCAAGTAGCCTTTGTCTTCTTCATTTCAGCTGGTAGAAAGCACACTGAACCCTTCACTCCAACAAAAGATAAAAGAAGAAAAATGCACAATGCACTTTGATTTGAATGTATTATGGTCACTGCATTGCCACCACTCTTCTTCCAAGCCTGATTTTCCCTGGAGTGTTTTCTTTTCAGAGCTCTCCATGGCTTTTGTTATTATACCAGTATTCTTTTTATATTTACTCTGGTTTTGCAAAGAAGTGCCACATGCAAAGGCAAGAAATCTGTCAGTGTAAGTAAAGGAGCTCCATGTCAAAAAAAAAAAAAAAAACCAACAACAAACAAAGCAAAACAAAAACAACAGTGAGATCAAGCAACAGTGATTTTGTTCTTCATAATATTAAGTCTCCTTCAGAAAATCAAGACACCAACTGTGGGCTGAAGAGTTAGAGAAATGTGTGCTTTGAAAACAAAATATTTGACTTTGGTTCCTGACTTTCACGTATCCACAATACAAAACCCTTAGCTCTATGACTGGCATAAACCAGTTGCTATTGTTGGAGGAAACAGCCAAAAACTGAGACCTAAAAATGTATATGGAGCTTGAAACGGTCTCACACTGTAAACTCTTCAAGACCTTCTAATAGCCAGTAAGGAAACTGTTCATGTTTATTGCATGGGCTGTCTCATAGGAAGAGAACCCCAGCATTCAGTGCTGCTGTTTTAGTATTTTTCATCCATATGTAGAAATGTTAATGAGAAATAGCTTCTTGAAAATCATCTGAGCTTGATTAGTTGCCAGCTCTTGACATCATGGCCAGGAGCTTCACGGCAGCATTATCCAGCTCTTCCTCGAGAGTAGGGCATGTCCCCTGCTGCTTGCTAGAGTTGGTGGCGTTTATAGCAGCAAGGAGACACCTTTTGAGTCATCCTCCAGTGATGAGGGGATGAAACACCGCTGGCACAATGCCGAAGGAGAGGAATTCACTCCTGCTGGGAAGATGGCTTCTCAGCCAGCAGAGCCAGCCTGCTGTTGAGGGGGATAATCATGTAATCCAACTCCTTCACAAAGACCTCAAGCTCCGTTTTAAAATTGCCTCTCACCCATTTGATAGTTAAAAAGCTTCAGTTGATTTCCAACTTAAATCTATTCGTGATCAATTTATGCTTCTTTGCTCCTGTGCCAGTGGCACCATTAGATTGCAGAGTTCTTTTCCTCAGTTCATTTATAAAGGGAAATCAGTTTTCCTCTTTGAAATGCTTCTTGTAGACAAATTTCCCAGTCCACAAGTTATCTAACCTGCACGTCTCCAACTCGAATGAATCCTCATTGAACATGAGTGAGCAGAGGTACACCTAGCAATCCAGCACCTCACACAATAACACTGGTCCTTCTTTATCTCTGCGGGATATACATGTTCTACTATCTCCAAAGATTAGGTTTGGCTTTTTATAGCTGCATAACACCAGTGGCTTAGAGTCCACTTGCAGTTTGATTAATGTGTCGGGTCGGTTTTTCCTCTACTGAACTCTCGCACCCCAGCAGGAACTCTTGTTATATACTCTTAAATGTGCATAACGGTTTTACAATGTTAATATGTCGTAACAAATAGAATGACTTTGCAGTTTACACTATTGCATTTATTTTCATTTCCATTATTCCAGTGCCCAGAGTCATCTACTTCTTAATCTGTAATATGCTGAGCATCTTCCGCAATGAAGATGGTTTCTCAACTTTGTGCTATTAGCAAATTAAATTTGCACACTGCGACTTTTTTTTGTTTGCAGATATTAATGAAAATATTAAATAAGATTAGCCCTAAGGATGATCTTGAGTTTGCTGATGGTATAAAATTATTCAGGGTAGTAAAAACCAAAACTGATCTTAGGGTTCTGAGGGAGCAATAAACTGGCAGATTAAATTCAGTGTTGATAAATGCAAAGTAATGCACATGGGGAAAACAACACTAAATACACATATACAATGATAAGCTCTAAATTAGCTATTATCATTCTGCAAAGAGATCATAGAGTCGCTGCAGATTGCTCAACAAAAACATCTGTTCATTGCCCTGCGGCAGTCCGAAAAGGTAAATAGAATGTAAGGTAATAAAGCAACCAAGAGCAGCAGGGAAAGCAGCGCTGTGCCACTGAATAAGCCCAAGATTTGCCCACATCTTGAATACTGCACGCATTGCAGGTCACCGTGTCTCAAAATAAAATGGAAAAAAAATAGTCAAGATACACAGAAGGGCAACAAAGACTATCAAAGGCATGGGATGGTTTCTATACTAGGAGAGATTAGACAGACTAGAAATCTTCAACTCTGAAAAGAGGTGACTGGAAAAAGAAGTGATAGAGCTATATAAAATAGTGGCTGGCAGGAAAAGGTAAGGAATGATTATTCTCTCTTCCCCTGTGAGAGGAGCCTGGGAGCATCGAATGAAATCACGAGGCAGAATTTCTGTAACAGACAAGGACAGAGTAGTTGCTCCCCATCTTACAGGAATGGCCAATATGCACGCACACATAGAGCAGAGACCGCGACAGCATTTCCCAGTTTTCTTTAGATAAATAGAATTCATTAGACGGGTAAGCGCTGTGTTTTGCAAGTATAACTTCCTTGAACACTACTAATACTAGTGTTATCTTCAACAACTAGGCGAAGTCTTCCTTTTTCTTTTTGAAGGGGGACTATTCCATATAGCTCGTATATGTAACAATTTGATTTTAAATGGAACGGATTCTTTCATGCTCCCTCTATCCTTTATATTTGGAATATTTCCAGCAAAGTCCCAGTGAGTGGCTGTCAGTCTGGTCTGTGACTTCGGTACAGTACCCATAAAATTAGCGTGACACAAATTAGTATTAGCAGGACATCTTCTGATCATCGGGACATCAACTGTCGCTTTCAATGACACTTACTGCCACCCTGATCCTTTTAATTGTCCTACAGGGAAGGAAAAATAAAAAGTCTGGTAAGGTCAGCCCAAAGACTAGTAGTCTGGGATACTTAGTTTTGAACATTTTTTTTTTTTTTCCAGTTGTCAGAAAGAGCTGATACTTCCAGAATCCCTCAGGGATGCCTTCAATCAGATTAAGACACCATTTATACTGACAGAATATGTGGGGCATGGGGTCCCACTGTGCAGGTGGAGAACGCCAAAGACTGGCTAAACATTTATTGCATCAAAAAGCATAAAGTCTGCCCAGCTGCCAAGAGGCCTCCGGTCATTCCCAGAGAGAAGCACAACAGACACATTCCCCAGTTTGTCTGTCGAAAGGAGGAATGCGTCTGTGCCCCACACTTGAAGAGAAGGAAGATCCTAGGAATCATAAGTGGAAATGTTACCTAAACACTGCTTTGTTAGAGCAGAGGCCAGAATAAAATGCACTCACAGTTAATTCCCAACACACTTGAAGCCAAAGAGGATTTTTTTGGGGAAAAAGAGTTATGAAAGTTTTAGTAAAACTTTCTCAGTTTGTTGGAAATTCTGGCATGGAAACTGTGTAGCTTACTTAAAAGGTCAATGAGAATCTCATGAATAAAACCTAACACTATAATGAAAACACAGTATTTAAAATTTCCCTGGCTCTCCTTGCTCAAAACTGATTAAGAACAGAACTGCTGCTATCCTGTAAAATGCTTGTAAATGAGTCATCCTTTCATCAGCAAAGCCCCAAAAGTTCAGATGCAATTGCCTAAGAAAGAACATTTTCAAAACCGTGGCATATCAGTTGGAAGATGCCGATAACTTCCAATCCGCAGGAGGGCCCTGCTACAAAAAAAAGCTCAGATAACTTCTCTTTTAAAGTGTCCCCAGCTGACTGATTAAAAAGTCACAACAGAAAATTCAAAGGTCACATTTTCTCAAGTGTCACTGAGAACCCACTATCTGAGCAATTACATGAGATAAAGATGCAAAACACTAAAGCACTGTGAGATCAGATTTAGCCTTCTGGTTTCTTTCTGCTTTTGAAAAAAATAAACGGGGCCGGGGGGGGGGGGCGGCTTTCATTTTTTTAATTACATCTGCATTTTAGGAAAAACTTTACTGGAGGTATATCACTGCTAGAGAGGGGAATATACTTTTACCAGATTTTGTTATTTTGCTTGAGGAACTGGTTTAATTTGTATCAGCTAAAAGCACTTTTTAAGATGAAATGAAAGCAGAAGGATTTACCTGAGTTTATACTCTCATGAATCTCTTTTAGATATCTCTGAAGGACGAAATTGAAGGTCAGTTTTACTGTCTATAGAAGCCAATAAGAAAACTTCAAAATGATAATTTTTTCTCCAGATGATAACTAAGAAAAGACTGAGGATTTAAATCCACATTCAGCAAAATCTTTCTTTTACGACTATAAGGTAATACGTTTAGTTGCTCCTGGCCGTAGCAGCTGAGAATTGGAGTAGTTGTTTATTATAGCAAATAGTAGATTTGAAGGACAAAGAGGAAGCTCCTAAGGGAAAACCTTTAGAAACAGCATGTGTGAGAAGGTTTGTGTGGTCTCTCTTGGCTTGTTCTCCCTGCTCCTGCCATTCTGGGGTATAATCAGAGGGTTTTGTTTTTCCCTTTCTCAGATGTTGGCAGTGGAATCAATGGAGAGGGTAGGGAGTTGCCGTAGGCATATTCCGGATATGAGAAGTTTGGATTCCTGCAAAGACAAGCAGAGGTTAGTGGTCAAAGTGACCTGGAAAAGCTTGCCAAGACACGTGGCAGGCTGACAGAGCCTTTTTGCAGTCCCTCTCCTAAAATATTGTTTTTTGCTGTGCCGGGGTATTCACGCAAAGTGGGAATCTTGAGTGACAGATTTACTGGGAGAGCCCCAGGTGAGAAGTTCATCTGCTACACCGGCAACAGTGAACTTGTGAGGCTGAACATTGCCCTGAGGCAGAGGCAAGCCTCCTGAGGAGACATGAACTTCCCTTTGGAAACATTCCCTGTTCAGAGGCAGTTGCGCATCCTGATGCAGGAACAGGTACCCAGACTTTGTGCCACCTCCACTGCAGCATCAGACGCATTCGGGGAAAGGCAGGAAAAGGGGCACAAGCAGGCAGGTACAGGAACAGGGAATTATGGGCAGCAAAGAAAAGCAATTCTCTACAAAGAAATAAGAACCTTAGGAAAAGCACAAAGAGATTCCGAAAGAAATGAACAGGACTTTCCAGGGGTCAGTTGCTGCGTGGTATGACCCACTGTGCCACGACCACGAGCAGGGCCACGGTGGTGCGAAGGCATGCGGTATATATATATTATCTTCACACCCAGATGAGGGAAGAAACCTGCCGAGTCCAAAACTGTTGTAATAGAATGAGAAAGGCTCCTTGGCGTGCGATGGGCTCAAGCAGACTTAGAATAAGAGCAGCCTGTCTTACCAAGAATGAAAGATTTGCAGAGGAATTAAAAATATGCACTCTTTTCATTTTTACAAGTTTTATTTTTCATTATCAAATTTTAAAAAGCAAGCAAGCAAGCAAGCAAACAAACCCCAAATCCCACCTGGCTGCTCTGCCTTCGTTGGAGCGCTGAGATTGGTGTTTGCTGAATCAGAATGTAGATATAAGGCCTTTTTTTAAAACAGTATCGGAGTTACCTGCCACTGTTTTAATATATCAGGAGCTGGTTCCTCCTTTTTTAAGAAGTGCTATCTCAAGCCTGCAGCACGCATTTCACGGCAGGAGAACATCTCATGAGAAATTCGCTCTGGGATACCTTGAGCTTTACTAGGACTGAGAGAAAGCAGTTTCAAAGACAGTTTGCTTCTGTGATTTTTGTAGGATTTTTCTGGTTTGTTGGTTTGGGGTTTTTTTTAAGTCTGTGTTTTTATTCTCCAGTTTGGAAAATCAGTTCAACTAGTTTAAGTTAATTAAGCAGTTTAAATGGAGGTGGACAATAAGCCATTTAGAAACTGATGGCCGGTTTCCAAGGAAGTGTGAACGCTTACTTCTCTTTCTGCAGAGATGCCAGGAGAGTGGGAAATGGGGACCTCCGCAGGAAAGAAAGGCATGGAGCAAAAAAAAGCCGTTGTCAGAGTGTCAGAGCGTGGGAGAAGACTCCAGGAGTAGGACTGTGCTCACGGAGGGAGGGAGGGTCTGCACGGGGCAAGGAAAAGGACCACACCAGCACCTTTCAGGGCAGGAGGTGTGGGGACAACCACCTCCTCCTGGGCTGTTGAGATGTCAAGGATGGCTGTGAACAGGACTGAGACTCCGAGACCTGAGCACTCATGTCTGAATGGGTTGGCAAACCCTTGCTGACTGTCTGCATAGCTCCAGGAAGCTCGGGACATATCAGTACTTGCATAACATGCGTAACTGATTTATACTCCTAAGCATCTCATGGCCCTGTCTCTAGGACAGTGATCTGAACCCAGCGGCTTTCTGAAGCTGTATCTGGATGGTAGCTGCCACAATTGCTGGTCATGCAAGAGAAAGACTTGGAAATTTGGCCCCAGACTACAGGACTGGACACCTTCCTGCTAAAGCCTGCGTCTAGGAAAAAGGCACAGTATCAGGAGAGCCCATGGGCATCACAAATGTAAGGTACAACATTGCCTCCTTAAGTACTTTCAGATTCCTCACTAGCAAGGGAGAGATGTCTGTAAAGCATTATTGAGCTTTTATTTTTTCACTTAATATTTTCAAATACCAACAAATCCTGTAGTGAATTGGTCCTCCTTGTGATATGAGGTGATTAAGATCTTTTCTATCACAGAGTGCTCAGTTTTTCTTTCATGCCACAGTCTTTATTCCCCATGTGGTAATGTGGTAGCATGTTATAGTACCACTTGACTTGTCAGGAATATTTTTTTATTTTTGCTTTATGAAAGAATTTGTATCTTCTAAACACTTGCTCTAATCCTCCTGGAACAATCTCTGTTTCAGTTATTAAAAGTAACCTCTTAGATTCATGCAATTAAAAATGAAATTATTTGAAATGCTACATTGTTGGTTGGAGCAGACTTCAGTCTTGCTATTGTTTTTCATTCCTTGAGCAGTGGCACTGCAAGCAAGATCTCAGCTGGTATGGCACAGAGCCGTTCCATCAATCTGTGCCTGTGAACCTCAGTAGAATGGCAAATATAGTGAGCTGTGTCCATTATTGCAGCTATTACGTGCAATGTTGCTCCTATGAACTTTAAGAAAAATCTTGCTGTATATTTATTGAGTTTACTTTGGTTTTGTTTCAGTTTGCTTTTCTACAAAACTCATTTTCAAGAGTCCTGCTTTTATTGGGATCCTCAGCTTTCATATTCCTTTTCATTTCATTTTATTTCATTTAATTTCCAAGTTTCATAATTACACAGGAATACTTGGTATGACAAGCTGTAAAAGTCTGCAAAGCAAAAAGCCAACAAACATTGTTTATAAATATTATGCGGTCATAATTTTTAGAAAAATCTAATTTAGGGAGTAATTCCAGACGGAATTTTGGGGTTGTGATGGTGTTGAGTGAGTTTATGTTCCTTCCCTCACCTTGCCATCTCCCATGCTTGAGCCAGCATCGGTGTAACAAGCACAACGAGTGCATGAGGATGGGGAAAACGTGGTGCCCCACATCAGCAATGACAGCTAAGGACTTCGCTGTGATCAAAATGGCCAGATGAATGGTAGGAACATCAAGAACAGAAAGCAAAACAAAATGCCATTCTGCAGCTTTATAAACCATTCTACGTCCTGAATACAAACTATAGGTTGCGTTACAGTATTTCCAAGATGATGAAAAAACCCTGAGATATGATGAAGAGAATGAGAGCGGGAAACAGGTTCTGGAGGAGGACAGCCTGGGAACACTGAACTTGATAAGGAGACACGTGTGCAAAGTGGATAAGGGATATTAATAATTATTTTTCATCGCAAAAGAGCTAAGGGGACCCAATGAAATGATCAATTATATAAAGTTTAAAATCAATTATTCTTGAGAGGTAGTTTGTTTGTATCTTCAGCCCAATGCCTCAGTCCTCCATAGGGCAGGCTATCTGTCGGGTAGATGTGCTGCTTCACTGGGCAGTCAGCCAGGCGGTTTCTGCCCCTCTGTGCCCCCTTCCCTCTACACCTTGAGATTCCCTGTTGGCCAAAAGCTATCAGCTTGAATAAACTCCACAGGCATGGCTAGAAGCTCCCTTTCAAGCAATGCATTTGTTACTCTTTATCTTACCACGTAGCTGTGCCTAAAGGCCATAATTCTACCACATCACTGAAGGAGGTTGGCCTTTATTCTTGAAACTGTCTGTAGCTGAAAAGTCAAGACGTAACTCGGAGATAAGAAGTTGGCTAGGTAGGTGAGAGGGAGAGGATAAACTGCACCAAGAAGTGGTGGACACCTAAAACATTTGTGAAATGTGACAGGTTTGGCAGAAATATTTCTCTATCTATCTACACCCAGGTGTATATATGCTATTGATGAAGTAAATTTCTTTGAACGTAATGATTTTTTTATGATTTCCATCAGTTTAATGGAATTAACCTTCCCTTTCTAGCTATGGATTGACTTCTCAAGATGACTAGATAAAACAACTCGAACTTCTTCCTTGTCCTGATAAAACATCCAGATACGGAAATCTCTGCTTTCTGAGGGCAAACACAGACAGCTGGTCAATTCGTTAGATAATTAGACTATTACTAAATTGGACACACTTCTCCCTCATCTAATAATAATCATGACAACTTCCCACATGACATTTCTTTATTTTTTCCTTTTACTCCACTATGTTCAAGCTCATTTGTGGTCTTTCTCCTTGTTACGTTTGGTTCTCTGCAAAGCTGGATGCTTCTCCCTAGAGAGCAGCCTGGCATACCCAAGCGTGATAGTCCTAGACATGGAATTCTGGCTCCTGTTTCTCATTCACAGCCTCAATGCAAAGCCCCTGCCTTCTTGTACTTCTTCACTGTGCAATCTGGAGAAAGGACCTTGATGCTCAGCAGGACTCAATGGTCACAAGCAAAGATGAAGCAGTTCCCTTCCCACTCCAGATGCATTCCATGTTCTCTAAATCCATCTACAGTCTTGTGACTGTCTTAGAAACACTAGATCAGAATTGGAAAATAATTTGACAAACATAGAAATATAAAGTGTTGAATTTTCCAGTCAGAACATTCAGAAGTTTCATTTCCAAGCAATGTTTTAGACTGAAGAATAATGTCACATCTTCTGAAAGGAGGGTTATCAATACCTGAAAATAACATGTTTCATTTTGCATCAAACCAAGGAAAACACTCCCATGGTTTGTCCCCAGTTTATTTATTTTTCCAAGAGAAATAGATAAACAAAAAGAACACGTTGACTCCAGTCTTTTTTTTTCTTTTTATTTTGAATTTTCCATCCAGCAAAGCACAAAAATTAAATATTTGTTAAGCTCTTAAGATGAGCGTTCTCAAATCCAGTGTTGCCAGCCTCAGGGTTTTATGGTGATTCCTACGCGGTTTAGTAAATGCTATAAAACTTCACTTTCTTGAAGCATGCAGTCAGGGAAGAATCTCAACTTGTTCTTTCAAAAGTCTTTTTCAAGCTCTCCCAGTCTCATTGGAAAGACTGGGAGCATGGCTCAAGTCCATGCCCTCGGTTTAGCACCTAAAGACAAACTAAAAGATCCCCAATGGATTATACTTCCAACAGCAGATTTGAAAGGGTGTTGGACCAAAGTGCCTCTAGAGATCTTTCACAACTTAATATTTGCTTTGATTCTCTGATATCCTCACCTCAGAGGATAGTCTGAGGGTATTTTAGAACCAGTCTCAGAGGATTTTAAAAGCTCACTGTTGCTGTTGCAGCTCCCACAGATTTCAGTGGGAGCTGTGGATGCTCGGACCCAATTCTTTGTGTCAAATCTCCATCTGCAAAACATTGCTTCTCTCACTTGCAGGTCCTTTCTGGTCATTGCGAGGAATGACCTGTCTGTATAACACACACTTCATGCAAGGTTTGGGAAGAGCATAATTACAACAACTAGCAGGGAGTCCTTATTAGCCAACAGAATGGGTTTGCTGTTCAAGGTGGACATCCTGATGTCTTTTTTTTTTTTTTCATTAGAGAACATCCTGAAATCCTCTTAAACACTAGGAGGACTGAAGGCCATCAATGTGAAGCTTTTGTAAATGTCTGGTGAACCCTGGGGCATGAGCAGTAGTTAGTCTCTTTTGTTTTCATCAAGGCTGAGCTTAGCTTGGGAGCAATCCATTGACACTAGCGAGGTAAAGCTAAAAATAAGGAAGAAATATACCTTTAAAAAAACCCTGCAACTTAGGTTAAGAGTTAAGGACACCAAATGAAATCAGACTTAAGGAACAAATCGAAGAGAAAATAGGTGAAGGTTGAAGAACAAGCTAAAATGGATTAATCGGGCAAGAGGTTAAAACTAGACAAATACAACTGTTTGCAAGTCCTCCAAAAACCACAAATCCTAGCACATATCCTTCCCATGGTCACTGCCTGGGTGAAGACCTTTGAATCCGTATTTTATATGCAGTTGCCTAAAACAGAACAAAAGTGTGATTGCCACTGCTGCGACCACATGGCTGACACCGACTTCGGATGTGGGCAACCATTGCACAGCCCCATCTCCCACGTCATGGGCGTTCACTTGCTTTCTAATTTCTCTCCACTCCACTGGTCTGTATGGTACCAAACTCATTCCAGGCAATACTTCCTTGTGATTTAACACTAAACAAAGAGTGAGGCTGACAAAGAGCTGAACGTACAGAAGTGGTCCATGACTCTCGACAGGCAGATTCCAGCCTCTGCCTCCTCCACACACACGGGCTGTTACACAGCTCTCACACAGTAGGTGACCTCTAAAAGCCTACCTCCCCGACAGGTACTTAAAGGGAGGGCGGATAGAGAATGACGCTTTCCACCATATACTTAATCTGCGGGTTAGTTGCTTCACTAGTATTGTGTGTAATCATTCTCAGTGGAATCCAGTGTAACTTGTCTAATTGCTTCTCTTTTTACCCATTTGAGTAGTAATAATAATAATAGTAATAAGAATTATACCAAGATCTTTAAAAGAGCAGAAAATGAAGAATCCGTTGCCCGTACAAGCAGGTGAAAGAAAGTGACTACGAGGATGAGAAATGCTTCTTTCCTATATGAAACAGAAGAGGAATACTGGCAGCTGGCACAGGTAGGCTGACACAGCTACTGCCTTGTGTAAGTCACTGGGTAAACGTGGGTGCTGGTAAGGGAACTAATGACCAGCTGCCTCGTTTCCACAGTATAGACTGAAATAAAGGATTTGCAAAGTTGTATGCTGATAGTATACACATTTCAATATAGCTACATGCATATTCATGAGTGAAAAGCGCTCTACTTCTTAATAGCTGCTTATAGCCAAATGCCAACATTCTTATCCAGAAAAATCTCTCATTTAGCTGGGTGGGAGATCTGCCCAAACTCAGGCGTTCAGGAACTGATTTTAAATGCATGCCACGGAAAAGAGTTTCCTGTTCCTCTTCGCCTCCAGCACTAGATTAGCACTGAGAAATACCAAAATTCAATAGTGGCAACTGTATTTTTAATACCTCGGAGAGCTGCAAATAAGCTGGCCCAGAACAATACAAGCTCTTTCTCCAGAAAAATCCTCTGCTTCCACACGGCTTCTCCAATGGCTTGGTGTCTGGTAGCCATATAACATGCTGAGCTTGCTGTTTGCTTATTGAGCCACTGCCCAGCACAGCGCCTCGAGGGGCTGGCAAATGGCAAAGTTGCGGAAGACCAGAGTTCGCACGTTCCCTGAGTCCCAGCTTGCTGGTTTGCAAAGTATTTGGTGATACTTCTGCATGGAAAAGGAAATTTGAGTCATTGGAAGTGCAGGGTTTTGCAGCGGTTCCAAAGCAGCATTTCCAAAGCCAGCAGCCCTTCTCAGCTCACTGCTTTTCTTTGTCAGGCAGGGAGAAAGCGAGCCCTTCTTAATCACCCCGAAGTCAATGAGGGGCACTGCCACCCTGTCATTCGATGATTAATTACTGCATCTGCAGACAGGGCTGCCAGCAAAACAAGTGGGCATCATCCCTGACGTATATGCAGCCATGTATTTAAAGGGAAATCTGTACAGGCACCGCAGCTAGCAGGGACTCAGGAGGGGAAGGGGGGGCCTTGCCCCAGTAAACCGACATCTGCCATCCAGCAGCTGCAAGACCAACAAAGCTCCTTCAGAAGAAAACAAGAGAAAATCCTTAAGCCACCGGAGGAAACTGTGTTATTATTCATCTTCTTCCCAGTGCAAGTACTCCATGCCTTCCCACCCAGATGTTCCCAAAATCATTTTTTCCACGGGTACATCTAAAGTCACTGGTTCTGGAAACTCATGAAAGAAACTCAATGGGAATCTTGTTATTTCACTGGACTCTGAGAGATGAGGCTTTGGGAAGACCTTTAAATATCACAACAGCTTAGAAACCTGACTTTATGGAGTTTTGCTGTATTTTCCTGAGCTGTAGGCACTGAGAGAACTGGGCAGGGGGGTAATTAGTTGTGAAGATATGGCACATATATATGTATATATATATATGTTCTCACAAACACACACGGCCCTGTCGCAAGGAGGTGCACAGGAGATTCACAGTAAGGGGCAGGTTAGGATTTCTTTCTTCTGAGCTGCTGCAGAACTGCCTGCGCTTTAAAAAAAAAAAAAAAAAAAGAAGAAAAAGAAAAAGAAAAAGAAAAAGAAAAAGAGAGAAGATTTGGAATTAAACAAAGGAGGTTTTGAAGTATTACTTTCGTATGACTATATCCTCTCCCAGAGCGGCACACACCGGAGGGTGACATTTCAGTTACGTCCACTCCCCTGGGCCTGGCCCCTGGCTTAGAGCACATACGGCACAAGTGGGTGGCGTTCAGTTTTCATTGCTCCTTTGTCCCAAAGCTGGAGGCATCTTTTTGTTTTAACGGCACATTTTGTTCCTTGACAAGACAGAGCTAATGCCCTGAGCGGGATTCTATTCACACAGGCGCAGTGGATTAGAGATTTGATTTTCCTTTTTAGCAAATCACTATAGCAGATGGTATTGGGAAAAGAAAATGCGTGCACTACAGGGATGTAGCAGAGCTTCCCAGATCCCTGCCGCATGGAGGATAGCACCAAAGGGCAGATACATGCAGGCCAAAATATTATGACTACTGCCTCCAGTGTTTTATTTCCCCTTTCAGAGCAGAGACCCCATGTGCCCCCCAGCTGCCCGTGCTCTCCATAGTAGCAGAGACGAGTTCACCGGCATTCTACCTTTACTGCCCGATGGGCTCCTGTTGCTGTTACTGCCTACCATATTCAAAAATGAAGTCACCACATTGCTAGGGTGCAATGGGTGCATTTTTTTCTGCCCGGAGCTTTCTGACACAGCTAGGTTACAGTCACAACCTCTACTTAAGCGCCTAGAACTGTGTAAACAAATGCTGTGCCTACCTCTATAACTCACCTTGGTCACCAAGTTGAGGTAAGGGCTAAATGCTTACCATGAGCTCAACCCCCGCTGGGACTGCTTGCCCAAAGGCACGTGCCTGGCACGTGTAAAGCGCAGACACGCCTCTGCTGCACCCCTTCTGCTGAGAGCCCCAGTGCGACCAAGGCTCCGAGAGAGGAAGGACGTGCACTGCTCATTTCCATGCTAGGAGGGTATCCATTTGGGCATTTAGTGAAGGAAATTGGGATGGCACTGTCACCACCCAATCAGAACCGTCACAAGCAGTGTGAAAGTGAATTAACTTAGATAAACTCTCCGCCTCTCCGGTGCATAGCTTGACAAGAGACAGTATGTAGAAACAGGTCCCCTTCTTTCTCCGTTAAGCCCCAATTTCCCTCCCTACTCACACAAAAAGATTAAAGGAAACTGACAACTGTCCTTGGATAAAACAGCATAACAAATTGACAATATTTTCACTTCTTGGCCCTTGACATCCACTCACCATTACAGACTATTGAATAACTGAAAGGAAAGGGGGATGCTGCACTTTTCTCTACAACAGCTGCATCTTCTCTTTTTCCTCATCAGCCGTATACTGGCTTCTTACAGCTAAGTAGCATCAGGAGCGCATTACCAGCAGCAAAGCCACAAACCCACCCAAAAGTCACTGCATAGATTGTTTCTTTTCACTGAGCGAAGTATACCTCTCTGCAGTTCTTTTTTATTAACGCATTTTGAAGCCTTTCTGTGCAGTATGCTTGACACTTAGTCAAGTGTCCTTTGCACTGACTGCTGTGGTAAGTTACTTCTTTGGAACAAAATTTGTCTCTTTCAGAGAAATAATTGGAAGAAGGAGACGAAGGGTGACCTTAACACTGCAGATTCCCCTGTATTTTGTGCAACAGGATGGGGGATGTCACTGCAAGGGTTCAGACAGGGGGCAGAGGCCCCCTCTTCATTCATGGTAGTATCTAAGGGACAACGGAGAATTAGATTTTATCTGTGAAATTTTGCAAGGTAAAATAAAGAGGTCCATTTCCCCCGGAACAGCGAACCTGGAGTGCTGAAGCAGAGGCGGGTGGTGCTGCTCGCTCCCCTTGGACACCGTGCGTTTCCCTCCAAGGAAGATGCAAGACATAATTTTGAGTCAGCTCTTGCTTTCTCCCTGCCGGCAGTGAGCAGCTGCCAGCTTCTCCCTGCAGCACTGCCCTTCTCCCTGCGCGCTGGCTTTGCTGCAGTGGTGGATGCGTAGCTGGGGACTTCGCTCCTCATCCACTGCATACCTTGCTTTCTCCTTGCCTATCCAGCTTGGAGGCACAGGAAGCAGCAGTTCAGCCAACAAAGTCCTTTCCCATCAACAAGTGAAACAACGGACCCCACAATTAACCAAGAAAAGGGAGAGGAACTGCTTTATGCTCTTTTATTTCATTGCCAGAGGAGCCAGGAGGGTGTGTTACACCCTGAATTTTTGTACAGACAGAAGGAGAAAATCATAGCAGCATTCCGAGTCTTTGTCTCTCCCTCCCGCCTCTCCCTTTTTCTATTACTTTTCTGCTGGAGACTGAGTTTTGTTCCAGACAAGTAACCTATGGCAGTAGACTCAGCCAAGAGGGCACTTGGTTGGAGTGTATTGCACAGACAATGAGAGAACTGGGCGGGGGGGAGGGAAGACGTGCAGAAAATTGCAGCAAGAAGGAAAAGAGACCTCCAGAAATGCAATCCGAATATTTCAGCTCTGTTTCAGCAGCTGTCTCAAAAGACTCTGTTAAAGCAAGAATTTTTGTGCTGCGACTTGTTACCTGAAAAATAAATAGGGAACAAGAACAGGAAGCAAAGTGCTCAGCTTGGTTTATCTGAATGAAACAGCGACTTTTTTATGGATACAGAATTTCAGATTAACAAGGAGATGCTTCTGACATGTTTTAGGAGTGGCTCCAGGGACTTTCTGGACAGGCAGGTTTTCAGAGCTGTGTGTGTTTAAGTGCAGCCCCATCAGATCGTATACAGAGAGATGCGTTTCACATCAGCCAGAGGGGGAAAAAACTGAGAGACCATTTCTGCGCTTGCTTTGTGTGTTGGGCTGTCCTTGCTATTGTCAGTAGTTCTCTAGAGCTGGACTGAAAGTGCTTATGCAAAACAATATAATCACTGTGATGGATGGCCATTTCCAGTAATCACACAAATGCTTTCTTAACTCATTATATCCGACAGGTAATACTGGAGGAAAAAACCACTACAGGTCTTAATGTAGCATGCATTTAAGTACATGTGTAAACATTTTCTTGATTTATGCTGAGAAACAAGCAACTTTTGGGAGTGTGTCTTTACCAAAAAGTACGGGAATTCTTGGAGCTTTATCTTTTTTTTTTCTTTTTTTCTTTTTTTTATTTTGTCTATCTGCGCTTCTGATAGCTTTTCACATGGCCAAAAATTAATCAGAGGATGGTCTCCTTAATTTCAAACTGGAAGAGACTAGGGTTGTTGTAATATCTTGTGACTAGAAATCTCAGGCTGAGTTTCCCAAGCAGTTCTCTTTGCCCTTCATTTCTGAATATTAAGGGTAAAATCGAGAATCGTTTTCACTGTGGGAGAATGCGTATACTTGTTGCATTGCAACATAAAATATACACTTGCATGAAAATGTCAGGTTTTTTTCCCTGTCAGCTGTGTTCTGGTGAGAAGCGAGGAAGTACATACCGGAGATGACAAGACTATACCACTCCTTCTCATCCTCTTGCTGTAAATAGCCTCCAATTATTATTATCTCAGACCTTCTCTAATGAAAAGATTTTGCTTTAGCAAATTCGGAGTGGCCTTGGGAGAGTGTTTATTATGAAAAGCTTCAGGAGCAAAGAGAGGATTCGGCAAAGGACGTGCTTGGGTGAGAACTGCTGTATGCAGTTCCCATGCCAGTGAGCATAATGTATAGCCAAGGCAAACATCAGGCTTCTAGAGGCTGTTGATGCTCAGTGAGCACTAGAGTCACTGGTGAGGGGTGAAGCAGCTGCAGCTCTCTTGGTCCTTCTGCCCCGGGGAGCTGCAGCTGTCTTCAAGGAGATGAAGACAGTAGCTGGTGCTTTCACACGGAAAGGCATCTGCTAATCGGAAAAGGGAAGGCAGCTCGGAGGACGTGATAATCACAGCCCATCACTAATGCAGATAACAACCTTTCTCAGTCATCTCCCTGTCAGTGTATCTTTTTCTGCCTCATTGGAGGCCGGGGCGGGGAATCGGGATTGTTATTCATATACCCAACCTGGGTTCTTTTTTCAAACAGGATTCCAGATGGCCAACAATTTTGATTCAGGTGAACAGCTCATTTAGCAGTAGCAGGCTGAGGATTCAGTGATTTCAAGAGCAAACATAAACTCAGAAGCAAAAAAAACATAGGGGGGAGAAGCCATAAAATACTGAAATAGTGATGGATGTGCACTTGAGTCTTGCCTCAGAAAAAGGCTTATGAATTTTAAGGGTCTTCAGACCTACCTAGAGGAAACCTTTATTCACCATATAACTGCATGTACATATAAATTTAAAAAGAACTGGAACAGGCTTTCTAGAATATTTTAGGACAATGAAATGTTTTTTTATAATACATCCATCATGCAAAATGTCAAATACAGTTTGCAGAGAAAATCAAGCAGTAGCCAAAGAGGAAAAGAAGGTCAGAAGGTGAAGGAACAAGTACCACTGAGGAGTGACAGAATGTCAGAGAGCAGGGCTTCTCCATGCCCCTGGCTGTTTACTTATTTTTATAGCTGGTAACTGTATATTGCAGCAGTGAGTTATTTATATATTTATTTATTTAAAAGCTTAGATTTACGGAGAAATAAATGACCCTGAAGCTGTTTATTGGAAACTTCCCTCCTCCTCAAGTTGGATATTTCACTACTTATACTGTGTCCTTGGTGGAGCAGAGAGAGGCACGTAAGGAACACCTGAGCTCAGAGAGCCGCCTTCTTTTGCAGAAGTTCCTGCACGTAAAGATTTGCAGATTCAGGTTCTTCATTTCTTTCTTGGAGTTTAAGGCACAAATCTTCTCACTTGGCTTTGTTATTCAGCAAGCGATTTAGGCAGATCTTCTTTGGCAATGGGAGCAGGATTTGCTGAGGACATCTGTCCAGACACCTATGTCCCCCCCGCGGCGTGACTCACTAGCAGAAGGAAGAAACCCATTGCTGTAAAGCCGCAAAGACCTCTCCTCGATTCCACAGCTGTGTATTTAATCACTGAATAGCTGCACTGGGGATCAGAATCTTTCCCCACTATAGATTTGTACCAGTAAATATGTAGGTTTTTCCCTCTGATGTTGTTACTCTTGATTAAAATCTATGTGGGAGCAGAATGTGACCCAGTATGATCATTTCCAGGAAGGGCAAGTATGAGCTAAGCTCCTAACTCTTGGATGAACTCTTCTTTTCTATCATTGTGTTAGGAAATGGGGTCTCTGAAAAGGTTTATTAGCCTAGATTTAGACCCAGCTGGTTTCATAGTAATGGGTCCCTCTTCGCATCAGCTGCCTTCTCAGAGGGCAAAGGCAATTAGAAAGCAGTGGAAAAGAAACACTACTGTATTTACATTCTTAATAGCGTTGGCTTGATGCCCTATGAAATCTGCTTTGAGGATTGCCATTAAAAACGCAAGAATGATTGACAAAAGAGCAAAGAGTCTCACTTTCAGGTAGCGGGTTTGCCCTCACGCTGGCACAGCAGTGATCAAAGCTCATCATCTGGCTGGCTGTGACAGTCCCTGCAGTCACATCTCCGCTAAAGATTTCCCTCTGGGTCCCCCTGTGAGACACAGCAGCGGGTCAGTGTGGGGAAGCCCAAGCTGTCCCAGGAGCAGGAGGAGCAGCAACTTGGCACCAATCCTAGAAACACGGATAAATGCAGGAACTACTATAAAGTCCTCCCCTGGCCCAAAAGGAGGCATTTTCATGTGCTGCCAGGCTACCCACTCACTGATTGTGAAAAAAGGGAAAGAAAACATCGGGTCACTGCATTCTCATTAATTACGTGGTTTTAAAATCTTGGTTTTATAGGCTCAAATAGTTCGGTATGGCTCCTGGTTTCAATACGGCTTTTCACTGATTTCTGACAAATATTTCCAGCCCAAATAATGCCCAGGGCGTGGGAGTAGCATTTATTTGGTACAGAGGGAATCAGTTCAATCAGTCATTTCCATAGCATGAAGGTAGAACATGTCTGAAAAGAAAAAAAAGATAGCAATGTCCCAGTAAAGAATACTAATCCCATAATTAAACAGAACAAATTAATTCCTAGAACAAAGAAATATTCAAAGGTCAATCTATTGTTATTTGTTCCTAGGAACTTTCCTGTCTTGTTCTGATAAAAATAAAAAGCATGCAGTTTGCAAATATCTGTTACTTTTCAAAGTAAAAAGGAAAATTTGGATTTTTTTTTTTCTTTTGTCCTTTCATTGTTATTTTGGTTTTGACATAAATACAAAACATAATGCATGAAAAATTAGTACAAGTGCAGGCAATCTTAAAAGATCAATAAACAGCTCAGTGGATCCGAGACAGAGCAGCCTCGCAACATTCCAAAATGGCATCCTAATGTTCTATATTAATTAAATACTGATTTTCGAAAGACAGTTAGCAGAGCAAGTACAAGCCAGCAGGTTGGGAATGTTGATTTCTCTTCCTTAATTGTGTTGTGAAGCCAACTCCACACATAAGAGAATAACAAATTAGCACGGAGGACAAAAGAACATAGAGATGACACAAACGAATACCAAAAAGTAAGACAGGGAATGAGAAAGTGATGGGGACTAAGCCACACTGACTCCTCCTCTCCCACATGCACAGCCATGTCCCAAAAGCCCACCAGGGTCCCAGTGACATCCAGCAGCCACTCACCCGGAGCCTGCAGTGCCCACAGGTGTTCTCATTTAGCTATTGTTTATTATGAAGCAAACCACCTGCTCCTTGTCTACCCACCCTTCGTCATTTTCTCCCAGCTAAGGCACGGAACACACGTTCTCAGAGCTCCTTGGCTTAAATTTAATTTTTGAGGCAATCAACTTCAACGGAGCTGCTGATGGCAGCAGGACAGGGATTAGCTCCTATGCGAACACCTAAAATAACAGTTCTCCACCTTCACAGTACTGGTCCATACATGCTGCATTCGCTGTGGCTGTTGTTGGGGGAAAAAAGGGCCGCTATTTTATTTTAGGGAATATCTCAACGAACAGGCTTGTTCCAGGGTTTTTTCCCCACAAACTTTGAATTTTCTCCAAAAGTTCCTACAGAAATCAACATTCAAAACCTGTCACAGAGCTCTGACGCTTTTTTTAATCATCAATCAGGAAGATGGCAACAGGATGCACTGTGTCATGTTTGTGTCATTGTAATGCAAGGCTTCAAGGGTGTGCTAAAACTACCTAAAAGTTTTCAGATTCAATTTGGACAAGCGCTTTTTAATAATCTCACTGTTCAGCTAAAATCTTCCTAGTTGGACATCCTTCAGGCACAGCCGTTGCCACAGGATTTCCATTTCAGGCTCGCTGAAAGCACCTTGGGAATGATAACTTAACAACT
Organism: Rissa tridactyla; assembly: GCF_028500815.1. Taxonomy (NCBI): domain Eukaryota; kingdom Metazoa; phylum Chordata; class Aves; order Charadriiformes; family Laridae; genus Rissa; species Rissa tridactyla. The sequence goes on along the minus strand of NC_071476.1, from coordinate 3,470,330 downwards.
TGTTTCCTTGGGCTGCTTCAAGTGGGAAGTGCATAAAAATGAAAGGTGGTGGGAAAGGAATCAAACTTCTTCAGCATTCATCACAGTTTATATCATTTCAAGGCATGGTAGAATTTTTAGGAGATTTATTTCTCTAGAATAATTTTAAACCTCTCTGACACTGAGAATAGGCAGTGATTGCCTAGAGGTTTCCAAAATAACTACAAAAATAGCACCCAAAATTCTTAAAAATGAGGTAGTTTGGTTAGACCTGAAAATTGCAGGCCACTCTTCACTGTAGTGCTCTACATTAATTCTCATGTAACATCATTTTTTCTCCAGGCTCTGTTTGAGAGTAAAACTGAACATCTATTCAGTTTCTGTGATGTCCAAGTTACATTTGATAGGTGGAAACGTGCAAAGAAAGGAAACAAAGAGGCAACAAGGCACTGCTGCCTTGCTGTTTGAAGAGGGCTAGCAGAGCCTGGCCACTCTAGAGAGCTCATTTCTTCTCAGAGCAGGTGTCCTCTGAGGGACAGTCAGAGACTACTGGCTGATCTAACCCACGCACAGTTTTTTGCATGTTTTTCTCTTACATATTCTAAATCATATATTCCTGCCATAATATAAAAGTTAGGTCTACATCATCTTTCGCAACCTTATCCAGAGCTTGCACTGAACCTTCTGAGCCACCTAGGAGCTGGATATCCACATTAGCCTACGGACTTAGTCCCAATTGCCTGTGACGGGGGCTCATACCTAAGTTCTCTGCTAATTGCAAACATGCGGCCAGCCTGGAGCACGCACACCGTGAACCTCTGTCGGGCTGCAAACAGCGATGGCTTTGCTGGGGACACCAGAGTGCCACAGCTTTCCCATCGACTTGCACTCCTTTCTCTTTCCCTGGCTGGCTTTTCAGCTCTTTGCTGTGGCTCGTGTTATCTGCTTCCCTCCACTCTGCTGCGCTTGCTAGTGAAGCCGGCCTGGTGTGCAGGTGCTGCCGGTCCCGCTGGGTCTGTGCACAGCAGCTGGCAAATCCTCTCAAACTGCTCTGCTGCAAATTTCAAGTCCACCTACCCTTCTGCCTTCTCCAGCCACCTGGTCTGACAGCTTTTTTTTTGATTATTTGTGAGTTTGGTTTTTTTTTGTTTTTTTTTTTTAATTGGCAGGAAATCCACTATCCAAAACAGTGCTGGGTAAACCTGACTCTCCAGTGACTGTCCAGCTGTGTTACAGGTCATAAAGAGAGGAAAAAAAACATCATGCTGGACAAGCAGTTTGAGATACTCACAGACTGTGCCTCAGGCTATGAAGAGAAGGGACAGAGGGGACAATAACGGTTGGTTGGCTAAGCAGGACACCCATTTCATTACTGCATTGGCAGCCCCCCCAGAGACACACTGCACACAACCAACCCATCAATTCATATTTAAGCAGTACATAAAGAAGATAAATGAACAAAGGGAAGAATATACGCAGTTTCTTACTCCCACAGCAGTATCCTATTGCCCTGAGGTTTCAGCAGGTGCCTGCAGGTACTGTCCTCTCCCCTTTCCCGTAAACCTGTGTGGCATGTAAAAGGAAAGACTTCTTTGAAAGAGTTTTTCAGAAGTGCTGTGCAATTTGAAATGCTCTACTAATAATATGTTGAGAATTTTGGTCTAATGGCACTAGGTCAGATGCAAGCAGTAATGACTCTGTTGAGTTATGCTGTGTGAGAGGATAGTGAGGACACTGTAGTCCCCATTCCCCAGGTGATTAGAGTATCCTTCTTGAAAAACTACCATCTGGCAATGCCTGATAAAACTTGGCCAGGACATAGCGGAGTGTATCAGTGGGGAACCCAGTGAGAAGACTTTAAAGACCAGAAAACTGCCAAGGAGGAGCAGATATTCATTGCTGAGGGTCTGTGAGCTAATCATGTGCATGCCCATGGACTCTTTACCCTTTGAGGTTCTTTGTTAGCATCTCTCAATTCCTGAGATAATGGGAATGTTCTCATGTATAACACTGTTGTGTTAGTCTAATGCATCAAATTCTCTAGAGAATTCAAAAACATGTCTTGCTAGACACCTTTCTGACACTTCCGTATTGACCACTGAGCAGCAATGAAAAATATGAATGCCCTTTTTTTAATTCCATGACTGTGGAAAAAAGAAATAACACAAATATATAGTCCAAAAATGGATGAATTTGACTGAGTCTGAGCAGATCTTGGATGCAAAGCCACCACCGTCAGTTCATGGTTATAATTAAAGTGCCAAGCAATGAACTGAAATAGTGCATCCAGGCTTGGAATCTCCTCCTAACCTAAGACATGAAGAGTGATTTTATTTGTCTGATCCTCCTCCTCCTCCACACTATCCTGAAGAGCTGGTTGCTGAACTCTCCCACCCAGCCCACAAACCAAAAGAGGGCCCTCAGAGACCTTTTGTGCAAAGCTTGTGTTGGTAGAGCGGTTTGAAAATGAAACTTCCTCCAAGAAAAAACATCCATAATTTCCTCCCAAATGCCTCCCCCTGAACCGAGGAATAAAAATTGCAAAATCAACAGAGGCATCTATTTTCCCTAAGGCAATGCACAGGAGCTGACCTAGCAAAAGCTTGTCTTTGTTTTGCTGCTACGGATTTTTTGTTTTGCTTTGCTTTTGTTTTGTTTCTAATGGTACCAATCTAGCTGTCCAAACTGTCTCTGTTCCCATAGAATAATAATCAACTTCCTAGTTCAACAGCTTTATGTCATGAATATTAAAAAGAATATCTGAATAACACAGCTCACCAGCATTGTGTCTTACCCATTCTAACCTCATGAAAGAATTTAGAAAAGTTAAGAGACGTCACCAAAATATTTTTAAAAGGGAGGAATGATGACAGAATTTGATGACACATAAACATATTAGCACTGGGAATACTAATTTACAAATGTTAATATTCTTCTATGGGAGGTGGATGAATTTATCAACTTTTCCTGGTACCAACATAGCCTATGCAACAAATGTAGAGCAATATGAGTTATAAGACTTATCTTTCTTCTCTGTTATCTTAGAGCTGCTTTAACAAGAACATTTTACCTTTTCATTCTCTACAATTTTAGTGAAAGTCTTAGATTAGCTTCTGCCCACCTGACAGAAAGCTATTTATCCTCCTGTAGGTGTGATTTATACATTTAGGACAAACTGTGTTTCATGTTCAGTTCCATGCAGAACCTTTCTCATGCTGGGGACCACAAAAGATATATTGCTGGAAGGTGAAGTACTGGCACGACTGACAGTGGATCACCTGGACCCATGCACATTAGAAACCGTATGGGCCAGGACAGCACGGGATAGCCTTGGCTGTATCTACAAAGGACTGCAAAAAGCTTGCGTTGCATATGGCCTTGAGAAGTCTTCTCTTAAATATTATTTGCAAAGCAAAATATTATTCAAACCTCTTCGTGGGTAGGTTGCACTGTATTATACCACCAGTTGAGCTGTCAGCTTAGCTTTCCTGAGACAGGGCTGCCTAATTGGTATTTAGAGGATGTCAAGAGAACAGCAACAAGGGTAACAGGGTTTGATATGAACTTCTGAGACACTTGGATTGAAGGGACGATACAATAGCACCTGGAATACTATTTCCCAAAGATGAAGCAAGCTATATTTACTGTGCACATGTTGGTTCACTAACTCTGCTAGCAGTAAGGATGAAAGGAAGGGAGAGGAGCAAAGAGAGAGGAAGCTAGTGCTAGCCAAGGTGGGAGAGGTGCCTTAGAAGAGAAGGGATATAATGGGACCCTCAGATAAAGCTTTAGGAATGTTTTTTGGGAGTTGTTTAAACATTTCCTTAATTGTGAGCACATCAGAAATCTAAACAAGCTTTGAAAAGTAAAAGCCAGCACTTATTAGACTGCAAATTGGAACAATTAACTTATATTAATACAGAAAGAAAATATCAAAAGATGACAGCAAATAAATAAGTGGGTTTGTGAAAGGGTGTCCCTCTCCCACCATGCTCCCACAGAGCAGGTCTGGTCTCTGCAGCTGACTCAGTGCAGCAACTCAGCTGCTTTCTGGGTGCACATTTTTTGCTCTTTAGTCCTTTCTCAAGAAGTCACTCTACCCTTGCATGCTCCGTACCTTCCAAGGGACCCAAACATCTCACTAACCTGGTTAGTACACCATAACCTGGTTACTACCCCCCTAACTGTAGACACAGTGTGGCCACGAGGGTGGTTATCTGTACTGAATACACTCAGACAATAAATACACCAGAAGATCTGCTTCCTTTAAGGAATGAGATGGTAAGAAGAAAGGAGAGGTTAGCACCAGTGAAGCTCAGTTAAATCGAGAATCAGACCCTAACTTTTCCCTATTTTTCCCTGCTAATAAGAGTCAGCAAAAAAATCACCCTTCCTACGCATTGGACTTGTACATCTCTCCAATAAGGACCCTACCTACTCTGTGTCATTCTGCTTTCCTTTCTCTAAGCCCTTGAGCTGTTGTTTGTGCTACTGCCAACATGAAACCATGACCCTGGAAGCGGAGCTGCTGCTCTCTCCTTGCTGGTCAACACGCAGGGCAGGCTACGTGCAGCAGAGCCTGTCGAGCCTTCATTTAACATGATGGAGAGCCTTGCCAAGGAGGAACACTCCCTTATTCATCACCATGTTGCTAACACCCTGCACAGAGGTCCAATGGCTGCCTGGTGAAAGATAAGGTCTTGCTGGCGTTTAACCTTCCCTCCTGGACTGAAGAAGAGGGAAACTGTGATTAACAGCCGCCACCTTGCTGTGTGCTGGGGTCTGAGCTCTGCCCTGAAAAGATGTCCGTGGAGCTGAGATACCAGAAGTTATCGTGGCTTTGGTGTCCTTTGTAACTGCATTGAAAAACTGGGTACTGTGTTTTCCAAGCACACTATATTTTTCTGCCTGCACTATTGCCCTGCCCAGCTTGCTGGGCCCAAGATTACTTTGCCCACTGGGTCACCAGAGAGATCAAGAGACTTGTCCTGAGGTGACAGAGCAGGACGGCAAGCTGAGAAGCTGCCACATGCTGCCTGCCAGAGCAGGCGGCTTCTCTAGTGGGCAAGTGGCATCTGCAAAGCGCTGTTCTGAGGGTAGTGAGCCGGGACGTGAAGGATGCAGTGAAGTGCTTGTTATCCCTCAACCCAACGCAGGTGGTGAAAGGGAGGTGGGAGATGGGGGTTGGGGGGGACGGAACGGGGAGGAGGGTGGGGGCTGGGGAAGGGGAAGGATTAAAAGGCTCCAGGAGAGAAGAGGTCAAAGCTGTGCCTGCCCCAGCCCTGCTGGATCTCCTGCCTGTGGTGCTTATGCCTGCAAATCCCTGCTGCCAGCTGAACCCCACCTCGGGAGGGATGAGGCCAGCCCTGCTTGAAACCACAAGGTAGGACACAAGGGAGTTACTACTAAGCATCTGACTGATGGTGTCTGTTATCCTGAGGTGCTACAAGCTTAAAGAAGCCCTCTGCTTGTCAGTTTTCTGCAAATAAATGTGTTAGGGTATCTGTGAAGCACCTCTGTGGGTTGTGTGGAGAGGACTGGGCAGCTAGGCTGCCCCTCAGGGATGTGAGATGTGGAGGTAGCAACCGGGAGGCTTTGGGGCCTAAAGGATGTGGTAAAGGCCATTTGAGGAGATGGAGGAGAGTTTAAACCTGGGCTCTGAGCTGCTGTGTGGCTGGAATGCTGCTAGGGATTTGGTGTTGGTAATTAGCAGTGCCGGGAGGCAGGTGGGTGTGCAGGGCCCTCCTGCTCTGGTAGCAGTGAGCTGCTCTTCCCATTCGCTGCAAGAAATGACTTTCTCAAAGGTACCTGATTTCAGGGGGGTGGTGTTGTGTGACGTGGCGGAGAAGCTGGTTGGAGATGTTTTGCAGGAATAGTTTTTACTTTATCAACATGGGTTTTAACAAAACGAAAGCATCAGGTTGCCCTAGGGTGGCACAGGGTGTCCTCAGTGATTTGTTTATACTGCTTTGTTTCAGTCATCTGCGCTGGTTGTTTTATTCTGTATTCTCTATCACTTGGGCTCCAGCAGTGGCATTGCATGAGCCATTCTGTTTTTTTCCAGCACTGCTGAAAAAAATTACTTCGTTTTCTCTTGCATCAAACCAGCCTGTTGCCGAAAATCTCAACTGCAGCTCCCTCAGTAGCTACCAGGAAAGCTGCAGGTGACTTGTTTTGACTTGTTCTCTGCAGGTGACAAGGCTAGTTCCCCTTGGGCAGGGCTCTGGGCTTCCCCTCGAGGTAGCCTGTAGCTCATAGCCAAAGAGGTGGAAATGACTCAATGATGTACTCTGCTAGAGTTTAGCTCAAAAGGTAGCTGTGATTCCATGCCAGCTTAAAGGAGGAGCCTCCATCCTCCCTTTCACCAGCTGCCCTCGTCAGCTACCCACTCCCTTCCCTGGATTTTGTTTCTCAGCTGATCTGTGAGACTGCAACTCCTGCTGGAGGAGCAGGGGGAAGGTCTGGAATATAAACAAGCATTGGCATGAGGATCAAGGAATATTTTTACATTGTAATTGTTGCTTTGGATGATGTATTGTCAGATCATGGCCTTCAACCACACCCATGCAAGACCTCTGATTCATTTTACTGCTTGAGTGAAAGGTGAAGTGGTCTGGAAAGGCTGATGCTGGGGAGTGGACATGCATTTGACTGCTGTTTCATAGACTGGGAAGTTGTTGGTCTTGTATTAGCTTGATGCTGGCAGGTCTCTGTCTCCTAAGTGCTGTTTACATCTCTCAGTTTTAGAGAAGCCAATAATTTAATATGAGTTGGCAATAATTGTAGAGCACTGTAATGAGTCTCTCAAACTACAATGTAACTAGTCAGCTAATAGGTGCTGAAATCCCTTTCTATGTAATGCTGTAGATACCTTGGAGAGATGAAATAGATGTTCTTTGTTCTTTATTAAAGTTTTATGGTAAGCGCTTTGTTCTTTGGCTCAAAGCTTGTTTTTTGTCATTCTGGGGAAAAATTTTCAAAACTGAAACTAAGTTTTTAAAGCTGTTTGTGCACCTTAAAAAGCACATTTTTCATGTTAACTTGCAGCCCTAGAAAATGAATCCATTGTTCTCTTCTGTTGAACAGAGGAGAGTGGTCAAGTAGTGTTTTAAATGTCCTACCCACAGTTCCTCCAGGGACATCATGCCTTGGGCACAATTTCATTAAGACTTTGGTGGTGTCATACTGCAGTGTTGTACTGGTAAAGTCTCTCAGTGTAGTCTGGGAGTGCATTCTGGTTCAGAGTGTGGGCTGAGCAAGCTCAAGGCCACGTTGTGTTAGGGTGATGCTGACTGTTGTTAGTAGGGCTCGCTGAGCACCATCTGGGTGCCATGGTAATGTCACTACATGGTGTTGATTTGTGCCATAACCACTTCTGAGCTGGTAGAGATCCTAGGCCTGCCTGTAACCTACCTGTGTCATGTGTATGAAGTTTAGGACTTGCTGCTCTTTATTGCAGTTCATTAAAATAAGAAATCAGATCAGCAATATGCAGTTCTGCCACAAAAACTTTGACCACTCTGTTATGGTTCTTCTCATTACAAAACTCCGCTCCACATAACTCTGCAAGCTGACACCAAGATGGCAAAAAACAGTAGTAAAGATCCAGCTGAAAAGTTACTTCACTAGTGGAGTCAAGACCAGAAATGAGAAATTGGAGAAGGGCATCCAACTTTGAGCAGATCTTGCTTCCCAGAGCTCTGGGTGGGTGGGATCTCTCCACTGAGGCTTCTGTGATGCTGAGATGCTTTTCCGGGTGGTGCCACAGAGTGGCTTCCTCAACAGATGGCAATGTATTGACAGCTTACAAGGGCTCTTTGCAGAAAAAAGTGACATGTAGCAATGTTCTCTGACTAATGGAGATGGAATTGGTGTCACTGAAGTAGGTAGTGGATTCTCCAGGCAAATCTGTTACTTTGAGTTTACGCAGAGAAACTGGCTGAGGACTGTTCTGGGCTACACACTGTGCCTGAACTGTAAGGGGTTTAGTAGGTGAGACTGGAGGAAGCGAGATGCCTTGCGTAAGGAATGGATAGTTGGAATGGTTGCTGCAGAGTTTTGTCATATTTGCATATCCAATGTGTTGCCACAAGTTGATGCTTCACTAATTTTTCTTCCTGAGTTTTCTTCATTTGATTCCCTGCTTTGCCCAAACTATGACAGCATGTCACTTTATGCACGGACTCAGAAAATAATCTAACATTCTCTGGGATCCTCGGCCTGGGTTCAGCTATGTGGCATTGTTCACTTTAAGAGTCCCTCTGGCTATTTGAACTTGGCCCGGATTGCTGTCAACAGCAATTGGCAAGAGGGTTTTATCTACAGCTGTAATCTGTTCCTTGTCACTAGAGCATTAGCAGACAGAGGGTTTCTCAGTTCCTGCTTTGCATAAATGCTTTCTCAGAACTCCTGGAAGCATTTTTCCACCTCTCAGTATTATTATTTAGGCGAAGTGTCTCTGCGTACCCTTCTGTGGAGATCAGAGCACAGATCTCTGCTAGGTTTCACATAGGCTGTGGTGGTAGGTAAGTGTAATAAAAGCCCTAGCGCTTCCCAAAGGAAACTTGTGATGTACGGTGGATATTAAATAAAAGGAAATCTGCCCAAAACTTTTTTCAGCGGTGAACTATTTACAATGACTTTGCAATTTTGGCCTCCAAGATTTCTTTTGTTTCCCTATTTCTTCCTGTTTGCTGTTGAGTCCTGCCCCAGCAAAAAGAGGACTGCTGAAGAGGATTTCCCAGCCCCACAAATTGTAATACGGCATGACACTGGTGGGCTTCTCTTAAGCTGCCATAATGTATACTCTGAAACTGAATACTTTAATTCCGTACTCCATAAAGGGGCAAAACTCTTTATATTTCTGGGAAAAGGAACTGCAACACTCCTGCAATCAGTTCTATAATGCAGCTACATCTGGACAGAAGGTAGGAGCAGTGTGAGGTTCACTGGACATTATTTGACAACATGAGACTTTTCTTGTGTACTTTATTGTGAAATGTGTATCTGAAACTGAATCAGGACTTCTGTGCTACACCTAGAGTATTTCTGTCTTAGTGCAATTATTGAACAGCAATAAAAAAATGAGAAGCAAAGCAGATGTCAGTACAGAAATATCCTTGGTTTATTCAGATGAGACCAGAAGAATGAATATCCTGATGACTGGATGGTATGTGTTATTAAGCATATGGGTTAGTCATCAATCTGAGTATTTTGTCTGCTCAACAGAGTATGTAAACTTTTAAACATAGACCACTATTGTTGAAAGTATCCTGTTATAAATGGCTTAGTAGCATCCATTAATAGGACTGAAATTGATGGGAGATTCTGTTGATGACTATGATTTAGAAGAAGCTCCACTTAGAGTAGCCTCAAAGCAATCCCTGGTTCTTTGTCTTTTTTTCCTCCTTAAGGAAAATTTTTAGTTCTGTTTGTATAATATGCCCAGACTATCATGAGGTAGAGTGACCACCTTTTACAACTTCAAAATATATACCTAAATTGATTTGTCTGCTACCCATTTTGAAATGTAAGCTGTTCTGTTAAAAAAAAAAAAAAAATACCGCAGCTAGTAATAGGGAAAGAGTGTTCTAAGGTCAAGGATTTCTAGTAAAAATAGCATGTGAATGAGTGTTACTCTGTACACATAGTGTTTATAAGTTTATCTCTAATGCTGGGTAGGTGACTTATTCCAAGTAATCCCAGAGTTCTTGGAAGTGATCTTGCAGTAAAGGCATGGATGTAAGTCCTCTGGCAAGAATGGATTTTGTGGATAAAACTGAAAATAGAACAAAGCTTAAGAGCAGGGTTTTTACTATTTTGATTAGCCCATCTACTCTTTGTGCTGTGTAAACTCTATATGAAACAAACATGAAATCTACCATGGCAGGAGCTAGTCACCTACAGGGGCTAGAGCCAATACTAGGCTATTGTGTCACTGGTCAGAACCTTCAAGGCAGTATCAGCTTGCATGGTTCTCCGTTACCACATCAATGCTTAGCTGGGAATCCCTTCTGTGAGCTCAGGTGTGACAAATGTGCAGCAGTGTTGTGAGCCACAAAAAGGGAAACTTGGTAATTTTTAAGAGGGACGGGAAAAATGTGTTTGATGTCTTATTCTGGATTCATTCCTAATGTGGGTGACAACATAATTCCTTCAGTAATACTGGCACAACTGGAGGAGCTGGCATGCTAGAAATGCACTGTAAGGAGTGAGCAGTGCATAAGAGAACAAGACTGACTTAGGTCAACGTTTGTTACAGTCTGAGGTCTTAATTGTTTGTAGTGGAACCTACAAATTTGGCCTCTAAGGTAAAAAACAAAACAAACAAAAAAAACCAAACCCCAAAACCAACCAAGTTACCTGTGAAACGTGGATGTTTCTTTGGCAGAATGTATCGCTGCAGGGTTAATCCTGACTTGTTTCAAACACACTGCTTTCTAGGTCCTTGTCAGTTAGTTAACAGGCAAACTCTGCTCTGTTACATGCAACCACAATGCAACATCAGTTGTGTTGAATGGGTGTAACTGGGGGAGAGGGGAAGACTTGCCTCTTGTCTCTACGCAAATTACAAAATCCACATGTAGAATGATGTTGAGTCTGTGCCTCTGCATGGCTGTTTCCCTCAGCTGGAACATCAAAGTGTCTTGTTCCTCTTTTTGTGGCAATGTTCCTCTGCTAACTCTGCCAAGCTTTACACTCTGAAAAGAATAAGAAACATTAGGAGTTATTTGTCATTCAATAGGACTAATAACAACTGAAGAGAATGATTTGTTATTCACATACTTATTTAAGAGTAAAACACTGAGCAGTTTGATAAGCTAATTCCTAGAGGAAATATAAGAGCTGAGAACTTGAGCTTTTTGGAACAGAATTTTATTTTTAAATGTGACTTTTCTACTGAGCAGTAGAGCTCTAAAGTACAGACCGCTTTGCTCAATGATTCCAGCTTAGACTTTCTCAGTTTATCATAATGCAACATTGTAATGGTAATATAGGCTGTAAAGATAGTCAGACCTCAGTTACATGTATGTTACTATTGTCTCCAAATACTGCCCCTGAAAGCATAGGCTTCAGTGGACTTGGTCAAGAGAAATTAGATTACAACTATATGGATGTTATAGAATTCTAGGAAGCTTCTAATTAATATGTTCCCCCTCCTGGTTTTGGAGCGTTGCTTTGCTGCAGAGGTTAACTTTGATTCAGCGTTCAGTGTGGGAGAAAAGATTCCCCTTGGGCATGGCGGATGTTGGGGAGGCACTGGTGGATTATCCTGGTTTGGTCCTCTCCTAAATGCCTGATAAGTGATACTTTTTCCCCTCTGAATGGGAGAAGAACCTGAAAAAGGTCCTCTAGAAGTGCCAATTAGATCAAAAGCACCACTACATTCATGCAAGGGTGTTTTGGGGTGCAAAGGAAAAGTCCTGCTGGTACCACTTGAGTAAGAGTTTTTTGTTAACTTTGTACTGAAACTATAATTTGTCTTTCAAACTGGGATTAAAAAACAAGCTTTTCTATATGAATAATTTTGATAAAAACACTGAGCACGTGGGGGATGGATCTGCTTAAAACGTTATTGTAGTTGACCCATACTTCAATTTGTTAGTGAAATAAAATGACTGGACTTCCCTGGGATTAAGGCAATCTCACAGTAGGAGTGTTCCAGGCACTTATTAAGCAGCCAGGCAGGGCATGGTGTATGCCTCCTTCCTTTGAAGAGTGGGGTATGTATTGTGGGTGCTGATGAGATGAAGGGGGTCAGTAGCTTTGTGGCTGCCTTTAGCTCTCCCTTGCCCCTTATGCAGAGGTACAGAGGCTAATGGCCACTGCAACTAAGTTGAAGGAACTGGATGCCTCTAGACATCTGTGTATCTCCAAGAGATAGAAGCTGTCACTACTGACTTTAACATTTAATCTTGCATTTGACATTTAACGTTGAAATTGGCATTGAAGCTTCCAGTGACTTCATGGGTCTAAGTTTGTATTTAGACTGTGCTTGCAGAGGACCCCTAAGGCTGCACTCAATTCCAAACTCACCATCTCCACAGTCAAAGAAACTGCAGGCATGTCCCTTGGCATAGCTGGAGGCCTCTTTTCAAAGCAGGAAGGATCCCAAAGGACCAAAAATGTTCAGTGCCTTTTTATGCTGCTGATAGTCTCCCTTCTGGCTGCTCCAGCTTCAGTATAAACAGATGAGCTAATCTGGGAGTATCAGACTCTTTAGGAAGAATGTCGTCATCCCTTAAGTATCATGTTTTGTTAGCTTTAACCTCAGGCTCTGCCTATACCAGCAATATTGCCAGCATATTTCTGTCCCCTTCTGTTGTCAAAGTGCTGGTCAAACAAGAAATGAGTTAGCATGGCAGCAGTTCAGCTAGGGAGATTTTCTGTTTAATCAGAGCCTCTGGGGACTGTTTACACACAAGGATCTTGTCCAGGCGTGGAGCTTGCATGGCACTGACTGTGTGGTGCTTTGGAAGGTACACTGAGTTTTGCTGTGTCGGATGGCTGTACCACCAAGTGCTGCCAAGTCGCTATGCTGTGAGCAGCCACTGGAGGACTTTGTTTTGCTGCCATCCAGCTCATTAGCTTTCAGTAGCTCACACATGTTTATTTATATAAACTAAACCTGTGAAAACAAGACAGTATGTCAAAGTCAAATTACTTGGTGTGACTCTTCTCCTTCAGCAGGAAAAGATGAGGCTACTGTACTCATTCATCTCCTCCTTGTTCACTGCAAAGTAACACAATTAGCAGTGAGAAAAGGCTGCCAATCCAGTGAATAATCTTGGAGATCTCCGAGCAGTTAAGCATGTTAATTAAATTGGCATTGCAGCAGGAGTTTGAGTTAGCAGACTACCAGCAATCTTTTGGTGGAGTATTTCTTTCCCTACATAGTGCTCAAACTTCCCAAGTCTTGACTGATTTGGCCAGATTCTTTGCTCCCTTCCAATGGCTCTTCTCATTTCAGGGCAGCTGTTCCTGATCTATGCAACTCTAATCAGAAACAGTCATGCATTATTTCAGTGTATTTTTTTCCTGTTTATAGACATATGTGATACTGTATGGGATTTACTCTAGAATCTGTTTTTTCTAATGTATTTCCCCCTGTTTGGGTAACTGTGTACAACTTGAACTTGGCAGACCTTTTGACACTGATCTTATGAGACAACCATCTAGGTTTCTTATCTCTGTATTAGTAACAACAGAAATGGTGCTATACAATGCTGAAGAGTCTCTGTGCTGCCATCACAACTTTCTATGTTCAACTCTGTTGTTTACCTCCAGCTAAATAAAGATAGATGCCCTTTGTGATCTTGCTTTAAAAATATTGGTACTTGTGTTCTGTGTTTGCAGGAACTTACATCACTTACTCTTTGCCTTGAACAAACCAGAACATCTTATCTTGATGTAAAGCTGTGTGCTGGCTTATGGATAATAAATACATGTAACCATGATTCAGCAGTACAAATCAGAAGTAGCTCTGTGGAGGTCAAAACCGCAGTGCAATAACAAAGAAATTCCAGTGCGAGAGAAGAGGGGGTGAAAAGCAGTGAACTTAAAACTATTCTCCGTAGGCCTTACAATGTAACATTTTCTGAGTGTTGACTTCGGTGGGTATTCGTTGCAGCAATCAACTGGTAGTTCCTTCCTTGTGTGACTGTTCACAATAGCCAGCATTGAGGTACTGTGACTGCTTCTAAGACTTCTTTTGAAAAGTTAAGTCCTTGGGTTTGCCAGGTCTTCAGCAGCCTGCCCCTGCTTCTCTGCCTTGGTATTGCTGCATTTGCAAGTAGATTGATCATGTGCTCATTAGTCCCTGTTAATCATCTGATTATTGGGAGTGAAGAAGAGGTAAGCCTAATCACTGTAACCTAGGACACTCTGGCAAAACGCTTTGGAGGAAGATGTTACCTCTTCATGTGCGATTAATGCAATGCCTTGTCTACAGGTGTCTTGCCTAAGGTGTCAGATGAATTCTCAGTATTAGGTAGGGGAACAGAGCTGGGCACACATTACCTACAACTCCCCCTCAGGGGTCTGTCCCACCCCTTCAGCATCCAAGGGCACACCTTCTCCTGTCCCATTTTGAATACTTTGCTTTAAAGGCTGCTGGAACTAGTTCATGGGGAGGGGGGGAAAATCATTGTGCCTCTTTTCCTCTAAAATGGATCTGTAGGAGGTTGGATGTGCTGAACTAGTACATTTCTAAGGACAAAAACTCCTAATGTTTTTGAAGATTTTTTTCCCCCTGTTACCATGTTGCCAAGCAACATTTTTACAGTATCAGCAGCTGGGGAAACTAAACTCTGAATGTCTGAAAATGGATTAAAGGAGAAGAAAGAAGGCACCTTTGTTGTCTTTTGGCTATACCCTTCCACTGCTGAGAAGGTGTGCCCCTCCACCAGTAGACTCATGATTTACTAAAGTAAAATTTCGATTTATTCATCTTCATCTGTCTTTAAATGTATTAACACTTGAAAGTGGTGCTAGATGGAGATGAAAGTCTTTGCTCTCTAGCTAATAGATTCTTAAATAATAGGGCTGGGACGGATCTGAGAGGTCCTCCAGCCCTTCTTGCCATGGGAGGTCAGTTGCTGTTATCCCATCACTTGCAATGGGATGGTGGGGTTACAAGAGTCAAAGCTTCTACTTAACAAATCTAGAGTGTGTTTGAGCCTGTACTCAAAAACCCTTCCTAGCCCCACAGCAAGTAATAACTGTTTATTCATGCTGTGGAATTAAAGGAAGCTAAAAAATGATGCAGTGCCTGACTCCTTCCCATGCCAGTGGCAGCAGAACCTGGTCTGACTTAATTATGATAGCCTGAGGCATGTGGTAGCCTCCTGACACTGCTTTGGCATTTCTAGGGAAGTCTTTGTCTTGTATCATTTGTATGGATAGGACACTGGGGACCCCAATGTACTGAATGCTGTTCGAACACAGACCAACAGAGACTTCTCGCTCTGCAGAGTTTAGTCAACCTTATTTCCAGACTTTTAAAAAAGTGCATATATTACCATAATATCTAGAGGTCGACAAAGTTCGGTCCCATTGGGCTAGCAGTGTGCCATTATATAGTAAAAGATGGTTTCTGCTCCAAGGAATCTATATTCAAAGGTGTTTTGCAGTCAGCTCTCTGACTCTTCTCAGCTTCTGCTTAACTTTAATATTAGAATATTTTCTAATCAGGGTCTAAAATCCATATTGAGACTCTATCTCAGGTGACCTTCTAACCACTCAAAAAAACTAATGAGGATGGAAAAAAGCTGACTTTGGAGCTTCATATTTTGTTTTACAGGCTGACTGATCTATGTTTGCTCCATACAGGGTAAAGGGAATTCTCTCCCTCTTTGAGCAGATAAATTGAAAGTAATAGACTTTGAAAAGACACTTGGATTAACATAGATGATGGGTCTTTTTAGTCTTCTGATTAATAGAATGCAGCAGACAGCCAAATAACCTTTAACAGATGGAAAGTAAGAAGAAAAACATTCTCTGAATAATATTTCTTAAAGGGTAGAAACCCCCTGCTTCTAGAAGTTATCAGTGCAAAGACTCTTATGTTATAGCTGAAGTTGTCTAAATCCCAAAGCCATAGAAGAAATCCACTTAAGACACTGCACAGATGCTGTCTGGTGAAACTTGGTTGGACAGCACTATATACACAGTAAACTTTTCCAGGACTTACAGCCACTTCCCAGTCACTACAACAGAGGTAACTCTTTTGGCTGGTGATCAAAAAAAAAGTAAAAATTCACAACTATCTCTAAGAGCAGAATTATGTATAATAAAGAGCAGAAACAACCACTTTCTGGAATAGTTGCTTGAAGACTTCAAAAATAAAGAAATAATTTCCTTAAAGCTCTCTAATGTCAGAAGCTGAGGCTGCTGTAAATGCAGCTAGTAGGGTCCGTTGCTATTTGACTGGTCAGATATGTTAAGCTTCCTGTAAAGCACATTAACCTTTTGTATTAGCAAGTGGTGTTAGACCTGTGCAACCAAGCTGTGGAATAGATTTTCCTTTTGGTAACTTCTAGCAAGCTTGCAAGGAGAACTTGCTTCTCTTCTGATTTATTACTTATCCCTCTGGCAACATTGCCTCTTGCAGCTCCATATTTCTTCCTTTTTTCTTTCCTTAAGTTCCAACTACATCCAAAAATGAAAAAAGTTCATCAAAATTACTAAGGATAACCTAACAGAGCACTTCCCACCTTGGGGAAGGAGAAAAGAGAAATAAACTATCTGTTTCCCCTTTTGTTTTTGCAAAGACTTTAGAACCATAAACCTGACCTTCTCCACAACACTCAACAGTCTTTGTTCCTGTCTTGTCTTTTCTGTGAACTGTTAAAATATCTCTCTTGCTGTGTGTAAGGGCGGGGGAGGGGGGAGAACTGTGTGTGTGGGGGTTAATAGATTCCATAGGCCAGATTCTGTCCCCTTTTTTAATGAAATGCTCAAAGTACAAAGGCAACTTAAAATTTCCTGACAGGGGGGTAGGTGAGAATTCCCTTTATATGTTACACTGTCAATGTCAGTGAATGCTACTAAACCAGTCTAAGCCATTGCCTTATGGATGTCAGCAGCTCACGTTGTCTGCCTATAACTTAGAACTATCATGGAACTTTAGTAGCAGGGTACGATCATGACAAAAGCAATATCTTCCCGTTTCTGAAGATTGCATGCACCAGTGATACATCTCTCCAGCCAAACTTTCTCCCCTCCCTCACAATTCCTGCACCTCATGTTCTCCCTATTCCACTTCTGATTGGGTTCTGCCTTGGGAGTCCCTATGCCAGCTGGCCAGGGGAAGAGGAGGAGAAGGATATCCCACCAAATGGCAAACAGAGCTTGTGCCTGATTTCACAAGATTTGAACCCAGCCCTGGACAAACTGTTGTATGAAAACATGTATCATTAAATGCTGCAGAGCAGTAAAGGTTGCACTGCTGCTTCAGAATCCATCCATGGGTCTGCTCTAAATCACGAATATAATATATTCATACTTTGATTAGCTTCTGTGGGGTAGCATTGCCATTTGCCTCTTACTCCAAAAGATTATTGCTAATTAAAATCTTTGCTGATTTTTTTAAATACAATGAAAATTAATCTTTTTCAAATATATCCAGTGTGGTAACTGAGGACTTCATCCAACACCCATTAACATCAGTGGAAGGATTCCTGCTGGATTTGGTAGGTGCCGAATAATACTGAGAAAAAGAATAACTTAGGAAAAAGGTTTCCATCTCAGAGATCTGACCTTCTGCAATAACTACTTCATGGAGTAGAATTCGGTATAGGGTATAAGTTTTTTAGACCTGCACTAAAAACTTCATTCATTATGCACTGTATTAGCAGGTGTAATAGCTGTGCAATCCATAGTGACTACATCTCTAAACTTGGAAAGTAAAAATCCATATTTGGAAATATGGCTTTGGGCACTGCGGAAACAGCTTCAAAATATCCCATGACATAACAGTGATGTTACATCTTTTAGGCCTGTGAAAATTGGGCCATGGTCTCCTGTGTTCTTTGGCGACTCACCAGCTTTTGGATATGATGCTTCTGTTTCATTTGACCTAGACTAGAATAAGGAAAACACCTCCCACTTATCCCGCTGGGCTTAAGTGGAAAGTCAAAATGTCTGTGCTAGAACATGGGAAACATGAATAAGGTATGAATGCGAGGTAGATATAGATACTAGTATGTGAGCTCATGACTGTGAGCATCAGCATAATATCCGAGCTGAGCCGGGTAGTTTCCCCAGCCCTCTTGGCTAAGCTTAATGCAGATGATTTTTTCTTTCTTATGTAGAAAGATCTAGGGTATTAGAGGTAAGTGCAGTACTTCGACAGAGTAAAATCATCCCAGACATCTGAGGGTGGAGACAGCTATACCTCAGTCTATGACAAACTGTTTATGCTTGGAGCACTTCCCTGGTACACGAATGCCAGTGTTACAATTCTGTAGCTGCTTGTGAAAGAAACATGAGGTGAGAGGCAAAGTCATACCATGGATTAGAAACTGGGATCAATACTATGATCAGTGGGGGATTTTAGTGGTTAGATTTCTAAACTATTTATCAACAGCCAGGAAAGGGGCCAAGGGATGAAGTGGCAACATCTGCAGAGTGTATAAAGAAACACTGCAAATGAAATCAGCTTTCCAACAGGGTAGCACATGCTATCCCAGACTAGCTGAGCCTACTGCTAAATGTACAAACCTATCGCCAGGCTGGAATGTGTTCATAGCTGCCTTAGTGCTGAGATGCTGCAGGACCAGACAGCAAACAGAAATACCTGAACGCAGAATCAGGACCTTATATAGGGAGCTTGAGGGTGATGAGAGAGGGAGAGGCGGGAGGTTAAAGGAAACTTTGTCCTGGGTGAAATTAAATTCACTTGGTGGGCTTTTGGTCTGTTTATCATAAAATCACAAAATGCATCGTGGAGATCTCCATATGAGAAGACTATTTACTGTAAATTCATTTTTGCGACACTGGCTCTTTCTTCCTCAATTGGCTGTTCCATATGACTGTGATTAATAATGGTCACAAATGATAATATCGATTATCACAGGAATGAAGTAAGAACCTTTAATGAAAGCAAATCAGCTTTTAATTGAGACTTGCTAAGATGGGGTGATACAGTTTATGTAGATATGAACTGTAGCAAATGATTCCAAAGACACATTTGCTGAGAATTAGTTTTATAACAGATGCAAAGGCCAAACCTGTGGATGTAAGCTGGAGACGAGCTGGCTCAGAGCATCTGGTACAGTTTTGCTGCATGCTCTGGGCTGAATCTCACCTATGCCTACCCGGCTCCTGTCTCTGCACCAGCAGTTGTCTGCGGGCGTATTTGTACAAGTACAGCCACTTGCCATTGCACATCATGGAGTTTCGACATCTGCCTGAAATCCTAGACTTGGCTGGTTAGGGTGTTAGGATCTAAGTTAATTTCATGCTTGTGGTCAAGGATGAAATAATCAAACTGCTGCTAAAGCTTTAAAAACAGTGTGACAGGACACTCTCCTGCAGATCCTGGTTTGTTTTTTTTTTTTTTCCCCTTGTGCCCATATCTGAAACACAGGCAATGTGTTGTGGTGACCTGTGTCTCACTACAGATGGCTGGTTGTTTCTTGCTGCCGGGGACAGCACCATTGCTCCCATTATGACCAGCACAGATTGGTACAGAGCCATATGGGGAACTCCCTGCTCAACCATCCCCACTCATGGCTAAGCAGGCCGCTGCTGAAGCATCCCCAGTTCCTACCAGCTCAGCAAGCAGGACTCTAATGGATTTCAGAAAATGCAAACAAACTTAATACAGGCTCCTTCCTACTCCTTTGCTTGTTGTACAACTCCAGTGACTGCAGTCCACATACTGTCAATAATAAATATAAATGATTATGCAAAAACTCTGACTCCTCTAAACAAGCCTTTCATACCATAAGCAATAATGTAGTGAGATTGTACTTTTTTTCAGATACATTAGGAAGCCCCTAGCAGATCCAGAGCTATCATATTTCCCCTGTATCTTTAAAGTAATTGTCACAGTGCTTCTTGGAAGTGTGCTACTAACTTCATTTTGCAGATGAATAACTGAGGCAAATAGACTGAAGGCCAGATAACTGCTCCTGTCCAGAGAGGTCTAACATCCCTTTCCCTCAGCCCTTAAGGAGATGTACTAGTATGAAATTAGTCATCCTAGCAGGAGTTATATTTAGCTGCAAGCATCCTCATAAATCATTGCCTCCTTTTCTGGAGAGTTAGGGAGCAGAAAACTTTGCACCTAGAAAGATTTCCATTTGGGTTTGAGTTTTGGATCAAATTTAGACTTGACAGTGATGAGAATTAGCATCTTAATCAATCCTGATTGTTAACAGTGCTCTCATGCCCCTACTCCTTTCCTTGAGGTCATGAGCACATATTTGAGTCTTCCTGTCCTTGTGCAGAGCTATGTGCACTAAGCCCCAACCTGATGGTGCTGTTCCTTAGTTAACAATGTTGTATGGTCTGCTTTGTGGTCCAGTTCTGGTTCCTTGGACTTTTCACTAAGTCCAGCAGGACCTCTCAAGAGGAGCTGGACTTGTGGGTTGCTGTGTAGAAGATCCAGGCCACCCAGTGGGGCTGAGATTCTTTTATAGCTGTAGTATCAGACAAGAATTCACCTGCTGCAGAACTGTTTGTGAATTCAAAGTTTCTTTTAAGGAAAAGAAACAACGCCTTTCCTTAATTGTAAAGGGAACACGAAAATGTGAATAAAGAGCAGAGATTAACACAGCATCATCTATTGATGTCTTTTGAGACAGCTAGAAGAAATAGCACTGAGAGATAAGACCTGCTATTCAACACAAAGCAAGGCTGGTCGTTGCATCTGGACATCAAGATTACGATTTGATCAGAAATGCTCTGGTTGCACATCTTACAGACCCTTGCTGCTGTGGGTACCAGAGTTTTGTTCTTCTTTTCTATTGTCAAAATCACCTTCTCCCAGCCAACAACTGAGACTAAATGTGTACTACTGTGTGGCATTGTTTTTTGCGGAGGGTCATTGGCTAAGAAAAGAATATATCTTTAGACCAGTGATTATAGCCCTAGAAAATGTACAAGGTTTTGCCTGCACAAGTACTTTGTTCTGGTACAGATAAAAATAAATATCAAGCTAAATTGAGTTGAGAAAAATGGTTTGTGGGTATGACCTGTTTATACTAATCAATTAGAAACATTGAGGGGGAAGGCCAGCCAGCAGCTCTGGAGTGTCATTGATAAAGGTCTTGTATCTTTGAAAACCAGTCTATTTTTTCCACCTATATCACTTGATTTATTAAAAGGTATGACTTCTCCCTGGAAGTATTACCTGCCTAATCCTTAGGCTATAATGATAGCATACTTTTTCAACATTTATATTACTAAACAGTATTCAGTATGCATAGAACAGAAAATAAGATATCATTGAATAAATTGAATCAACTATCAGAAATAAGACTGGGCTACTGATGGATTTTTGTTTCGTTCAATAAATCTCCCTATTTTAAATTTGCATGAGAGACTACTACAGAGTTTCCCATCTGCTGTAACAGTGTCACAGAATCCAGAGCTGGGAGCAATTCCACTGAATTCTGGAGTTTTGCTTCTGGTAATGGCATTCACCTGATACGCTTGCTCTTGGCCCATTTCTGTTTAGTGGAGTTGAAGTGCTGTTGCCATCAACTATTTCAAATGCAAGACAAAAATGGTATCTGTTTCAATGAATAAAAGAATTTTCTGCTCCACACTGCAATAATGACAGTTATTTAGCTGCATTTAATATATGTTGATGGGATTAAAATGTGTCTTTAGGAACAAAGTTTCCTGCTAAGGCAATGAAATGCTGTCTATGTAAGTGACAACACAGCTAAGTGCAGAAGCAAGGGACTGGTTTTACTTGGCATGCATTGGGTTTAGTAGGAAGAATGCAACGATTTTAAGCTATTTCCATAAGGAAGCAGCTGCATAATTTCACTTGTTTTAGTTTATGTATTCCAGCAGTAGTAGCAATTTCTACAGCAGCCCATGTGTACATGCAAGTGCATATACTGGTTTTATTTTTTGGATGTGTAACAATGTTTTCTGTACCTAAAGGCAAAAAGGCTTCTCTCATACTTCTAGAAAACTTCTTTCATATTCCTGAATTCACATTAAATAAAGCAATTTTCTGGCATGCAGTAAAAATCATGGGGCTTCCTACTTCAAGGTGCAGATCTTTCTTGAAAGAAATCTGCTGGGGAGAATATTTTTCAGGTATCAGATGCAATGACAACGCACTGTAATCAAGGCTGGCTGAGACCTCAGTGTTGAGGTCTGAGTTGTGCACGAATGTGGGTGCTGAGAGATGAGGAGCAACATGGTATAATTTTAGTCTTTCTGATACTTTCAATATGTGTTAGGTCATGGCGTGCAGAAGGGAGGTCATCTTCCCTAACCAGCTGGTGGTGTATGGAAAGGGATTAAATATAGTGATCACATCAGGAATACGGCGCCATTCCAGCAAAGATGTTTACAATATGTTATAACTTCCTACCTGTTTATTACTCTTCTACATCTGCAGTAGTCAGGGCAGCTGTAGACATACATGTCGTATCTGCACAACAGAACCGTGAAAACAAGCTTTGCATTGAGATTTAACACTTCTGTTTTGACCACTGCAAGTATATTCAAAAGAGCTTACCTTTAAAAACAAAAAGAACACTGAAGATGTTGAGTAAGAATTGGAAAAATGGGAAAAATACCATAAGCAACCAAACAAAAAAAACCCCAAACAAAATAAACCCCAAACCCTAAAGCCACAGGCATGCTTTTGGATCAGCTTGGGTAAAAATTTCAATAGGATTTAAGTGCTTATGGTGCTTTTCAGATGTGTAAAGGCTTCGTCAGCACCTGGTTAAAAAATAAGCTCCATGATTTTTTCCACTCTATCTGAAAAATACCTTTATTAAGTGTCATAGAAAAAACATTTTTTGCAAACATAAGTGACTGTTTTGCTTTTTATAACACTTCTTTAATAATATAGTTGTACCAGGTGAGCGTGGACATGCTGCTTTAGCATCTTTCCTGGAGTAATTGATTACCCCTGCGCCCATCTAGTCTATGCCAACACAAACTCACATTTTGTTACTATTTCTTTTAAACAAAGCAAGTTGGACCCCTTCATCTATCTCAGTACAGTTAGGCAAGGCGTAAGTCATTTAGGGCCTCTGCAGGCTTGTGGCAGCAGATTAAAATTAGATGTTTGAAGCTGTTACCACCCTTATCCATCTGCCTTGCTTTCCTACCAGCTGCTGCTGCCCCCAGTGATGTACGAGCATCTCATGAATCAACTGCTGAACCACTGCAGTTCTCAGGCTGGTGCGTTAAAGTAAAACAGAAGAGTCAGTTTTAACCTCACACATCACAATGTGGCAATGTTAATTCTGACTGCAGAATGGCAGGCCAGTATTTTACAAAACTTCCAAATTCAAACACAAACCAAAATTTTTAAGAATTAAAAGAAAAAATGCACAAAAACCTTTTATTCAGATTCATGACACATCACTATGTGCTTCCTTTTTAAAAGCAGTGCATAAATACCTGTTATCCTGTGAGCTCCCTTTCCCTGCTGTTTTGGACAGGCTTTGAGTACTGATGCTGTGTTTATTCAGGATAACAAAATATGTTCTCTAGTGAATAATAAATTGACTTTTTTCCTTGTCCTTTTAGATCACTATGAATTTTTTAAAGGGGGAATAGTTTTATTTTCACTGCTCTTGCTGCAGCAATTTGCTGTCATTTCATGGGATTGAAGGGTAGTGAAAATGTCTTTTTAACAGACAGTACAATAATTAACACCACCAAAAGAAAATTAGCTAGAGCATCTAGGTTGCACAAAGTGAGCTGATGGGGTGAATTTTTCAAGTTACCTAAACAGCTTTAGTGCCTCCATCCTACTGTCAGAAGTGACACAAGAGCAGCCTTTAACAAATGTTATCAGTCAGCTGTTACCCGTCAAAAAAATTCAACTAAGTGCTTATCAAAGCACTTAAAATTTTATGCGGTTCCCCAGATGCTTTCTTTGCAGGATTTGTGACGGGCGAATGAGTTGTCAATGGAGATGTCTAAATTGTCCACCTCTCTGAACAGGAGAATTACCTTTTAATTGTCTCAATGCTAAAAGGCAAAAAAAAAAAAAAAAAAAAATGTACTCAGATTTTGAGGATCCATCTGACCCCTGGGTAACCCCAGTGTGGAGCTGAGAGCTCCTGTGGACAGGCTGCCGTATGCATTTTGGTGGTTGCCAGTCAGATCTGTCACCCTGTCTAGTTATTAACATGTCTTTGTAGCCTGCGCTAGCTGCGTCATAAGGAGTGACAAGAAACTTGCTTTTTAGTTAATGTCTTCAGTTATCTTCACCTTCTCAAACTTCCTGCATATGGATCAGCCAGAGGCTGCTTAAGTGTTCTTTAAAGCTTCTATTTTTGTTTAATAACTGGAATGCCCTGGAATGAAGGGAATTCTAGGGGATTACTTTTATTGGTTAATGAGACTCATCCTTTTAGCTACAAGCTCTCCCAAACTCGCCCCAGAGATGCACAAACCTGCCTGCCAACTTCCTTCATAGCAGAAGGGCTGCCTGTACCAGATGCTCAGAGCTCCTGAGTCAGAATCCCAGAGACAGTGAGATTGCTTTAAGCACATATTAATAATACTCAATCTTTGGTCTTCAGCTCTCTAAAGTTCAATAGGGCCACATCTTTTTGAGACTCCTCCCCTAATTTAGGACTAAAAAATGCACAGTTTTGTTTTAATGAGCAGATGCTGAGACTGCATTTGAGATTCTGTATGAACTTGCAAGATGGAGTTTTGAAGGAGAAGCTCAGCTATCGTGAGGCTGGTGATGTGATTTAGAATTGGCATTTACAGAAGGCCAAATTGTAACAGGGCAGGAGAGATCAGTGTCCCGGCTTCGGTAAATTAGAGCCTGTAATAAGTGCTATGCTGGGAAATGGGCTTAGGACTCAGATAGTGGCAAAACTTATGCCTCACATTAAGGATTACACAGACAGAAATAGGACAAGAATCAGCTCCCCAACTCTTAGCCTAGTCCAGGTCATACCTGAGTCTTTAGGTTTCTGTCATCTTTGCTTACTCAAACAGGAAAGCTGGAGAGATGATCCAGGACACTAATACTGCCAAGACATTTGCTGATCTACAGATGAACACTTTGTGTAGTTTTTAAAAGTACAACTACCCATTACAGTCCTGCTCCTCCCAGGAGAATTGCAGATTAAAAAGAAACTATTCCAGAAAGACACAAGAACGTAGCTGAGGAAAGCATCACCTGTAAGATAATGCAGGCCAGCCCCTCCTGCTTTCTCTAATGTCCTGCTGTGAAAGGGCTATTTTGGAAGGCCACCCTACAAGTCCTGGAAGAAAGCCTGTCCGCCTCCCAAGAAAGTTATGTTGTTGGACGTTGCCCATGTTCTCCTGCCTCAAGGATGATGGTGATGGCCCTCGGGGAGCTTGTGTCCTTTGGAATGGATCCTGGAAAGTGCTCCAGTGAAGGATAGCTTTTGCTTGTGTTCCCCAGCATCTCATATTTTTCCCAGCAGGAGACAGCATGTGCAGTCACTTACAGAAAGCCATGCTGCTCTATTTTTGCTGATGGCTTTCAAAGGGCTGAGTGAGAGTATCCAAGAGGAGGAGAAAGATATTCTGAGCTGCCTCCTTCCTTGTTACACCTGGCCCGAGTGGTGTTTGTGCCACTGTTACCACAAATGTGTATTGTTTTCAGCATGCGGTCTGGTCTGTTCTCAGCACCTTGGTGATGCATATGAATTTAGCTCCTGGGTCATGTCTGAAGTCGCAAGAATCTCACCATCAGTTATGTTAAGCTGAGATAATTTTTGAGAGGGGGATGTATGTTTGAGCTCTTTGTCTATAGCAGCATTTGTACTGGTTTCCATGAGTTGGAAGCAGCAATGCACTGTGTTGAGGTGTCTGCGGTTTGTGATGGATGCAGCCTGTGAGAAACTATGCCAGGTTAGCAAAAAGGGGAGCAAGTGCTACATAGGCAAGTTATTTTGACATCTCTTGTTATACTAATTTGGATAGGCACAGATGGAAAAGCCTTTAGCTGGACCTGCCAAGTTTGTTCGAGTCCAAAGGAGGAGGGGAAGGAGGAAGAAGAGAGTAGGTAGATCGTTTCTGTTGTGAGTTGCCATAGGGGAAGCTCGGTTTGGCCACGCAGGGCATTAAAAGAAGGGGAGTGTGAACTTGGAAGCTGGCAGAGGAAATGGTAACAACTTGCCCATTTTTTCCTCTTGCTAGTGCAGGAAACCAGAGCAGAGAGACTTTGCTCTTTTTTCCCTCCCTCCCACTGCAGAACAAGCTGCTCCAGAAAAATGGGGCTATTTAAATAATGTCTTCCTCATGGCAAGGAAGAAATGAGGACAGCTAGACAAGCAGTGGCTCAGGCATTGCCCTGTTCCACAGCCAGGCCAGTAGTGACTTGTGCTGCACTGCTGGAGCCCACTGGGCTTTGCAGGGGAAGTCTGCACAAAGCCCACACCTGACAGTACTGAGTACCATGTCTACTCTCATTTTGGAGGGTTGCATGTGTCTCTTTTTTTGAAAACACTAAGGGGCTGGGCTTCCTACTTCAACTCCCAAGCCCGACAGCACAGCCTGCAGTGGGTTTCCTGCTCCTGGCAGGAAGCAAATGTTCTCACCAGCTAATGAAGTGTTTGGGCCCCTCCATGTGTACTTGCGTATATTTAATGGTATGATCCTCCATTGCATCTGTTTAGAAGAAGGTTTCCCTTCTAGGGGGAAGGAGTGGAGGGGATACCCTGCGCTGTATGGAATAAGCCTGAAGGCTTGTGAATGTGACACATGAGCAGGAAATTCTCAAAGTTAAGTGTTTCTGCAGTCATGCTGGGAGAACAAGGCAAGACGCTTAGACCATAAGGGGTACTTAGATTAATCCACTGTTCTATAAATCACTCTGGTGCTGCAAAGAGGCAGCTATGAAGATTTTTTTTTTATAGGAGCAAATTTCCTTTGTGTAATGAAAAGATCTACCAAGGACAAAATTTAGAGTTGGGGAGTAAGAAGGCCGGACTCATCTGCTCGTAGGGGGAGTAGAGAAGGTGCAAAGAAACTGGTCTCTGGGACAAGGAGCTGCTGTAGTAACTCAGGGAAAGTAGTGTCTGTGGGGCAGGCGGGTCTGCCTTGCTGCGCATGTTCCTGTGCCGTACCTGACCACTCTCCTCACATCTGCCAGCTTATTTAAATTGACTGTCAAAGATGGCAAGATGGAGTGTACAAGAATTGAAGGATTTCCCCCACGTAGCAAATGGGGATTTAGGCAGCCAAGCGTGACTCGGAGGCAATCCCTATCCCATTTCACGGCCTCCCCGAGTGCTGTTCCTGTGCTCTGCGGTCCTGACCCCAGAGCAGTGCTCTGCTGTCTGAGTACCTTTTCTTGCACATTGTCTCCAATTCCTTGCTTCACCTACAGGTAGCACAGAGAGCAGTTCCCTGCAGCTCCCTTTTACATATTTGAAGACTGTTTCCCATTAATCTTATCTCTTGATTAAGCAGCCTCAGATCCTTGAAGTTTCCTGCTCAGCTGCCTTTGCCAGGCTATATGATAGGCATTCAGCTAGCAGATGAGTCCTCTATGTGTGTAATAGCTCGGCTGCAAAGAGGGCTGCTGTGTAAGCGTTATACCCGTATGCTGCCAAAGCCTTTTGTGACAGCAAGTGAAGGTGCTACATAGCAGAGATATTGGGGCAGGTATTGAACTAATCCAGCATTGTCACTTCTGTAAGCTCTGCACTTGGCACTGGTTGCTGAGCTAGTGCTCTAACGCTCAGGGCTGACAAATGCAAGATAAGAAGGGGGGGTACTGAATATTTCTTTTAGATGATGTTGAATTACCTATGAGAGTTGGTAATAAAAATACCTGAAGTGGGGAAGTAAATGGGGAAAGTCTAGCCAAAGTTGGGTATAATGCTGCCCTTCACTTGTGTTTACAGACCAGTGCCTTGCTGAAGAATATGCCCAGAACTCTAATTGGAGATTATAGCAAGGTATGGTAAATATCCATGTGGAAGTATCAGAATGGGAATAAGTCAGGCAGAACCGATAACTAAGCTGTTAATGTCCTTCTCTGATTTAGATTGATTCTAATTGCAAACATAAGTCAGTTGATTGTATTCAGTCTTTATTTATGATCAGTTCTGATTACACAAATTATGACAAATATGAATTAGGTTGTTACTAGCCCAGCAATAAGCTCTATGTTGCTAGGTAACAAGCCAATATTATTTCAAACAACCCAATCAAGGGGAAGCAACTGAGCTATTGTTGTTCTCTGTTCTCACTCCTTGTTCTTTAGGCTCGTTGTTAAGAGCCTTTTAAATGTCTTCTCCTTAGTATTTGACTTTCTGGGAGGAACGGTAAAGGTTTTGTCGAATTTCAAGCAGGCACCTTTGCAGAGTGTTCCATTTGACAAAGGTTTTGGAGCAGTGGCTGTGGGAGCAGCTGTCTGTGTGCTGTGAAGTGATGTGCTTCTGGATGCTGAAATCATTGCAGAGCAGCCCTGAACCAGGGAGCTCTGGTGACATCCAATTCCACTGCTCACAACGCTTAGCTCTGCCTTCGCTGCTGTCTGTCTGCTGTCCTTGTGGTATTGGAATGGAAATGGTATGGTGGGTCTTAATCTGACCCAGTTGTTGGTGACTTCATGGCAATCCTGAGGACTGCTTCTAATACTAGCCAACGCCATCCCAGCATTGGGGAAGCTGGCTGAGATTAGGTGCAACTCAGAAACAGCTGCCAACTCTGCAAAGCTTTTGCAGAAATGAGCTTGGCATGAGGCTCTTGCTCAGTAGAGAGCCACATTTTGTATGTGGTGGGCAAAACAAAAGTGGTGAAGGGGCAGAGTGAGTAGATTGGCAGAGCCATTGATGAGTTAAACACAGTGTTTCCCTACCTGGCAGTGGCCATCCTAACAACAAAAGCTCCAGGCTTGCTTGAATCTGTGTCCTGGAGGTGATCAAACCAACAGGCAAACCCCACGCAGCCTGTTCCCTACTGAGGACTGGAGGAGAAGGTAGCTTTTAATCAACCTGAAAATAACCTGAACACTGCACTGAAGCATCTTTGCTTTGGAGATATGTCAGGAACACTTTCAATCTTTTATCTTCCCTGGAACAGCAGGAGAAATGCCACTGAAATAAGCCCTGTAATTTCTCCTCTGTAATTATACCTGTCACCACTTCCGATGGAGCTGATATAAATAGCCAGTTCTGCCTTCTGTTTGCATTGTGCTTTTTCTAATACAAAACAAAAAGGAGAGAAGCAAACTGTCTACCCCTATCTCCAATGGTAAGACCAGCCTAAAATAGATAAGATCAATGAAGTATTCACACACTGCTAATTTGCTCTGTATTTCTAAGCTCGCCACTACATACAACGCACTGCTTACACCAGTACTCTTGTTTGCGAAGAGTAATTGCCTGTAGGATTTGTCACGTGATAAGGTCAGAGGTGAAACCAAAAGGCATGTATGTTAATGTATGCTTTTATTTTTGTATGCCCAGTGTCTACTGTTAAATCCACATTTGTCTGGAAACAAAAGGTAGGCCTGAGCTAATGTGAAATGCAAATCGCCATGCTTTAGTCAGCATTTATCTGAAATCCTGTTGTAAGCCAAGGGGAATTCACAGCTCTTTCCTAGAGTTGTAGGAGTTGATGCATTCCAGCAGAGAAAAGAAATTGCAGTATATTTAAAGTTGTTCCAGTTTCAACATACTGAGAAAAACTTGCTATCTGTGTAAACTAGTGCAGCCTAGTTGATGTCAGCAGCAGTTATGTCAGATGTAGATCTTAAAAGGTCACCCAGTGACCAAATAATTATGGCTTGTGCTGGGATAAGGGAGCCGGGTGGCTTGGCTGATCATTACTGAATCTTACTAGATGCCAGCAGCTGTGCTAGAACAGTTAGCTTGGTGGAGTTAAGATCCACTGTACAGTGGCATCCATAAACTACCTCCAACCTCACCAGTTTCGGTGGCAAATACAACATGTAGACAACGCATAGTTCTTTGCCTTTAATAAGCAATAAGCAGTCATAAAATACATTGATAAATATTTTAAAATAAAACCCCTCATGTAATTTCAACTCCCTTTTTGTTCCCAAGAGAGGAAAAATCATGTGGGGAAGAAAACCAATTCATGCACTTATGAAGAGTGTTCAGCTGCCGTAGCGATGATGAGTTATCACAACCAGACGAGAGATGAATGAGAAGAGAGGAAAGGTTTGTTTATTCTAATGACAGAAGTTTAATACTTCTCAAAATCAGTTTTTTTTTTTAAATTTTCCAGTTGGTAGAGAGAGCTTTAGCCACTACAAACTCCTGTCTAGGCAGGGGCTAAAGTTCGCACCGCATTCAAATCTGTGCAGAATATGATCCATGGCTTAGACCATAGGTCTTGCTGGGGTTCAATTTATATTCATAAATACCATTTTTATTCTCTTCAGGGGTCCCCAAATTAAGTTCAAAAGCTCTGATAATCATTAAGCAGCTGAAGAGCAGAGACATTTCCACCCTGCTTACACAAGTATAACTGGAACTCGAGTATTGAAAATTCCCATTCTCTTCACAACACCCCCTTCCATACTCAAGTGAGGGGTGCAGTTTCACCCAGCTGTTTTCCATTCTCCAAAGCAAAGATGTCATTCTTCTGTTTGTGGCCGAGTTGAAGATTGCCAAAATTCAGCTAAGAGGTGTAATTAGGTATGTGTTCATTTGTGAGCATTGGAGTATTCAGAGCCCCACGGGGGACTATGGTGGATGCTTGCAAATGGGACACCCCCCCCACCTCCAGAGAAGTCCCTTCCACAGTACAACAGTGTGCATCACAAACCTCTCAGTACTGTTTCCCTATTTGGATATTCTCAGAAAAAATTGCGCTAGAGCTCAAAGTTTGATTTGTCTGAACAGCTCAGTATCCATAAACTCACTACAAAATCAAGGTAGCATTTGTTACACTATATATAGCAAGAGACAGACAGAAAACAGGGCCATTGTGCAAAGTGTCAATTAGGTCTCTTAGTGAGCCATAGAAGTAAAACTCCTCAAAACAAAATAGCATTTGCAACACAGTGAATCATGAATGATGCTGTACCAGGTGTCAGGGAGAAAAAAAACCAGGAGTGGAAGATTTTTGCCATACTTTGCTCTGAAGCAGTTAAGTGTCGTCATTTTAAAGTAATTGAAACAGTCACAGTGACTCTTCTGCAGTTTTGTCTAGCAAAACTGTGCATCCCAGAAGCAGATTGTACTGCTGTTGATGTGATCTAAGGTGATAAACACGTGCTAATAAGCTTGGTCTCGATTTAGTTTTGGATCGACTGCTCCAGGAATCCTGTCGCCTTTTGTATGGGGGGGAGCAGCTGAAACCTGTGGCCAGGAAGGGAAATTCCTGGATGCTGTGAAATGTTAAAATGCTTCCCAGTTAACAGATAACTTACTACATACATGGCTTTGTTTAAAATCTCTTAGTGTATCAAAGCTGCTGGGGTTTGTACATTCCTCTCTTTTTTTATTTCCACAAGCCTATTTAGGAATGTCTCCCACTACCCCTGTCTTCTCTAAGATCTCAGCACCTCTTTTTCTGATATTCTCCCTCAATTTTCACAGGGTGCCAGCAAGCCGCATGCTTGGGAGAGGGACTTGTATTTCTTTCTTTAACACCTGATTTTCCCCAGTACTTGCCCCAGGAGCTCGGGGAATCCAACTCTCTTACTTCAGTGCTCAAAGCTTGAGGGTTCCCTTCTAGGGCTGTGGTCCACTACAGTGTAGGAATAACACTGACACATCCCAGCTCTGAGTTCTTATTAAAGAAGATTAAAGAAAGATTTCTTCCTTCTGAGAGCTTGTTTTGGCAAATGTCCTCACCATCTTTTCCCTACTCACACTCAGCTCTGGGTATGTCCCTTCAGCCTGTCCCCTCTCTCAGAATATTGCTTAAATAACATCTTATTGAGCCCTTAGCCTGCTTCTGAAGAATAACAAGCCAACATCAACTGATCGGAGCATGTGTGGATCAGAAAGCCATCCCCTCCCCCCAGCAGCAAATCTTCACCCACCCTTGGTATTTCCTTCCCACTCCTCGGGATGGCATTCCTTGCCACTTGGCAATGAGCTCAGCAGGGCCTCAGCTAATAAAGGAGGCAGCAAATCAGAGACATTCAAATGCCACCGGCTGTGAGGGAGGTAACAGCCTACTGCTGTATCACCACCCTCCCTGCTGGACACCCTCCTTTGGAAGCAGGTGCCCTTCCATGCTGTTTCTCATGCAGCCCTACTTGCCTCTGCCTCCAATGCTTTCTGTTTTGTTTTTTTTTTTTTCAATTCTGGAGAGCAAAATAGCACAGTTCATAGATTTAACTTTTTTTTTTTATTTTTAGTCCCAACAAACATTACAAGTGCATTTCCCTGAGCACTTTTTTTTTTTTTGAGGAATTGAATTTGCACAGGTTGCTAAGCTTTAGAAAAACTGAAGAAGCCCTGGTGGGTTTGTAGAGCAGAAGAGTCATTGTAAGTGATGAACAATTAACATACATGAATGTTAGCTGTTTTCTGCAAGAGTTAATTGATACAAACGTACAGAGAGTGAACACGTCTGCTGCTTCAAAGCATCTAAGAGCTCTGAACATGGACCACAAGGTGTATGGCAAAAGCTCCCTGGCACTGCAGCCTTTACTGGGTTGACTGAGAAATACAATATAATCCACTTACGGGACAAACTCATGAAACTTGCAGGTTCTGGGAATGTTTTGCAAAAAGCTAACAGCCACTTAACTATGCATGAAAAAGGAGCACAGCGTGACCCTCATGAATAGCAGCAAATCAAATCCAAGCTGTGTTTCGCCAAGAACAGAGCCAAGAAAACTGTTTTTCATTTGTTATTTTGACCAGCTCTGATACCTTGTAGTTCTGAAGTGTAGTCTATGCAAGTTTTTGTATGATATTGACTTGAAAAGCAGGGCCATGTGCATTTTATTTATTACATTGAAGGATTATGGCGAAGGCTTCTCTTGTCTTAGGTAGTCATATATAATTGTCCAGTTGCTGTAAATTGCCTTCTTACCTTCTATAATCATTGTAGGTTATCATGCACACAGACCAGCTCATTCCACCTATGAGAGGAAGGGGATGTTACCCTGAGAAGGGAACTGTAGTTGGAATCTAGATAGCTAACATAGACTAGATATATACTGTTAGATGGGAAAAATCTTCTATGTGACTTGTCTGCCATCACACAGCAGAGCTGTGGTGGAGTAGCAGTGTGAACTCAGCTCTTCTTGTCTCTAGTGTGCTGATAGCAAAAGTTCAGAGAAAATGTTAGTCTGTTGCTGAGTGGAAGGAACAAGCAAAGCCAACCCAATGACTAGGAAAAGGCTAATGGTATGATGATCCTTGAGAATGATCCGCAGTGCCCTCAGTTTTCATCCTTGTCTGTCAGCCTCATCTCGATCCTTGGAAAGATCATTCATTTTGGAATTTGATTCCATGGGCAAAGAAGGCAGAAGGCAACCAGGAACAGCCAATGCTCATTTACTGAAGGCTGATCGTGCTTGACCAACCTGAGATCCTTCTAGGATAGAATGACTGGCTATCAGAACTTTAACTTCACTAAGGTTTTTAACAACTCCCACTGCATTCTTACTTGTTAGCTGACAAAGTATGGATTGGACAAATAGGCTGTTAAATTGGTTTGGAATACTGGGCTTTTCAAGCTATGAGTAGTAGTAAGTGTCTTGAACCTCCAGTTTATAGCTGCTGTCAAGGAGAAGACCCTGTGGGTCATACTGAAGTCAGTAGCATTCAACACTTATAGCAACAACTTGCAATGAGATAAGGCATCTTGTAGTAGAGGCTCTGGAATTGGATGCAGTACTCCAGGTGGGGTCTCATGAGAGTGGAGTGGGACTAGAGGGAATGGATTAAAACTAGAGATGGGTTGATTCAGATTGGATGTTAGGAAGAAGTTCTTCACCATGAGGGTGGTGAGACACTGGAACGGGTTGCCCAGAGAGGTGGTGGAAGCCCCATGTCTGGAAGTTTTTAAGGCCAGGCTGGATGGGGCTCTGAGCAACCTGATCTAGTGGGAGGTGTCCCTGCCCATGGCAGGGGGGTTGGAACTAGATGATCTTTAAGGTCCCTTCCAACCCTAATGATTCTATGATCTTTGACAAACTTGGGGACAACCAAAAATGAGGCGGCCAGGCTGATATGTCAAGTGGTAGAGCTTCAGTTTAGAGGGAACTGGGGAAAATGAGCCAAGGGAAACTGGAAATTCAAGAAGACAATTGAACTGAACTCTTTTCCCTAGTGGGAGGTTGCACAGGAAGGGGCCAGTGTGCTGAAAGAAGCACTTCAGGCAGACAGAGCTCCACATACAGAGCACTCCCCACCCTCTAGCAGCACAGCTGAATGTGGAGATTCAGAGGACAGGGGCCAGTGGCAACAAGTCCCTGTCCGGCGTGGCAGGCGTGCCACCCAGGCGACCCCCACACCATCCAAGGTGCCCTTGGAGAACGGATATGATGTTCTGCAAAGGGAACCGGAGGATGAGAAGGACAACAGCTTACTGAACTTGGAGTTGTCACTGAGGCCGAGACGGATTAAGCCTCGTATAACAACATCTTCGGTTAGGAAAGAAAGACGGGCCCTTGTAGTAGGGGACTCGATTCTGAAGGGAGTAGAAGGTCCCATATGTAGACCAGACCCAATCTGTAGGGAGGTCTGCTGTCTCCCTGGGGCCAAAGTTAAGGATGTCCGGAAGAAACTCCCTACCCTAGTTAAGCCTGCTGACTACTACCCTTTATTGATTTTTCAGTTAGGCAATGATGAAATTTCAGGAAGAAGCCTGAGGGCAATGAAGAAAGACTTCAGGGCCCTGGGACGGATGGTTAGGGGATCAGGAGCACAAATAGTGTTTGCTTCTATCCCAACAGTTGCAAGGATAGATGAGAAGATTAATAGGAAATGCCAGCTGTTCAATGCCTGGCTCAGAGACTGGTGTCATCGGCAGGACTTGGGGTTCTTTGATTATGGGCTGCTTTTCAGGACGCCAGGCCTGCTGGCAACAGACGGCAAAAGCCTGTCTCAGAGGGGGAAAAGGGTTTTAGGGCAAGAGTTGGTGGGGCTCATTGACAGGGCTTTAAACTAGATTCGAAGGGGGATGGGGATAGATCCAAGCTTGCTAGCAAAAAGCCTGAAGGTGGCATGCTGGCACTAGACTTGGAAAAGATAGGGGGCGTTACCAGGCTCCTTAGGAATAAGTCTGGGGGTGGCAGAATTTCGGCTCCCGCCAGTAAAAAGGAGAAAGGACCTATAGCCCAGCTGAAGTGCTTATACACTAATGCACGTAGCATGGGTAACAAACAGGAGGAGCTGGAAGCCATTGTGCAGCAGGATAATTATGATGTAGTCGCCATCACAGAAACGTGGTGGGATGACTCACATAGCTATAGTGCTGCCATGGATGCCTATAGGCTCTTCAGGAAGGATAGGCAAGCAAGGAGAGGCGGGGGGGTGGCCCTGTATGTTAAGGAGTGTTATGAATGCTTTGAACTTAATGATGGTGATAATGAGACTGAGTGTTTATGGGTAAGAATCAGGGGCAGGGCCAACAAGGCAGATATCGTAGTAGGAGTCTGTTATAGACAGCCCAATCAGGATGAGGAGGCAGATGAAATATTCTATAAACGGCTGGGAGAAGCTCAAGATCGCGAGCTCTTGTCCTCGTGGGGGACTTCAATTTGCCGGACATCTGCTGGGAATACAATACAGCAGGGAGGGAACAGTCTAGAAGGTTCCTGGAATGTGCTGGGGATAACTTCCTGACACAGCTAGTGAGAGAGCCAACTAGGGAAGGTGCCCTGCTGGATCTGTTGTTTGTAAATAGGGAAGGTCTTGTGGGGGATGTGAAGGTTGGAGGCTGTCTTGGGAACAGTGACCATGAAATGATAGAGTTTTCGATTCTGCGAGAAGCAAGGAGAGGGGTCAGCAGAACTGCTACCTTGGACTTCCGGAGGGCGGACTTTGGGCTTTTCAGGAGCCTGGTTGACAAGGTCCCCTGGGAGGCAGTCCTCCAGGGCAAAGGAGCCCAGGAAGCCTGGATGATTTTCAAGAAGGAAGTCTTAAAGGCGCAGGAGCAGGCTGTCCCCATGTGCCAGAAGACAAGCCGTCGGGGAAAAAGGCCGGCCTGGCTAAACAGGGAGCTAGTGTTGCAACTTAGGGAAAAAAAGAGGATCTATCGCCTCTGGAAGGAAGGGCAGGCCACTCAAGACGACTACAAAGAGGTAGTTAAGCTATGTAGGGAAAAAATCAGGAGGGCCAAAGCCCAGCTAGAGCTAAACCTGGCTTCTGTTGTCAAGGACAACAAAAAAAGTTTCTATAAATATATTAGCAATAAGAAGAGGACTAAGGATTATCTCTGTCCTCTAGTAGATAGGGCCGGCAACATAGTGACCAAGGATGAGGAAAAGGCTGAGGTACTTAATGCAGTCTTTGCCTCAGTCTTCAGCAGTAGGACCAGTTGTTCCCTGAGCACCCAGACCCCTGAACTAGAAGACAGGGATGGGGAGCAGAATGAAGCCCCCGTAATCCAAAGGGAAATGGTGAGGGACCTGCTTCAGCACCTGGAGGTGCACAAATCTATGGGGCTGGATGGGATCCACCCAAGGGTATTGAAAGAGCTGGCGGAGGTGCTCGCCAGGCCACTTGGTATCATTTATGAGCAGTCCTGGACAACCGGGGAGGTCCCAGCTGACTGGAGGTTAGCAAATGTGACACCCGTCCACAAGAAGGGCCGGAAGGAGGATCCGGGGAACTACAGGCCAGTCAGTCTGACCTCGGTGCCTGGGAAGGTCATGGAACAGATCCTCCTCAGTGCCATTACATGGCACATGCAGGAGAACAGGGTGATCAGGCCCAGTCAGCATGGGTTTGTGAAGGTCAGGTCATGCCTATCAAACCTAATATCCTTCTATGATAAGGTGACCCACTTAGTGGATGAGGGAAAAGCTGTGGATGTTATCTACTTGGATTTTTGCAAAGCTTTTGACACTGTTTCCCACAGCATTCTCCTGGAGAAACTGGCTGCTCATGGCCTGGACAGGTGTACTCTTCGCTGGGTAAAAAACTGGCTGGATGGCCGTGCCGAGAGAGTGGTGGTAAATGGAGTTAAATCCAGTTGGTGTCCGGTCACAAGTGGTGTCCCCCAGGGCTTGGTGCTGGGGCCGGTTCTCTTTAATATCTTTATCAATGATCTGGATGAAGGGATCGAATGCACCCTCAGTAAGTTCACAGATGACACTAAACTGGGCGGGCGTGTTGATCTGCTTGAGGGTAGGTTGGCTCTGCAGAGGGATCTGGACAGGCTGGACCGATGGGCTGAGACCAATGGTATGAGGTTCAACAAGGCCAAATGCCGGGTCCTGCACTTGGGACACAACAACCCCATGCAGCGCTACAGGACTGGGGCAGAGTGGCTCGAAAGCAGCTTGACAGAAAAGGACCTGGGGGTGTTGGTTGACAGCCGGCTGAATATGAGCCAGCAGTGTGCCCAGGTGGCCAAGAAGGCCAACAGCATCCTAGCCTGTATCAGGAATAGTGTGGTGAGCCGGACTAGGGAAGTGATCATCCCCCTGTACTCGGCACTGGTGAGGCCCCACCTCGAGTACTGCGTTCAGTTTTGGGCCCCTCGCTACAAGAGGGACATTGAGGTGTTGGAGCGTGTCCAGAGAAGGGCTACAAAGCTGGTGAGGGGTCTGGATGACAAACCTTATGAAGAAGGACTTGAGGCAGCTGGGGTTGTTTAGCCTGGAGAAGAGGAGGCTGAGGGGAGACCTTATCACCCTCTACAACTACCTGAAAGGAGGTTGTAGAGAGATGGGGGCTGACCTCTTCTCCCTGGTGACAAGTGATAGGACGAGGGGAAACGGGTTCAAGTTACGTCAGGGGAGGTTTAGATTAGATATTAGGAAACATTTTTTCACTGAAAGGGTTATTAAACATTGGAATAGGCTGCCCAGGGAGGTGGTGGATTCACCATCCCTGGAGGTGTTTAAGAAAAGGGTAGATGGGGCACTTAGGGACATGGTTTAGAAGTGGCTCTTGTCAGGGTAGGCTAAAGGTTGGACTCGATGATCTTAAAGGTCCCTTCCAACCTCAACAATTCTATGATTCTAAGAAGGTGGACATCAGGAAAAACTTACTTGCTAGAGGGTGCTGCAGCACTAGAACAGATTACTCAGAGAAGTTGAGTTCTTAATTGTTGGAACTTTTAAGGACTCAGGTATGTGCAGTCACAGTCGATCTAGTGTTGGTGGTTGGAGATGCCTTCTAGTCAGCATTTCTCTGATTCTCTGAATAAGCAAGAGCAGCCTATGGTATGTTACAAAGGAAATTACACTCAAGGCTTGTAATTTTGTTCAATCGTAAGACTGACAAATTTATTAATTCAGAGAATTACAACTCCCAATGATGGACACCAACAGGAGCACAGGGATTCTTGATGGAGCTACTGTTAGTGAAAGAGCCTTACCAGTAAGGCAAGAGAAAAGTGACATGAAATGATTTCTTAAAATGTGAAGAAACTCTTCTACATAAAATGAGTTTCAGATATTTCTGTAGGGATTAAGTTGTCTTTTAGGTGATAATTAATATTCAATTGACACAATTAAAATTTTAGCTTTTTCCACTATTATCAAATGACCAGATCCTTGCACTTTTAAGGTGGAGAAAACTCCTCTTTTCGCCTGTGAGAATCTTGCCTAGACAAGGACTCGGCCTTGCCTATTTACAGCTCAAAAGTCAGGGCAAAAAACACACCCTGTGTAATAACAGAGACCAAGATTGCTAATGACAAATCCTCCTGTGTGTTTGGCAGAAAAAACTTGCATTAAAAAAAAAAGGTATTTTGTTAGCAGCATTTGTGAATAACAAATTAGCAAGGCTCCTTTGCCCCTAGGATGCTATGGAGACAGCTTTTATGCCCCACTATTTGTCCCTCTCATAATAACTGAATTTTGAAGAGCTGTACTCTTACAGCTTTCCTGAACCCTCATGAGCAGGTCTAAATAGTGGGTGTAGAAGCTCTGGAAAGGACAAAATATCCTTGAAAACAGTTTGTTCTTCACTACAAAAGATACTTCTATTAAAAGCTATCTGAGAAAATAAAGGGAACAGAATATATCTGAAGAAAAATAATACTAACTAGGAAAGGATCTAAAACTGCCAATGAAGAAAGCCTTTCACTTTATGTTCTGAAACTTTTTGGCTCAGTGTCATTCACACTAATCTTGGCAGAGCAACATAACAAAACTGAGCATCTTCTGGGCTGGGAAGCTGTAACATTAATTGACTTGTTTAAGCCTTTCTCTGTACTCTACGCTTCCAGTTCTCCTGAATCTGTTTTCCTTTATGTATTGTTTGGGTATTTCACTTTTCCATAAATGTCCCATACATTGAAACTCAGTTATTTTTGAAAACATGTATATTTGCATGTGGTTGGTTGGGGAATTATTTGCCGCATACTAGGGTTCAGCCTTCTTGCAGAACTGTGCAGCAGTGACCTAGCAGTTAACTAGCTGAGGACACGTTCTGAGTGGCACGTCAATTTTGTAAGTGTTAACTGAATTTTTAAATTCTTAGGATTACGGTTCCTCATGATGTGACTGTTAGCTGAGTAGGCCACGTTTGTTCCCATTGTATGGAAAAAGAGGCAATGAAGGAGATAAATAAGTTTCTGTGAAGACAGTGCAGATGTAAGTGGGGGGGAAAAAAACTGCAGAGAAAGGATGATCCATTGTTCTGGCATATTTTTAGCACTTCTAACCTTTCTCACAGTTTGCTTCTTGCTTTTCTTGCCAGCAGAAATGCATTCTGTTCATTTCTTCATTTCCTCCTAATGACCTTCATTAACTGAAACTCAATTAATCTATTAATAAAAGTTGACAGTAAGAAAACAAATTGCTTTGTCTTCTTGGAGTGTTAAAAAGGATTTGTATAGCACTTGTCTTCCATTAACGCGGCATTTGAGGAGTCCAGATGCCTTGCCATAAGTCCTCTCTCTGAATCTATTAACGACTTTAAAAACCAGAAAATAATATGATGAGAGGGAGTTTCTTTTTGCCCAGAATACTGGGTGTTTCATTTCTGAGAGATTTATGTATCAATGTTCTTTGAACCCATCTTTCAAAATACATGCATATTTGATCATCTGGAGAAGGAGATGTGACTAATGATACAATCAGTGTTATAAATGGTGGGCACACTGAGAAGCACATCTACTTTGCACAAAATCTCTTCAGTTTTATTTACAGTTTTCCTTACTGAAATCAGGGAGTGACTCTGTCATGGACTTTCGAGATCCTTTCTAGCACCCCTCTTTTTCCGCATCAAGCTTTCTGTGTACTTCTGGTCTAAATTTCTTTTTTATGACCCTCTTCAAACCTGTCTTCTGTTGTTTCTGTTACTGTGTTCATCTCGGCAGCAAGAACTGCATTAGTTTGCATCTTCTCTATAGGGATTTGGGATTTGGCTTGCCAGCTCTTCTACTGTCCTAAGAGCTTCATCAGATTCCCCCGCAATGCTGTTGAAAGGTGGTGTGGAGTAAAAGAAACAAAACTGTTTATCAGAGGTGCCACTTTTTCCTATAGGATTGAAAAATTAGGAAGGCATCTAGGACCCATCCAAAATAACTACTGTGAGTCTTTCCATTGATATTCACGAATAAGGAACAGGCTCTTCTAGCTGGAGTGAATCCACTTTAGATCCTGCATGAGCTCAGAGGTGCCACTCTCTGAAGTACGTTCCTGTATCTCTTGCTATATTAAAAACTTGGTTGTCCAACCAGGTCGCAGGTAGCTACCTAAAAATAGCTGTGATGAAACTGGGGTTTCATGGTTATGCCCGGAAGGGTTTAATAGGCATAGTTAAAGCCAGCTACAGAGTGGCCATTTGCTGTTCCTTTCTCTTGTGTGTTCTTCAGATCTGTTCTTGCAAACTCCAGCTAGTCTTGGTGCAATGCAGGACAGCTTCCAAGAAGGCTTTGGAGGAGGATATTAGTGTACGCCTTGTAGATTTCTTTTGAGGAAACCCCCAAACACCTATTTTCTTTTTTTTTTTTTTAAACAGCTCCAGTTCCTTACGCAGATCTTCACATAAGTGTGCTCCTCTGTTTCTTTCAGTCCTGCATTTCTCCAGCAAGAAAGCTGCTGTCTGTGCCTGCTTGTATTCCAGCCTTCAAGCCTTTGTGAGACAGTGGTTTCCTCCCCCTGACAACATTAGCAGGAGCTCATTCACACTGAGCATCCTAGTCATTTGTTCCTTTGCCTGCAATGGCAGGATTGGATCAATTGTAGGGGCACCTTCCAGCCCAAATACCAGATTACATTGCTACTTGCTTGTCTGCTGCTTGATGTAATGTAAATTTCCATGTGACATAAATGATAGCAGTGCGGTGGCTTTCAGATTAACATAACCTAACAGGCTTTTTACAAGCCAGCTTGGTTTGGGGACCCAGACTGGGTGAACATGGCAGATGATCTTTCTGATGATGAGTTGGTGTTTGCTTTCAAATTTGTGTGTCCAGAGAACATTATACTTCTAGCATAGCAGGTGAGGAACCCTTGGTTGATCATATATATCACTGGCATCTCCAGATTATACTTAACTACAGTTTTCCAAAAGGGGGGGAAAAAAATCTTGAGATATTTACCCTTTCGCCTTCAGAAGTGCTATTGCTGTGACAGAACAGCTCCATTCAACTGGTAGTACCACTGCCTCTGGGCTGGGAGGTCAGGAGCTTGTCTAGCATCGTGCCTGAAGCATGTATCAAGGATGACACTGCAGTGCAATAGTTAAGGAGGCTGCTCCTCTATTAAAGGTGATGTTCCTTAGATGAGATGTTAAATCTAGCTCCCTTCGGGTCATCCCTTTTGACTGGGCAGGCAGAGGTTAAAAAAACTCATGACACTGCTCCCACAAGATAATCTCAATGTCTTGGCCAATAGTTCCTCTCCAAATAGAAACTAGTTGTGATACATGAGGCAGAGCTAGCATGTCCTGAGTATGTGCTGGCTGCTGAAATTGCCTCTGCAGTCTTTGCACTACAGGTGTTTCTCTTTGGATGTTCTACATTGAATACAGCAGGGGATCCCTAAGCATAGGAAGTGCTAGGAAACACCAAATTCCATGACGCTTTGTCCTGTGAAGGACAAAATTATAAACTCTACTATTCACTGACTCCTTCAATATTTTTGACTATTTGTACTGCTTGAAAAAAAGTCTTTAGTCTGCTTCAGACTTCCTTAGATATCTCAGACCACTCACAGTCTACTGTGGACACTAGTTTCTCGTGTGTAAAATGAAGGTAATATTTTTCTGTCTCTTAGGGATGTTAGGGCAATAAATTCTACTAATGCTTATGAGATACACCAAGACTGTAAATATAAAACTAAAAAGCCTGTTCATAGCCTGACAGAAGTGCAGAATACCATAAGACAATGGTTTACTTTCTTGCTACATTGCCAGACCAAATAAGGTTTATTTTTTGTTTAAAAAACCCACACATATATTGAGCATACGAGGCATATATTATTTGTCCCACTGACATTTAAAAAAAACAACCACCAAACAAAACCAAAAGCAGCAGCAACTCCTTGGGATGCAGATTGCTTTTGGAGTAGATGGTGTTAGCTTTGTTCAAACTCCTTATGAGTATGCTTCAAAAGGAAGTTTAAAAAAAAATAATCCTTTTCTCTTTTAGCTTAAACTTGTTAATTCAACACAAATATGTGAATTGCTTCAATTGGTCCAAATATGCCTTTTTACTGTTAAAGTAATTTTCCTGATTGTTTTGTCATAATTGTAATATTGATCTTCCATTTTGAAGAGGTGACTTGGGGAGTTAGGGCTGTTTTCCTTTAAAACCAAAACCTTTTTTTTATGTGGAATGCTATATTTTCATGGAGGC
The DNA here is from genome assembly GCF_028500815.1 of Rissa tridactyla. NCBI lineage: Eukaryota > Metazoa > Chordata > Aves > Charadriiformes > Laridae > Rissa > Rissa tridactyla. The sequence goes on along the minus strand of NC_071476.1, from coordinate 3,427,769 downwards.
TCTAATGTTTCTTTTCAATAAAAAGTCAGCTTAAAGAGCAGTGGGGAGTTTGCAGAAATAAAGTTCGCGTTCTGCTGCATAGAGCACGAGTGCTGCTGAATGGGAGCGGGTGACATCCTGACGCTCTGTCACATTTCAGCAGAAGGGTTCAAGCAGAGGACTCAGTGGTAAGTGCATAAGGAAAAAAAACAACCCACGCAGGTGGATGAATAGGTGCACAGGAACAAAAAGTGCCATGTGTTGCTCTTCAGAGGCATCATTTTATCACTCTAGATGTAGGACTTACTGTATTTTCACTTAAGATGAGACACTGAAGCCTGCATAGGTTCACATGCAGATTTCTAGATATTTATGCCCTGAAGAGAGCAAGCTGGATCAAGTGTTTTTATTATGTACCATCTCTCCCTTTTAGTATTTGTTTTTCTTGACTAACAAACAGTGTTTGTGCCACTCTGAGCCACAGATCCCATCCAGCGTGCAGGCACGTGGAGGGAAGCATGTGGTGAAGTGTATGAAGGGTGCATGCAGGTTTTTGGAAACATCATGAAAGGAACTGCCAGGCTTTGAGTATTTTTGAAATTCAGGCCCACTTGTGGGTGCTAAGTACTCAAATGTCTGGCCAAGAATTCCTTTGAAAATCTGGCCCAGATTTTGCCGTCTGGGAGTAGAGAGCAAGTGCTACATCTGTGGTTCCCAGCTGGGGAGGCAGACCACACCAGAAAGGTGAATCAAAGAGTCCATGAAAATAGGATGTGATGGACTTGAGTCCTGCAGGCACAGGCAGCCAGCCTGCCTCTGAGCCTCCCAAAGCCCAGGGGCTGAGGATTTTGGAGCAGAGACTGATGGCTGGATGGGGTTAACCATGCATGTCCACACCTGGCCATGTAGACATATGCTTACAGTGGAGACAGGGTTTTCCTTGGATGCTTTTTCTCTCCTTGAACAAGGAGAGCCTGTGTAGCATGGTACCGATGATGGGAACGAAAGTGCTGGCTGACAAAAAGAAAAGAGTGGTCTTTACATGAGGCTATGGAAGGGATAGTTGTGGGATATGGGGAGTTGTTCTTGTTCCCTGTAGTGGAAGTACTGTCAGGAGCTGCTAACCCAACCAGAGCGCTGCCATGGAAGAACCTGTCCTCTACAAACTGGCTGTGATAGCACTGGCCATGTAAGCAATATCACTAAATCATTGAAGGGATGGGTTTATGCACTTTTGGCATGGAAGTTTCAGACTTTGATATAACTCTTTAATGAGTGTGAAGGGGAGTTTTTTTCTTTTTTCAATGAATCTGTCAGAAAACCACCACGCTGGGTTTTACTGCCTGATACTATATCAGAATGCTGTAATGACAAATTAGAGAGATTGTTCAGGGATGGTGAGTGATGCAGGACAACTTCCACAGTATTTTCATTGCCCTTATGTTATATACAGAATAGCACTGTATTAACAGTAATGCACTGAGGCACACTAGATATGTGTCCTTTTAGCCCAGGAAGGAACAGAATAGAACCAAAAGTGACAGAGGAGCTTGTTTCCCATCAAGACCAACCAACCATTACCACATTATTGCAGTATTTGATTTTCCTCATTTAAATGTGTGATGGCAGCAGTTTATACCAGAAATCAAAGGTGATTATTTTTCCATAGAATTGTCAAGCAGGGCATAAAGCCTCCTACTACTGTCCTGACAAATGTGCCTATTACTACCAAAATCACCAGTAAAACTATGAAGTATATTTTCTTCTGTAAACAAGAGGAGCTGAACACAAAGGAAAATGCCTTTGGTTGTTGTAATCTTCAGGTGGTGTCAGGGATTAAATTTACCATTTGAGGTAGTTGCTAATTTGTGTCTGTGCATGCACAGTGCGGCTCTACACATGTGGTGACCACATGCTCCTGACCATACTGATTTATTGGTGGCTCCTAGTGAAGAAAACAAAACCTGATGGAAACATCTTGGTTTTTGACAGCAAAATCTAGGACAAAGTCTGCGTCCATTACATGTGATACTATGAGAAAACCCATGCTAGGACAGCCCCTAGGTACTTCACTTTATTTAATTGCTCTGCTAATTTTCAGGCCACGAGGAAAGGCTGGGATGGAAGTGAGCCTAGAGGTTGGACCAGAACAGGACTTGGGGAACCCACAGACCTTCAGCCAGTTCAGGCTGATCGTACAGCTAGCAGCAATGTGGGATTTGGATTCTTTCTGCAGGGCTTATTATTAGAAAAGTTTTGAAGTGCGTGTTGATACAGGGTCCACCAAAGGTGAAACAAAGGCTTATCCAGTCCACTACAAGAACACAGTCTGAGCTCCTGTCTGAGATAGGGAAGAAACTCTTACCTTGTAAATCCAGAGTCTTTGCAGCACAGTTCAAACTGAAGGGGGAGAACAGGAAAACAGCAGTTGCTCATCCAACCTGGCGACACAGCTGCAGTGTGCTTAGACTAGATGAGGTGAATGGATTTCAATTCTGCAATGCAGCCATGCATTCCCTCTGCAGAAACCTCCCTGCCTGATTACACAGGCAAAGTGAATTTTACTCCAAATCTCAGAGGAAGGATAGAAGCTCATGAAAAAAAATATCTGAAAGAAACAGAAGTGCAGACTTCTGGGGACTGCGTGCTTTGCGCCTGGATGATCATACAGATATGTCCACTCAGCAAACTTGTACAAGAGCAGCACTTTTCACCACTTAAAATTTGCCCTAAGAAGGGACATGATTCCATAGACTTGAACTTGTTGCTATCTATTTGGTTTAATTAAACCAAACCACCAGAGATTGGGAGTTATGCCCATAAACTTATAGGCAACAGTGACAAACACTTTCAGAAGGTGATTCTGATATTCACAGGAGTTAATTACCTTCTGGAGATGTTTTTTGCTATGGAGGACTTCAAACTCTGGCTTTTTTTGTGCAAAGGCAGGAGGATTGATGCCAAGCCTGCTAAATTGAACAAGGGGTAGCAGAACTACATCCTACCTAGGATGCTGCGAGTGCACTCGCCAGTTGTCCCTCAGTGAAAGGAGAGAATGCCCTGTTGGGGGTGAGTAATCCCTTGAGGTCCTGCATAACCCCTGGAGACACTTTTCTGGTTCAGTGGCCCCTAGAGGGAGTCTAGGGTAAGGAGGTGTCCTAAAGAAGGCAGGATACACTCCTTTTGGCCTGGGAGACACCGTGTCTTTGCAGCATGCAAGGTCTCGGGGAGCATTTGCTGCCTAGAAATGGAGGTTTGAAAAGACAGGAAAGAAGTGGAAATAAATTACAGGCCTGTGCCAAATTGTCCTTATCAAAACTAAAGGCTGCCAGTCTCTGTCCCCCTATCAGCACTCTGCAGTTAACATTGGTGCTTTTTTAACAATTTGCTGGCAGCTGTGAGGTACTAAAAACTTCATAGAATAAAGCCAATTTCTAGTCTTATTTTTTCATTGCACATAGAACAACGCAGCTATGCAAAAGGTTTTGGCTGTGTGTTCATGTCAGATGCACTCACCTCTTCAATTAGGCCAGGGGATTTTTATCTCGAGCAGTCAGATAGCAAGTCCATTAAAACACAGGGTGGACAGGGATGCATAATTTGCTTAGTGCTGCAGTGAATGGTGCTGCTGTGAAGGCTCTGGGTTTGGTGATGAACCTTTCATGCCCTGATCTCTGGAGAATGGCATACTGACCACATAGCAAGTGGTCGAAAAGAAAATTGGCCAGGTTTTCCTGGTTGTTTGCCCTTAGCTATACATTGCAAAGCAATGACAAGTGCAGCTGCGAGTTATAGGACTGCTCTCTGATTAAAAAATGGCTTCCCTGACAAGGCTATTCCTTCTACCAGAAAAGCATGCTGTACAGTCAAATTCTGCTCTGCAGCCCCAGAATCATAATGCAAGTTCTCATAAAGAAGTGCTCCTGCTTCTACAGACTGCTGACAATTCAAAGAGGTTGTAGTTAAGGTTGTGTGTCAGGTTACTCCCAAAGGCCAGCAAAGATGGAGATCCTCTAGTGAGCTTGGAAGCTCCAAGGGTACTCTTGGTGTAGATGCAGAGAGAGATGGCTGAAAGTGTGTCTAGTTTCTTCATACGGGAACATTGATGTGAATGTTAAAGGAGGAGTTGCTTGCCAAGAAGGATGCGAACAAAAACAGTGTAGGCCCCACAATCTAAATGAGGTATCTTCTTCCAGCAAAATTGTGCAAAAACTCTACATAGCTCAATGCAATTGCAGAGGAAAACCCAAGCTGGCTCTGAACATCTAGAAGTGGTATTGCAATGTTAGCTGGGACACTGCTGAGACTCTGATAGTCTATTTTTCATTAGAGGCAATGAGTCTATACAAAGCACCTTGCTAACCCAGAGAAGCTGCTTTGAGAGTCTAGGAACAAACATGTTCACACCTAGCTGAGGTCCTTCTTTATGTTGCTTTATTGTGCTGTGTAAGTAGAACTCAAGTTCTAGCTTTTCCCCCATCTCTGTGTGTTTTTTGTATGTTCATTGAGCGTGTTTGCCTTCTCCCAGTCAAACTGCATGAATAGTGATCAGCACTCAAAACATCCTGAGAGGGGCCTCTGTGAGAGGAATTGTGGTGGAACTGAATGGTCTATGGGGAGAATGGGTCATCACCTCCATTTTACCAGGGGGGAAACTGGGAGTTCAAGAAGTACAGTCTCTTATTAAGGTCAGGCTGAGACCCGGTGTCCTCCTTTGTTGGGCTGTCCTACCTTCTGCTAAGCAGCTGGTGACAAGGCACACTGTGGGGGACCCAGCAGACGGTGTTGAGGAATGGTGCATAGTGAGGCATGCAAGGATGTGTAGGAAGTAGGTGCAATGGAGAATGCTGCCCAGATACTGCTGTGATACACTTAAGTGCTAAAATCAAACACATAGCAAAAAGACTCTGACTTCTCCCCAGTCATCTTGTATACAAGATCTTTTGCTCTTCAAGAGTGCTTCAGTTCTCTTCTCCAATCCATTCTTCTACAGCTTATATTGGGATTATTTAATTGGTTTTAATTAGCCTTAATGGGGAGCACATCTGCCACTTGCCTGAGAAGACATAATCAAAGAAGGGTCCACAGTGTGGAATATCAAAGTTGCACTTGTCCTCACTAAACCAAGAAAGATATGAACAACCAAACCTCAGGAGAGAATTCATCATCTACCAAGCACTTGAGCACAGCTGTATCAGGTCTCCCTTGTCACTGCCTGGGTGATTAGTGACAAGTCATTTGTTTGCTGCAAAAGGCATGTAAGTTGAGGGAACCAAGCTAGTAATTAGAACAACATAACTCAGATGAGACTGTTCTGCCTGAGCATCCAAACCAAACACTTGGCTCTGCTTCTTTGGATGGCATTTCTCCTACACCTACCCCAGAACAGCAACCAAGCTGATTTCAGGCCAAAGGAGAAGAGTAAAAGGGCTAGCAAAGGGACATCCTTCTGCTTCACACTGCTAGGCAGTGGTTTATGTCTACATCCAGACAGCTAAGCTTGCAGGTATTTTGTGAAATGAAAATGTACAGCTATTTCAACTATATAATTTTAGCATCTAGTGTGTACCAAGATTTAAGAACTCCCCATGAAGATATTCCTAACCCAAGAATATATAGTGTACATACAGAGTTTTGAAATGACTGTAAGCCCTGCAGCATGCTCTGAGAAATATCAGCTCTGGGCTTGCTTGAGCCAGTGGAGAAATGAACTGTAAAGCTCAAGAGGACTAGGACTAGTGCAAAACTTCTAGCATCAGCCTTCTCTGCTTCAAACCAGATGCCTTTTTTCTCAGACAGTAGCAAAATGCCCTGCTATCACAGTAAACTTTAACAGAGCCTATGCTCCATCTATGCAGGCAGATTTTTATCAGTAATAGTCAACATCTGAACTTTTTCCAGAAGTCATATGGCCACACAACTGTGATATCTCTAAGGAGCATCTAATGCTTTTCACTGGCTTTAAGCATTAATTGCATCTTTCTTGCTAATGTATCTGGCATCTCTCTGCATTAGACAAATATTTGGAAAAGATGTTTTAGCTTATGTGGTGTAATCCAGAAAAAAGACATAATGTTCTGTCTATTGCTGCTTTTAAGAAAGTCTCATGCTCATGGATCAGAGAATGTTTAAATTTAGGTAAAAACGAAAATATCAGCTGTATTTAAAGACATCGATGAGCAAGTCAGAAAGTACCAGGCAGTACATGTTCCTTAAACAATCAGCTGCCGCTGATCCTCTCAAAACTCTTAATAAACATGGTGGATGTAGCTCTTTAATGTATAATTGTCATTTAATGTCACTGAAAGGTTCACCAGGGGACCTGAATGACAATGTGAGACCCAGCATGGACTCACAGAAGTTCTTTCGTAGCCACCCGAAGTGTTGCCATAGCAAGGTCTGCACCAATCTCTGCTAATTCATACAAGCTGTGTGTTGCTGGCTGTGCTGGGGCAGGGTGGGCTGAAATAGGTTTATTTGTGCATAATTTTAAGAAGCAATTCGTGGAGCAGAAAAACATACTGCCAGACAAGGATATAGATGGAAGTCTAAACAAAGCAACCAAAAAGTCTCAGAGAAAGCAGTATTGCAAGCTGGGAATATCTGCACCTTTGGCCAGGAGAAAAAGGAAAGAAAAATTGGGATTCAGAGAATCATTAATGACTAGGGATAGGGAATACAGATTATTGGCAAAATGGGGAGCAATTAAATGGAGGTTGGGCTAAGATGTTAGTTAGCAAAGTTAGCCCTAATTGTAGGTTTGTCCGAATTTAGTTTTGTAGCTGATGGCCCAGAGGTGGACTAGACTTTAAATCCACAGGACTTGTGTTATTCCTTTCAGAAATTGCTGATGGAATGTTCCATCAAAACGGTGCCAGCAAGGAGGATGAATATTTGAGTTAGAGTACTGGACTGGCTGAACTAGCAAACTTAAAATACTACTTTGTAGCAGTATGGTGAATGCAAGGCAAAGGGGCCACCTTAGCTTGAGACTGGACATTTGCAGAAATATAACCGAAAGATTATTTAGGTCTATTTTAGTATACCTAAATGGGCTTTGCTATAGGCAGATATCTCTCTACTTCTCTTCCTTCCATCTGGTGTGTAAAAGAAAAATAAATGAAATCAGAAAAATGTCTAAAAATCTCTCGATAACAGTATATCTAAATGAGATTCTCGGAAACGTGCCTTGACCTTCAGCCATTCTCAGTAATTGAAAATATTGGTTTCCAACATTTCTTATTTGCACTGAGGGAATGAAAATATCTTCTCAGACTAAAAGTTCTCCCTCTTCACTGAACTTTTTAGCTTGCTCATCAGTACAGACCCGTTCTCAGCCAAAGTAATGCATTTTGCCACCTAAGAAATGACAAGCAGTTGAAGAAGTACCCATCACTTGCTGACTGCATGCCAGCTTTTTTCAGAGGCAAGGGCAGCACAGTGGAAATGGAAGAAGAATCCATTGGTTTTTTGCCTTGTACATCTTTAAGGACAGGAGTTGGCACTGCTGTAATTATCACCACCTTCTCCACTGGCTACAACATCCTGCATCAAAGCCTGCTGAGCTGTCTGTGATGCTTCTTCACTTTATATTTACTGCTGTTCTGCTCCGGGGTTTGGCTGCACCGGAGTAAAAGAGTAACCTCTAGAGTTGCTTAAAGCCCTGCATGTTCCCTGCCTCAATCTAATCATAAAGAACTTTCTGAACTCTGAATGACTGTTGATGACTGACTGACATATAGCTTTTCACTCATTTTAGCTATGTGAAAAGCTGATGCGAAGAGCTGGGGACCTTTTTTGTGCCCCGAATGATATATCGGATGAGATCCACGGGCAATGATGTAGCTTTGTAAACTGAGAACAAAACATCAAAGGTATGCCATTGCTCTGCGGCTCTGATGCAAAGTAACTGAGTAAAATAATCACTTTACCATCAGAGAAGAAATGCCATCATTCTGAGTGTGTTTGAGCTGGCCACGAGAGAGTCGGTGAGGTTAGCCAGCATACGTCTAGGTAGCTAATTGGTACTAACTTCTTCCAAGTAGCAAACAATCTAGAAACTAACTGCAATGATTACTTTTCAGTTATTTTTTTTAAATGTATTAGCTGGATTATTTGTTACAACATACATCTTGGGGTGGCATTTTGACCTCAGAAATTTCAAGTCTCTTTACAGGCTGGAAAGACCCAGGTTTTACACAAAGATTCGTTAAACACTGCCAGCTCCTCTGGCATTTTGCTGATAGCTGGAAGAGTCCATTTTGAGCCTAGTGGGCCCCTATCAAACACGATTCATTTGGCTAGTGACAAATAGGATCTGAACTCAACAAAATTTAACCAAAATGGGATAATGTCTGCAATTTCAGTTCAGGCTCTTGCATGGATTTAGGGTGAGCTTTTTGCTTTCATAAGCTCTCCAGTGTCACTTTTCTCCCTTTTTTTTTTTCTTTTTTGAAATTCCATCTGGGCCTGCAATATTGCTGCACTTTGCTTCACCTCCTTTCACATAAGGTTTTTTTGTCTATAAGAGCCCACTATGAGTGACTGTAGCTGAGATATTTTGTAAAGTAATTGTTGAAAAAGAATAGGTATTTAATTACCTGTCCCTTCCCACCTCATTTCTTCTGTAAATTATGAAAGTAATTAATCCCCAAATCACAATAATTTTGAAATTAGGTTTTCTTTTTAAATTCAAATCTAGGGGAAAAAAAAGGAAAGCCTTTTTCAGGCAGTGATTTGTTTGCCGCTTTCTCTTCTGTGACTTCTTTCTCTTCCGTCTTTCTTCCCATTTGTTCTTCCCTCGTTCCAATGATGAGAAGGAAATTACATCTGCCTGGATCACACTTGAGGTTTTGCATAGCTGCATTTCAATGAACCCATAATGCTTGCTTTTGAAAATGCCCAGTTATTCATCCTTCAAGATTAAGAGAAAGGTGGGAGATACCCTAAACCATAGAATTGGTTACTAGGAGAAAGAAGATGGACCAGGCATCATGTGGGCCAATAACAGAACCGTGCTGAGGTTTGTGTTGCCCAGAGTTGGTCCCATGTGCTCCCCTTCTTGCTTGAAAGCCTATGGCCACCTTGCCCTCCTGGCTGTTGTGTTTTGGTTTGAGCTTGGGCTCAATTTGCCACAAAGGTCAGATGCCTGGAGGGCATCTTGTTGGGCTCTTTGTTTCCTGGCAAGTCTGTTTTCTTGGGAAAGAAATAAAAGCACTCAGCTCTCTGCCAGGTTTCTATGGCTCCAATGTCCACACTGCACCGCAGCTGCCTCTCAAGAACAAACGAGCCAATAGGGATCTTGATTTCTTTGCTGGCATTGTGTTTTCCCCGCCCTTTTCCCACTCCATTTCTCTTGTTCTGTCCTCTAATTTTCTGCCCTTTGTCTTTGATTGTTGAGGAAATTGGACAGGCTTCTATAGCCCATTTTAAAAATGAGATGTTAGGTTATATAGCCCTTCGATGAGAAGATCCATTATGTATTTTAAAGTAAAGTGGCAACTTGTGTCCATCAGCCTCGTGTAAAGCTACTCAGCATCATTAAATGGTTGCTATATGAAGAACTAGCTAACCGTTATTTGTACTTTCAATAGTCATGTTTCTGTAATGCACACATTATTTCATAGACAGCCTTAGCCTATTTCAGATGAAAGATAGCGTGAATGTATCTTCATCAACACTGCAGTAATAGCCTAGAGAATAAGCTAGGATTTCAGTTCAGTTCACAGCCCTTCTGATAGCCCAAATCTAGAGCTAAACATTATAGTTCCTCTCCAGAAATTTACACCGTGACTGCTATGTGATCATGCAAATAGCTCTAGGCTAAGCTCAGTCAGATGATATTCAACGTTTAATCTTCCTTAGGAGCTCTGGGAAGCTTTGCTTGAGATACGGTAAGGTTTCACTTCTCAGCTTACAAGGGAAAGTAGAGTTTTACTAAGAGATCATCAGAGAAGCGCAGTAAGCACAAAGAAGAAAGGCCTGTTTGGGTTAGAGACTCAATCTGACTTCATCTTGGATTTGCTGTTGCCACTGTGGATGGCACTGATTTTGTACGAACTCCCACTATGTGGTACTACCAGAGAAATAATCGCCAGTAGCACCCAGTACTAATTTGTCACTAAACTAAAGCCAAACCAATTTTGAGATGTGATTCCTCTGCATGATGCTAAATGCCGCCATCCTGATATGTACTGTGCAATAACCAGTACATAGGGAAAATCATCATAGATGTTTGTTGTCTAGATAAAGCTGCTGCACTTTTGCCATCTATTGTATGGAAGCATTGTTCTGCTAAGTGTTATGCCCCAATATGAGCAGTTGCTGCATTTGCTCATGTAACTAATTGGCCTCAGAGTCATCTCTGAAGACAAACAAGGTGCAGTGTGGCAACATCTGTGAAACCCTATGTTCATGCTGATCTGCTGCTAAAAATCAGGTGGTGGTTGTAATTCCCACCCATTTCCCCAAAAAGTTTTACTGCTACCAGGTTGACAGAATGCAGTTTTGTGGAGGGAATAGTGTTTTACAAATGTGAGACGAATCAGAACCAGCCACTGTTGGAAGATTGAAGACCTTGGTGAGGATGTGCCCATCTGGTTGCCTTTCCCCCCTGCAGCGGGAGAAGGGCTGTTCTCAGCCAGGCTTGCAAAGGCCTCCTGAAGGGTAGACAGAAGGCCTAGGCTAGCTGTGCTACGTATCGCCATGTAAAGGCAAACCAAGAAAAACACCATGAAAAGCAGTAAACCCAATAACAATAAAAAAAAAAACACTCCCAGAAAAACAGGACAGTGGAAGGGGCTATTTATTAAAAGTGAAGGTGTTTGGTTTACTGATTGCAAAACCCAGAGAAATGTATCAAAGGCCTTTTCAAATAAATGCCTGATAAAAAAAGCATTGACCTGTTGAAGAAGAAAGTCTGATAAATGAATACATTTCATGTGCATGGATCCAAAACATATTACAGAGTGCCTTCTCTCTCCCCCATATTTTTCATGGTTATCTATTACAGCAATAGATATATGTGCAGTGAAAATCAGTATTTGACAGGCTTCTGCTGTACAGTAGACAGCTTTGCATTGTGTAAGGATTTAAAAAAAAAAAAAAAGATTTTTAAACCCTGTGGGCATCTGACTTCATTTTAACTACTTGAAGTCTAAAGAAGCTGTACACAAGTCTTTTTCTTCTTTCCTGATCTGAAAGAATTTGTTGTTGGGGAAACGGTGAAGTTGATCAGGTTAGTTTGGTGTGAGATGTCCTTGGTAAATCCACATTGCATATTGTCCTATTTTCTAATTAAGCCAGTGACTGTTTTGTCACAGTCCTTTGAAGTTTGTTTTAGAGCCTGGAATATTACTGAGATTATATTAACAGGCCTGTTGGTTGCAAGGCATGTTTTCATCTTTTGTTTATATATAGGCAATGTATGTTCCCATTCCCTTGGTAGGCTTCTTAAATGTCTGTGCTTCAGGGCCACTGATTTTATAAGGTATTACTCTTCTGACACAAGAAGTATCTCATCTATTGCTCTGAGACATTACTTCCATCTTAAGTCAACTACAAGGTCTTGTCTCTGTGTTCAGCTCATCTTCTTTCTCATAATGATATGTTTTGGGGTCACACTTGTGTTGTCTTTACCTTAAACCTCACACTTTCCATGCAATGCCCTTGATTCTTCAATTTTTGTCCTCTGTTTACTCATGTCAGGGAAACTTCCACATTTGGTTTCCCTTGTGTGACAGCTTTCGGTCTCACAATGTCAGGTCTGACCTATGCCCTGCCCAACAGGACACAGCTGGCTTTTTGCTGCTGCTTTTCAGCAGAACCAGCCCCGCTTTCCCTCCTCACTCCTTTGTAGCCAGATATTGTCATGGAAGAGGTTTGTCTTTCTCTACTCACTCAGGTCTCCTGCACCTCTGGTTGTAAAGAAAGCCAAAGTGAATTGGAGGGACTTCTTTCATAGAGTGCCTGTGTAGCAATGAGGGGACGGGGTTGTTAATGCTTTCCACCCAGGACCTGACATGAGCACCTGCAGTCAGGAGTCTTCCACCAGAGCAGGCTTTGTTTGGCATGGGAGAAAGGATCCAGAGTTCATAATCAAACCCTACAGCAACCTATTCCCTCAGTATGGTTGTTTTTTTGTGGGTTTAAAAAAAAAACTAACCAAACAAAAAAATAACCAAACAAAAAACCCAAACAAACACCAACACCCCCCCCCCCCCGCCTCCCCCAAATTCTACAACATCTAGGGCAAAGGATTCATGCTTGTACTAGCAGCTTTTCCATGGTTTAAATGACAGCACTCTGAAATCAACAGTGCTGTACTCATATTGACTTTAAACTTCAGGTATACCATCTTAAAAGTAATAAGTGATTATTGAAAAATAGTTGTGACATAACTGTGTAACAATTTTTCATAAATTACAATGCTGTTACACCTTATTTAATATGCTTTTAAAATCAATTATTATTTAACCAACAATAGTTACCTTATGAAATCCAAAAAAGATTTCATGAACCACCATTTCAAAATGCAGTGTTGCTGTCGCTGTAGAAATTCAAGCCTAAGTACTTTCCAGTAGTAAGCCATACAGAACTATGTCATTAAAAATAAACAAAAGCAAGGTGATACTTAAAAAAAAAAAAAAAATTCCTTTCTGACAAACAAGCGGTAACCTGATTTACAGATAATGTCTCTGGGGTTTCATTGGCTTCTATCACCTGGGTTATAGAGAAAAGTCGTTTTCTCCTTGAAGAGTCCCAGTATAACCCGTAAGGCTCAACCAAGGCAACTGTTAGACTCGTTGGTGCCCTTATGTGCCATCAGTCTACAAGGCATACTTGGTTGCCAGACAGAGACCAGGAGCTGCGGTTCCCAGTGGAGGGCTGGATGGCGGTGAATGCCATGGGCACGCGGTGGTGCCTGATGCTGAGCGTACAAGAAATGGTGGAAACTGTCCAAACTCCTTAGTGCTAAAGCATGAAAGACAAGAGTGCTTTCCTCCTGCAAAGGCTTGTCAGTACCACACAAGTTCTTGCAAGATTTCCAGTTTCAGCAAAGTGCGTTCTAATCCTCTACAACTTCTTGAATGAAAGTCGGACAACTTGAAGATCCCCATGAGATTTCAAAGCAAACATCTGGTTTGAAAGCTTTTCTCTTCCTTTCTTTGTCATCTTTCTTTTTTTTTTTTTTTGTAGCTAGGTCTTTCAGACCTCAGCTTGAAGGTGTCTAATGTTCCTGATGACAATGTAACTGCCTTTCATTCTTAAATCACAAAAAATTATTTATGTAACAGTAGGTAACTTATAAAAATAGTATAAAAAAGGCTCTGGGTATCTTTAGTTGGTGATTTGCCTTCACCTCTTATTCCTTCATGGCTCAAAGCTTATAAGAAATGGACGTACTAGAAGAAGCTCTAAACTACATTTTCAAGCATTCATAAGTCTTTTGGAAGAGCTTTTTTTCTTCAAACCTTTTTTCTTAGCGTTAAACTCTTAAAATTGGCATAGATTTAGAAGCCCACCTTTCATCACTTCGTATTTTCCACTTGCAAAATCTGAATTTTCCCATTTTCCAGAGCCTTCTGCTTGCAAGGCATGTGGATTAAGACCATGCCACTTGTTTTACTCCTGTGGATTTACACTAGTGTCATGAATGTGTTTGGACTCAGCAGGAGTGTTTGCGGTCCTGAAACGTTGCTTGTGTTCATTATTGCCAGAGATGGGGCTGTACAAGGAGGGATGAAAAGAGTTGTACATAATATTGGGAGTAGAAACAGAAAAAATAATGAAGTAATCTGTTTTCATTTCAAGTCCTGAAAACATTCTTGGTGATGCTTTCCAATCACATGGGCCGGAACAGTAGCAAAGCTGTTGTAGCGACTCCCAAGCCAGAAGACTTTAGATGGGACCATGTCCCCTCCTCTGTGAAGGAAGGATATTTCCTATACAGGGTAAGAGATGCACTTCAGGAACATGCCAGGAACCTTCTTCCCAGAAACTTCTAGATCATCTAATTTCAGCGTTGCCCTTCCATAGCATGATGAGGGGGAAAGACCGACACGCTGAGCTGGGAACTGATTTTTTTCAGGTTGAGATTTGTACCCAGTGCAAATTTTGCCTGGAATCTAATGGGTAACAAGTCAGCATAAATGATCACTAACTGATGCAGCATTATACCAAATGGACCCATTAGGTTTCATTCTGTTGCATGGAGTGCAAAATAAATTCTGGATGATGGCACATATTCTTAGTCAGCGAGGGAATTTCAGGGTAGAAAGAAGCCTGTGTTAGCTATCTTTGTTTATTTAATAGGAGATTATAAAAAAATTATTATCCCAGGCTAACTTATGTCATCATACACCATAAAAATACACAAGTAACAGATCTAATTGTCAAAGCCAACAATATACCCAATAGTTATAACTTGTCTTAATACACTTCTGAGTCTCACAGTGGATTTCCCAAAGGCAAAGAGGGAGACAATCAGATGGCAGGTCGGGAAGTTTTTATTCCACATGGGCTAAGTTTGTGAGTTTTGTACCAGTGCCACAATTGACGCGATGCCTGATGGCAGACAAGGAAACTGGGGGGTGGAGGAGGGTTGTGGTGGTGGTAATTTTTCTCCTTTGAAAGCACCTAATAATGTTGGGTTTGTGTAAAGAGCACTTGCAGGAAAGGGCAGGACCAAGTGCAGCTCAGTAGGGATGGCAAGGCAGTGAGATGGCACACTATTCCTGTGTCTTGTGCTCTCGACAGTGCAAGAAACAATGAGTAAACCGAGCACAGAGTGCAAGCAGCAATAACCCAGGATGCCAGCACAGGCTCAGTTCTCGGATTTCCCATAGGACATCCAAAGATTTCAAAATCAGCCTTTTTAATCTCTAATAGCAACAGACTCATGAGAGATTATAATTGTTGATTCCAGTGGTATTACTCCAGTGGCAGAAAGAGAGAGAGCGAGCCTGGAGCCCTGAGTCACAACTCTTTAAAATACACCCGACCAAAAGCATTAGGAAAGCAGTGTGTCAAAGTCTTTTGCAGTCATTTGTGCTCTGGCTTACTGAAAACAAGCTTTTGTGTACCTAGAAGTCACCAGTATTTCCATGTCCTACGCAATTGGGCTGAGGTGGAAGGGGCTGTCATTTAATTTTTGTCTCCACAGTCAGTTTGTTTCTGGAGCTCATGTGGCTGAATATTAATATCCATATGCCTGGTGTGAGCACAGACATATAACAAATAGGTTTGCATTACTAGTAATGTCTTGGTAAACACTTGATGCCTTTCCAAAGGTTAATTCCATTGCCTCAGAAAAAGCATTGTGTGTTATTGTGGGAGTTGCTAGGTGAAAATATGTACCTTGCCTGATGCCTGCGATTCTGCCGTGTCTGAGGGAGGTATGGTTGGCTCTGCGGGACACCGCACCTAAGGGTGCGAGGTGCTGTGCAAGGCGCCGCATGCAGTGCGGGAGGCAGAGCTGGTTCTACTGCTTGTCCCCATGAGCAGCCCTTTGTGCCATGATACGGGAGCCTCTTCTGAGAACCCAGCCAGTCAAAAAGAGAAAAAAGACGGTGGGGGAACAAGCAGACACTGCATTTTCTAAATGAGGTTCCTTGTGTTCACTCTCTGTCTCTGGGCAGGGTACATTAATCTCCCACGTTCATCAGGTGGCACATTAGCTGAAAGAGGCCCTGACAGAGCACAGCCCGGCAGGAGCATGCTGTTCCCGAGTGGGCAGAGCGCTGCAGCTTGGGGATGACAACTTTTTTTTTTTTTAAGCAATTCTGCTTTCAATTTCACATGAAAACTATACCTGCTAGGAAGGAAACGAAATGGCCTGTTGAGAGAAGCAGAAAATGAAGGGCTATTTTAAATCACATTTAAAAATGTGATTGTTCTGATAACTTTTTTCTTTCTTAACCCTTGAGTCGTAGGCAACTACAGATATGCTGGAGTTTCTCCTGAGCCTGAAAAGAGGCTAAGACTGGTAATAATAAAGTAATTCTTTATGCTTTAAATCAGTTTCACTTCAAATTTCATTCTGTACAAAGTAGGGATCTTATTTTACCAGAAAAGTGTCCCCTAACTCAGCATAGTCCTGGATAGCAACCAACTGTTCCCTCTGTGACCTGTGTTTGTTTATAGAATCATAGAATCTTCATGGTTGGAAAGGACATTTGAGATCGAATCCAACTATACACACACAAAAAACCCCCTACAATCTCTGCCACTAGAGCATGCCCTGAGGTGCCACATCTAGATGTTTCTTAAACACCTCTAGGGCTGGTGACTCAGCCACCTCCCTGGGCAGGCTGGTCCAGTGCCTGACCACTCTTTCAGTAAAGTGATTCTTCCTAATATCTAACCTAAACCTCCCCTGCCGCAACTTCACACCATTTCCTCTTGTTTTACCAGTGCCGAGTACAGAGGCACAATCACTTCCCTGCTCCTGCTGGCCACGCTATTCCTGATACAAGCCAGAATGCTGTTGGCCTTCTTGGCCACCTGGGCACACTGCTGGCTCACATTAAGCTGGCCGACCACCAGCACCCCCAGGTCCTTTTCTGCTGGGCAGCTTTCCAGCCACTCTTCCCCAAGCCTGTAGCGTTGCTTGGGGTTGTTGTGACCGAGATGCAGGACTCGGCACTTGGCCTTATTAAACCTCATACAGTTGGCCTTGGCCCATCGATCCAGCCTGTCCATGTCCCTCTGTAGAGCCCTCCTACCCTCAAGGAGATCAACACTCCCACCTAGTTTGGTGTCATCTGCAGACTTACTGAGGGTGCTCTCAATCCCCTCATCCAGATCATTGATAAAGATATTAAACAAAACCGGCCCCAAAACTGAGCCCTGAGGGACACCACTGGTGACCAGCCGCCAAGAGGATTTCACCCCATTCATCACAACTCTCTGGGCACGGCCATCCAGCCAGTTTTTAACCCAGCAAAGAGTACACTTGTCTATGCCATGATTCGCCAGCTTCTCCAGGAGAATGCTGTGGGAGACGGTGTCAAAGGCCTTACCAAAGTCCAGATAGTAGACAACGTCCACAGCCTTCCCCGCATCCAGAAGGCGGGTCACATGGTCACAGAAGGAGATCAGGTTGGTTAGGCAGGACCTCCCATTCCTAAACCCATGCTGGCTGGCCCTGATCCCTTGGCTGCCCTGCACTTGCCGTGAGAGCTCACTTAAAGATGATCCTCTCCATGATCTTTCCTGGTACTGAGGTCAGGCTGACAGGCCCGTAGTTCCCCGGATCCTCCTTCCGACCCTTCTTATAGATGGGTGTCATTTTAGCCACCCTCCAGTCATCTGGTACCTCCCCTGTTGACTAGGATCGTTGAAAAATCATAGAGAGGCGCTTGGGGAGCTCTCCTGCCAGCTCCCTCAGTACCCTTGGGTGAATCCCATCCAGCCCCATAGACTTATGTGCGTCTAGGTGCAGAAGCAGATCGTTGACTACTTCCTCCTGGATTATGGGTGGGTTGTTCTGCTCTCCGTCCTTATCTTTCAGCTCAGGAGGCTGAACACCCTGGGGATAGCTGGTCTGACTATTGAAGATGGAGGCAAAGAAGGTATTAAGTATCTCAGCCTTCTCCTCGTCCTTGGTTGCAACTTTCCTCCCCGCATCCAGTAAGGGATGGAGATTCTCCCTGACTCTCTCTTTGTTGATGTATTTATAAAAACTTTTTTTGTTGTCCTTGATGTTAGTGGCCAAGTTGAGCTCCAGCTGGGCTTTTGCCTTCCTAATTTTCTCTCTGTATAACCTAACGAGATCTCTGTACTCCTCCTGAGTTGCCTGTCCCTTCTTCCAAAGGTGGTAAACCCTCCTTTTATTCCTAAGTCCCATCAAAAGTTCCTTGCACATCCAGGCTGGCCATTTTCCCCACCCTTTAGACTTGTGATACTTGGGGACAGCCTGCTCCTGGGCCTCTTTCAGATTTCCTTCTTGAAGAGCGTCCAGCCTTCCTGGACCCCTTTGCCCTTCAGGACTATCTCCCAAGGGACTCTCTCAACCAGTGTTCTGAACAGGCTAAAGTCTGCCCTCCGGAAGTCCAAGGTGGAGGTTTTGCTAACCCCCCTCCTTACATCACTACGAATTGAAAACTTGACCGTTTCATGATCACTAAATCCAAGACGGTCTCCGACCACCACATCTCCCACTAGTCCTTCTCTGTTTGTGAACAGTAGGTCTAGCGAGGCACCTCCGCTGGTAGGCTCACCTACCAGTTGTGTCAGGAAGTTAATCTTCCATGCACTCGAGGAACCTCCTAGCCTGCCTGCTCTCTGCTGTGTTATATTTCCAGCAGATATCTGGCAGGTTGAAGTTCCCAACCAGAACAAGGGCTAGCGATTGCGAGACTTCAGCCAGCCACTTACAGAATACTTCATCATACTCCTCATCCTGGTTGGGTGGTCTATAGCGTACTCCCAGCACAAAATCTCCCTTATTTGCCTTCCCCTTCATCCTTACCCATAAACACTTGACTTTATCATCACTAGAATCTAGCTCTATACAATCAAAACACTTCCTAATGTACGCAGCCAGGCAGGAGGCCACCTGAGGTGCTACATGTTCGTGCTGCTCTGCATTCATCACCCACCCTTGGCTGCTGCGGGGGCACAGGGAGGAAAATGCTTTGTGCCCCTCCAGTTCCCAGGAGATGCAGATGGGGAGGCAGGGCTGCTGCCTGTAGCCAGAGCCCTGCCTGTGCTGCCTTTAGAAATACTCAAAGGATTGGGTCTGCGTATAATTTAGTCTTGTATGGGGAAAGGAGTACTTGCATTCCTTGATTCTGTGCATCACGCTTCAGCTATGGCAGCCTGGACCACAGCTTTGATTTGCTCTTTGCTCTTTCTGGGCAGCGAAAAAGGATTGATCCCCTTATTTAGCCACCTTAGTAGTCTGCCTAAAATGGTACAAAGTCTCTCCTGCCTGGGTGCAAAAGACAGAGGTGGAGGAGGAGCCACTAGTTAAGATAGTGCTTGTGCTCAAGGATTTCCTATTCAGGAGTCAAATCACGGGTTTGCTGCTCTGCTCCTGGGTTCAGCTCTCACCTACGCTCAGCAGCCTCTATTAAAGGTACGTCAAGGCAACATCCAGCAATTCAAAGGTCCAGCACAAAAAACGCTCGACAATGACCTACACATCTTCAACAAGCGTTTAAAGGACTGAAGAGGCCAACGGCTCTAGTCAGACCTGAGCTGCAACTCGAAGGCTTCACCATTTCTACAGAACCTGTCAAATCTCAACAAGAATCTAACAGTCAAAAGATTCGTTCACTGCAGGCTGACTTGAACAATAAGCCCTGAAGGATATTCAGTAACAGGCATAGCTCGGGGCGTTGGATTTTTAATCACTTCTCTTGATGTTTGACAGCTGCAGCAGCACGCATCTTGCTGCATCGCTCATGGGTGGGAGAGGTCTTGCCTGCGTGGCTTCTTACTGCCTAGGATCATATTGGAAAGCAGTGCTGGAGAAGATGCTCTAGTAAGGAGGAGAGCACCATAGTGCAAGGATCCATTTTTATAACAGGAGGAAAAGAGGTTCAACTCACTGTTTCAAGCTTCTGTGTCACCAAGAAACTCAGGTCCTTTATTTATTATTTGTATTACAGTAGCACCTAGAGGCCCCAAGTTGCTAGGGTTTGTAGAGCACTTTGTAGGAGATGGCTACTACTCCTATGCCATTATAAGATGACAAAAAGGGTGGGAAAGGAAGGGAGAAAAGTGACCTGACTGTGGTGCTACAGAAGATAGTAGAGGAATGGAAAGTAAAGCTCTAACTTGCTCGGGGGACGCTTGTGCTGTCAAGCACTGGGGTCGCAGCATTTCAAGAAGCTGCAGTGCCTTCAGCTCAGCTATAAGAAATTACTGTCTGCTCACTTCTAGCTCTTCTTCAACAGTGGTGTAACCTAATCCATTTTATTTCACATTGCAATAGATTAAGGCTATTATCAAGACCTGGCTGAGGGCTGGTGGCAACTTCAGATGTGCTCACTTGACCGTCTGTGATCAGCCGGCCTCTCGAGTCTGAGCCCAATTCAGTGGCTGCACTGCAAAATATACTTGTAATTTTAGTTTGGGAATTTGCTTGTTCATTTCTGCCTTGTCTACAGAATAGCCAACTCTCTTCACTCCCATTTTCGCATGCTGGAACCCTGCCAGTTTCTTTGGTCAGAAAAAGATGCATTTATTGAGCACAATGTAGAAGAACCACTTCAGACATAACACCTCTGTGCGAAGTATGTACATATGCACGTCCTGGTAACATGGACCAAAACAGCTTGCTGCTTTTCCTACCAGGTGCAAAACTGGCATTGACCCTGTTGGGAGGTGGAACAGGACTTAAATGTATATTTTGATGCATTTTCTACAACTCCTCTGAAATTCTACTGGTATTTATAGTAATAACAGCTCTGTTTCTGATGAAAGAGGTTTTGATGTTCTAAAACTGCAATTTATGCCTTTCAAAAGCAACACTTAAAAAATATGCAGTTTCTTTTTCTTACCTGAAGTTTCATCACCTTTATAGGAAATATAAGCTGTAATTTCACTGATTTCCTTCTGTAAAATACATTTTAAACATCTTTAAATATATTTAAAATCTCTTTAAAATAAATTTTAAAGATAAATCAGACCTCAGTACATCCTGTAGTTGTTCAAAAGAGTGCACTACTGGCAGTGCTACAATTTGAACGTTATCTAAAAACCTGACAAGAATAGGAGTAATAGGTGCAAATTCTCTCTATTTATTTAGCTTCAGCCACCGCTAGTGCTGAATTTATCCTTGCTGCATCCTTATGCAATACAGATAAAGACCCTCACTGTTTTGTGACTTGGTAATTCAAGCGCAAGGTCCTGCCTGTGGTCACACCAGGGTCCTACAATAAGCTGGAGTCACTGTGATATTCCCGGCAAAGCCCAGCAGAAGGATGAGACCTACGAAAGATATTGGCTGATGAAAGATTTTTTTTTCCTCCTCCTTCCCCATCGCTGCATCAGTCTTGTTCAGGACAAGTTCATTAAAGGCATCCTTACAGCGAGTAGCGCTCTGTTCTCTCCCCATTTCACCCTTGTCTGCTCTCCTGATCCTGACTAATGCAAAGCCAGCAGTGATGAGGAGAGCCCTAGTAACTCAGCCATCCCCTTGAGTGCAGCCTGATGCTCCTGCTGCTGTTAAAGACAGACCAGCAGCACTTGACAGGCCCCTCTAACAAAGCGCTTTGAGAACAACTCACCAAGCCCTCCCTGGCTGACGGGCGTTTTAGTGAAGCCCTGTGCATTTTGGCCTCTTGCTATGGGTATTTTCACTGTGGAGTTGCTCAGTAGGCATCCTTTTCTTCGCTGTTATGAGAAGTGGTAGCAGGAGAAAAAGGATGTTTTTATTCCAGACTGGTTTGTAGACCTTTCAAATGAAGGTGGATGCTGGGCATCCCGGAGCTATTGGCTGTGCTATGGCTTTGCTCAGATCACTGAGCTGGAATCTCCTCCCAGATCGGAGACATCTCTGCTGAGGTAGCTTTCTTCTGGCACACTTGCGTGGTTCTCCAAACCAGCCATGTTCAATACAAGCACATTTGGTGTAAATGCTGAAACATTCTGGTCCTACTTCACAAGGAGCAGCAGTTGACCCTTCCCTTTCATATTTTCTCTTAAAGCAGGAAGTTCTGAGTCCTTTAACCCTTTAGCCATCTTGTTGCAGCCTAGACTAGAGAAATTTGAAAGGATCAACCCCAGCATTAGCCCATTTCTAATTAGCCTTGTTGCCATAGTGACTTGGGGGGATTATTAGCATCAGCATGGCAAACTGATGGAACTGTACAACTTCTTTTGCAGCTGGGGAATGTAAAAAGTGAATCCCGCATTGAATCATGCTTGCAGGGTTGACATTCAAATCACAGCCATTGTATGCTGAGGAAAATGACTGTCATTCCTCACACACAGTGTTTCACTTTAAGAGGAAGATGTGGGGTGGGTGTTGCAGAGAAAGGTTGTTTTTTCCTCTTTCCTTTTTCTGTCTGAGGCATTAAGATGAATGTTAAAATGTAAAGGAGCTGAAGAAATTCAGGTACTTTATTTAAACTAGAAAAAATAATAGAGAGTAACTGACCTTGAAGCAGTCAGTACTGGATGTGGACTCTGCCTCCTTTATTTTCATATGCCAAAGAGCTGGGATATTCCCATGGACTTTTGTATGAGGAACATGGGAATGTGCAGAAAGTGGCTTCCATCTTCTATTGATATTTCCTTTTTACTACAAGGAGATGAAATGTGTTTATTCTTGATCCTGAATGTTGTCATGGTTACAGGGCTACTTGGATGCTGCTTTTTGCACCCCGTGAAGGTTGCCGTGCTCGGTGTGTGGTGGAGCAGCTGCCCGTGGGTGCGGTTTGAGGCTGGAGATGGTGGGGACCAGACTGACCACCTACCCCATCTTGGTCTGGGAACAGCCAAACCTGGAGCAGGGATTCCTCGGGATGGATTTCAGTCCCAGGAGGAGGGATGGAAATCATGTGATCATGCTTCTGCCACTCTTACAAATGCCTACTAGGTAATGCTTGTGAAATATCTACTCTACTCACTCCCCAAGTATATCTAGCCTTGAATGTTTCTGTATAAGCTACTCTTTCACCTGGTGCTTTGATTAAAAGCCTTGTTCTGTGTATTCCAGGACTGAGGGCTTTTTTTTGGCATAGACTTAATCTTAAACCGTAGTCCAGAACATTATACAAAGCAAAGCTGCATGAAAGAGAAAACACTGGTGCTGATCTCCGTAATGTCAGGCCTGTTTGTGCATCTCATGGAGAATCTTGTGTCTGCCTGCAAGATCAGGTGGTAGACGGACTGCAGAAGCTGTTGACTTTGACTTTTCACTGAAATATGGCAAATGAAATATTTTTAGCTGAACACCCCCTGTCCTCAGCCTTTTTTGTCTTTTTTTCAGCTTTTTAGCTAGAGGGTTTTCAGATTTCCAAACCTATACAAAGGAAGCACTTGGAAGAAAATTAGTTTCTATCAAATGCAGACAGGCAGAAAACGCTAATTTTCTGAGAGGATTTTTCAATGAAAGGTTGCAATTTTCTGTCAAAGGCATCTTTATTCTTTTACCAACTACATAAAAATGTCATGTCTTAGGTTTTGCAGCACTTTATGCACGCACAGAGTGCAAATGGAGACTCATAGGATATTAAACTTTTTGTTAGTTTTAAAACCACTTTGGGGTGGAATAAGGACCCTCGTGAGCAAAAGAGAGTGCTGTAGGTTGGAAATAAGCAGATTTGTGCTTTTTCACACTAAGCTGATACATAGCCTTGTGCAAATGGCTGCCTGAAACGCTTTCTCTCCTTTTACTCTATGTAGACTGTCAAGTTGTTTGGATGCAGATTTCTGTACCAGTCCCAGGACACTGTATGGTCTGCAGACATGCTTGGTGTTCATCGTAATCTGGGAGGAAAAAAAGCGTACATGAACAGGGGGAAAAAACCAATGAATAAACAAAGCAGTATTTTCTGGAAGTTGTTGAAGTTTGAAGCAGCGAGGTTAGTCAGTGAATATACACTAATACACAACTACCATATCTCAGCTCAGCACTTGAAGTAGGAAAGCCGTGGGTGGAAGTAGATGGGAACAAGCGGAGTGTCCTGTTTTGATGGACAGGCTTAAATACGACTGTAAGATCAACGGTCGGCAGCAGTGCCATAGTTTGCCTCCCACTCCTGACTCACCTTGCCTAAGGTTACAGGCTTGTCTGAGTGTGTGGTAATTACCTGGTGCCCAGGTATGAATGGGCCTGATTCCCTCGTCACCTACGCTGCTTTGATGTTGAAGGAGAATTGAGTCTAGTAATTGGGGACAGTGATTTGTCACAGTCACTTAGATGAAAAATTCAAATCTGATTATGGTTAAAATAGCAGATGTCCTGAATTCCTTTCCAAAAGGGGCACTGGAAACACAGAAAATGCTTTGTGGGGCAATGAAAATGGCTTTGCCCTACTTGATAACCTTTTGGTGACTCCGCCTGTAGTGGCAGGTGAAAGGACAAGCACTGTTTGCTGCCAGTGAGATCTTTGCACTCTGACTCCTCCCATCACAGCTGCAGCCCTAGACTGAGAGGAGCCAAATGGAGGAAGGGCACGAGTGGTTTTCTTCATCCCCATGTGCTGGGGGGCCCTTGCAGTGGCAGCAGGTTGGCATGTGGCCATGGACATCGAGGCTCCGTTTCCATCGTACTGCTACCATGGCTTTGCAGCACAGCCTGATCTTGGGCCAACCGCTCATCTCCAAGAGCTGCCTTTGTACACCTCCCTGGGTGAAAGGTGTTTTGCTGCAAAGGGTTGTTATCAACGCAGGGATCAGTGAAGAGGGCGAGGGGATGTGAGTGATAGGTTGCCTTTGCAGATAATTGAAAGCATGTCAGAAATAGAAGCGGTGTTTAAATTGAGAGTCTTTGTGATTCTTCTCCACCTGGTGAGCCTAGGAGTTACAGGAGGCTGTCACATGGTGGAGAATTAACAATTCTGATGAGAGAT
Source organism: Rissa tridactyla (assembly GCF_028500815.1). Classification (NCBI taxonomy): domain Eukaryota; kingdom Metazoa; phylum Chordata; class Aves; order Charadriiformes; family Laridae; genus Rissa; species Rissa tridactyla. The sequence continues at coordinate 3,403,260 of NC_071476.1, read as the reverse complement.
GCTGCCAATTTGAATTGCTTATTTGGAGACCAGGGTAGGAGGGGTGTCCATTAGCCTGTCTCAGGGATTTCCTATGCCTGCTCCTAGATTGTGATTAAAGGAGCAAAGCAGCTGAAGAAATGCGTTCAGAGTGCAAATACTGGTATATGCCACCCAAAAGACCCTTTTTTTTTTTTCACTTGAGCTGATCTTATTATTGCAAAGTGCTATCAGACTAGCTTATGCTGCTCTGTGCATGAGGCTGCTGGTGAGACAGTAACGAGGACAACAGCAACTGCAAGCCATTTTCTTGGAGGGCTATGGCATGCATGAGGACCAGGAAGCGCCTTCTTCTCTGTGATCATAGGGTGCATCCCCCTCTATGTGCTGCTCACAAATAAGTTGCCATGAGGGAAAAAATAGAAGCTAAGCATTTTACTGGAAAACAGCAGCCTCAGAGATTTCTTGGGACTCACACTTCCAACAGGCATCTTTTACAGTTATCTTAAAGGCCTTGTTGAAGCTAATAAGGTCATATACTCCAACTGGTCGAGTCATCGAGGCATGTCCCCTTGCCTTCCTTCAGGCCTAGCCGAGCCAGCAATGAGGCAGATCCTGCCTGGGCGTCCTGTCTCTCCCAGGGCAGAAGTCACTGTTTGTCTCCCCTTCCCTACCCCTGACAGTGCCACCTTGCAGCCAGTACCAAGGATGTCCGGGAAGCTACTGCAGGACCAACGTGTGTGTGAACCTCGCTGCAGAAGCTCACAGCTTCTCCAGAATTGGGGAAATCACTGATTTCCCCCGTTGTCTTGTCATACACGTACATGTGACTGTGGAGAGTATCTTCTAATGACTATTGCATGGGAAAGAGTCCCACCGAATGGGTTGATCTGTGCAGCCCCCAAAGCCCTGTTGCATGACATTTTAAAAATTGCCTGGGGGATTTTTATGTGCAATTCCAATTAATTAAAATTAACAAATACCAGCAGGCATCTAAAATTCCCTATGTGATTTTGAGAACTAATCCAGCATTCTCTTCTAGAGAGAGGTCTATTCAGTATCACTCTCTTGAGCTCAAATTTTCCCTTGGGCTTTCTTGCACATTCCTTACAAGAGACTGAAAATTTCTCTGGAACAGCCCCCGCTCTTTTATAGTGCTGCAGTCACACAAAATAAATATGAAGTGAGCTGATTATATTCCAGGAGCTACGAGACACCGTGTGTCAGATCCAAAGTGAACTGACCTTTCCGCTCCCAGGTGGACAGCTCTGACCTTTTGTGATGCTGATGAGAAGCGTGGAAGAAATCATGATTCGGGGAAAATCGTGCTTTATTAACGTAGGCAGAGCACAAAGAACTCATCATCTAAAATCCCGCCTCTAGGTGGTGGGACACAAGAAAGAAAACCAAGACGTGTGTCCACGTTGTGCTCTCGTTATAACACTAATGGGAACAGGACAGCAGAGCTTAAGAGGACAGCAGAGACGCGTGATGGGGAATTATGCTTTGCTGTAGAGGCTTTCTTGCGGTGACAGTTACAGCAACAGCAGAGCAGGCTCCTACTGGCTCAAAGCCTCTTTATAATGCCATTTTACAGAAGCGGTATTATTTGGCAGATGAAGGCGGGAAGTCCTGGTAACTGCAGTAACACCCAGTTGAGTTTGGTAGGTTTAGCATTGCTACAAGGTACCAAGGAGTTGTTAATGAATAGGGTTATTTTTTGAGGCATCTGTTTTTGTCACGGTAGCTGCAAGGCACAGACACTCCCCTTTGCAGCTCTGGGGGGAGGAGGGGAGCAAGAAGGGTTTTTCTTGTACAGCAAACATAGCTTCAGAAAGTGAGGAGGCTGGTGGGAGGGGAGGAAGGGTGGGGGGAGAGCGAGCAAGCACATATTATATTCCAACTGTTTCCACGGTGACATTTCATAATCACAACTCTTGGGGGAAAATGCTTCATTGCAAAAGCTGGAGGAGGCAGGACGGCTTTGCGGATGCAGCCGGAGAGGGATAGTTCTCCCGGCACCTGTGGCTCACCATCCCGAGGACTTGGAAGCAGGGACCAGTTAAACTCATTAGGCTGTAGCGCAAGCCAGGGACAAGGAATTGAAATGCATAGCAATCATCATCTCCTTCCTTTTATTTCAAGGATGAGCATTTATAAATAAATATGATATCATCACAGTAGATAGGAAGTCTAAATATCTTCTGTTTCTTGGCAGGAATAAGGAAAAGAGGGATGTATGTAGAAAAGAGCCCATAAGATGTACATAGCAAAGCATAGTCAAATAACTGAAAGCAGCCTCTGGTTAATGAATTAGGTCACCAGGTCTTTGCATTCCACATTCTCTCTCTTTATTCTCAGTCCTGGAATTGTAGCATGCAAGCAAGCTCCGAGCAGATGGAAACCTGCCTTTTCATCACTAGGGCTGGTTGCACAGTGTCCAGAACAAACCAGTGCTTTGCTAGCAGCGAGTCTCACAAATCAATCGGTGGCACATTATTCATTTTACAAAGCAGCACCATGTTCACCTGAATTGCTTCCAAATGTCTGTGGTTCCCTGTGTTGTTTTACGCAGTGTACCACTTGCCATCATGCTGCTACAGATGGCAGTAGCTCTTGGGGGCTTTCCTACGAGACGTGGGCAGGGGAGGCAAGGGCTGTGACAAGTACACAAGGCTTTCATGCTTGGGGACTTTCCTTTAGTTCCTGCAGCACGGAGAGCTGCTCCATGGATTTCAGTTCCAGCCTTCCTGCAGGTTCTGTGAATTTAGGCAAATTGCTTCCCCTGTCAATGTCTCAGATGGGATAAATGCTCTTTTTTCTTATATCACCGACCACCGGTAGCTAAATGATGGAAGCTTTCTGTGGGCAAGGGGGCATGATGCTCTAAGTTGAACAGTGCTGCTCCTGCAGAGCTTAATAGGACCTTTAGGTTCCTTGAGTAACATGAAGCTGCCCAATAGTCCCAGAGTGTATCTGAAGCAAGAATACGTGGATGTATATGATTTCTAAAGTAATTACTGCACCTTTATATTCTTGAAAAAATCTCCTTCATTATTTTTTGTGTGACTGAAGCTGCGCAGCTCTGCGCTTTGTCTGAAGGGCTGGATGGAGCTCACTAATGATTTGATTCCCACTGACTCTAATTGCAGGCGTTGTTAAACCAGGTTGTAAACTTTGTGGTGCGCCGGGTGACGCAGTGTTTGTGTGCTGTTCTCCCTGTCTGGGTCCGTTGTTGGGAGTACAAAGGAAGTCTAGCTTTTTTGTTTGTAATACAGCACTGATCTGTGCTTGTGATGTACAGAAAGTCTTGGGAAAAAATCTTGATGGGCACAGAAAGTCTCTAAGTATGGGACACCTCCAGAAACACACAGTGCAACAGCCTGTATCATCTTTCTTATCTCTCCCTTCCAGCCTGGAAAACAGGATGATTCTTTACAGACGACATTTGTTTCAGATTATATCCTTAGCTCTCTGTCATTTCTATGGTGTCTAAAGGATGAAGAGGAGAAATTATAGATAACCTACAGATCATCATCCACCCACTAAGCTTTACAGCTCATTGCCCAAATAGAGCAGCCTAACAGCAAGAGCTCAGCTGAAGACCTTGCTATTGAGTGTCCGTAAAACACGGTTCCCCTACCCCAGCACCGTTTCACATGGGAGAGCAGCTGCTGCTGCCGAATGTGTCTCCTTCCCCCTCCAATTACACATCTGCAGAGCTGGCAGCAATGTCCTATGGCACGTCATCGTGACTGGCCACGCTACAGAGCCATGGAGGGCTTAGATGCTCCAACAGAGTAGGAAAAGGCTGGGACATCCCACTGCTATGGACCTCTGCCAAACGTTTGTAGAAAATTACTTCATGGAGCTTAAAAAATGTTTTGGGATCTGTAAAAGAGGATCAAAGACACCTGATGGAGCGCCTCTATGATAGGCAGTACTTTGACTGCCCGGAGGTCCTCATTCCTGGTTCATTTCTTCTTTTAGCTAAGTGGTGCCAGGCTTTTCATTCTCCTCTCTCCAGCTCTAATGATTTTCTGTGTCCCATCCTGAAGCCTTTTTGTTTCTTCTATGTGCTTTCTCCAGTAATGGATGGGCTTTGGATTTCCTATTTATTCAGAAACTCTGCAAATCTCAGTTTATTCCTCTTCTAAACTGAAACCAAAAGCATTTTGCTTTCATATCCGTTAAAAATCTAAAGAAAACAACTTTTCATATAAAATTACGTAATGGATTTCATATTGCAATGACTTTTTCTGCTGACAGTATTTTGGGGGAGTTCAGGTTGTTTGTGCAGGGTCCACATGTGGAAATAAAGAAAATCTCTCCCTGTAGACTTTTCACAGGTGTCTGTCTCTAGTCAGTTATTAGCCCTTGTGAAATGCAACCCCTTTAATACACACAGACTGCTAATGCACGACGCACCACGCTTTGATCGAGACTGAAACAGTCAGACAGGGCGGGATTTTGCGCGATTGTGTGATTCGCTCCAACACAGCAATTCCCATTTCTCTCTGAGATAAAGCACGGGTAGCAATTAAAGAATGAGGAGCAGTGACGCGAATATCTATTGATTGCAGAAACTAGTGACAGAAAGACACTGATAATTCTGGTGATTTTTTAGGTTTGCTCTTTTGTGCATGGACTTCCCCCTTCCCAGCTGGTAGCAGGCAGCCTGCTACAGTAGGATGTGATGCAAGGACTGGAAATTGATACTTCTTTTCTTGACTTAGTTACTCCAGTTCAAAGCTTTGATTTCTTTGACTATTAGAAAGGCCAAGATCAGCCACCCTAAAGCACAACCCACATGTTTGTTTATCTCGCGTGTTAGCAAAGCAGCCTGGGAAAGGCTGAGCCAGATGGTAATGATGGGATCTTTGCAAGGCTGTTTGAATTGAGGCAATTGCTGCTGCTGCTTTTTGGGTTTTTTTCTTCCTAAATCAGCATCCTTTTATCTTCTTCATTTCACGTTTGTTTTCTGCGCGTCTTGGGTTTGTTGCCAGGGATTAAAAATGAGGGTTGATTCATATATCAATATTAAACTGCATAATCACCTCAATCATTATTTGACTTCTTCCGGAGCATTCACAATGTTTGGGGAACTTTGAGTGAAAGAAAACTTTGTTGCGTATACGAACATTTGACTGAACTATTGATAACCAGAATCTCTGATTTAGGTTGTGTCCCCTGTGTCTGGCTTTTCACAGTAAATAATCCTCTTACCATATATTTTCAACAATTTTTTTTAATACTTATAATTTATTTGTTTTTCCATTCAACAAGAAAATAACACGACAGCACAATCTGTGGCAATAATCTGGGGGGCTATTATATTCTCAAACAACAGTAGACCTACTGTAACTTTAATGTATTACCAGTAATTTCTGCTTCCTCTGGCGAGGCTTAGAGAAACATAAGGTGCTTTAATAACAATCAGGGATCCACCCACAACTCTGATTTATGTTTATGACTCAGCAAAGAACGTAAACTGAGACTAGGGCACAGAGTGTTTCTATAAGTAGCTGTAAATCAACCATTCACCAGGAAAAAAAAAGAGTACTAGCAGGAAGAGAGCGGTTTTGGGGTTGCAGATGGCAAAGTCTTCTTTCAGGGGAGTCAGTAAAGGGGTCAGTTGGGATTCATCACAGAGAGATTCGTCGTGTTTCCATGAGGGCTCAGGAAGATGTTGACCCAGCATAGGGCTGTTTGCACCCTTGTCTATCTGGACTGTCCCTAGTTGAGCACATCAAGTCCGTTCGATGTAAGCAAACCCAGCATCAACAGGCCAGCTGGATGGTGCGACAAACAATGGCGGAAAATAAAGTTGCAGATCTGAATTTGCAGCATTTGATGCTTGTATTCGACTTGGGCTGAGTGCACAGGTTATGTCCTTACTGGACTCTGGGAAAGCCCCTGGCCCGTATATGCCGAAGGCTCCCCATCCAGCTGCACTGGGCGGCAGCGAAGCCAGGCTCATGGGATCCCACGGTCCTCGCCAGACTGATCGTACCCTGCGGGCGCTCCGAGCCAAAGTGCGGCATCCATTTGCCAGCTGCTGCTCATGAATTTCCAGCTGAAGGGTGCGCGATGTTTTCGGTGCCGCTCTGATTGACGGGTTTATCTTCCAGTCCATTTACTTACTTAATTATCCCACAGTGAGCAAGAAGTCATTTCTTATAAATATGGTAATAAGCCGATCAGGATGACAACAGAAGCACATTCTTGTACAGTTTGTAGAAAAAGCCGACGTTCCCCAGTTTCACTTCACATCAGGCTTCCCCCATCAGCAGTCAGTAAATTATGAAACAATATCTGGTGACCTTAAAACGTCATCCCCCAGTTGTTTGGCATCAGTCAGGACGTGCTTGGAGCTCTCCTCATCTCAGGTGTTGCCCCTGTCCCACATCTTTGCGTTTGAGCGCACACTGGAAAGGTATGAAGCTCATGTTTCCTTTAACTTCTCTGAGTTGCTTCTGGGATGTCAAAGCTTTTCATTTGACAACTCCAGCTGCCGTGTAAAGGAGAGAGGGGCCATAGACACCTCAGGCCTGACTCATTGATGGGAGGAGAATTTCCCGCCTCATACCAAACATTGCTGAGGCTATTTTTGTAAAAAGGATTCTACCAAAAAAATGATTTGGCAACTACAGTTTGTAGATGATATTTTTCAATGGTGTAAATAATACCTTCCAGGTTTAAAAGATTGAAGTAGGTGTCTGATGTAAAATAAACTACGTAGGCATGCGTGGAAATTATCATAAAGAGCCTGAAGTCCTCCTGTTTCTGCTTCAGTAGGAACTTTCTGAGTAAGGATGAGCGAAGGGCTTGGCTGCGGGTCCAAAATCCCTGTGCAGGCTAAAACCTGCTTTATAAACCAGTATGGGAGCGCAACGGGCTGCAGAGCTGTTCCTGCCCCTCCGCAGCAGCTCTGCCTGCCAGCAGCCACCCTTGAGCTCCTGCCTGGGTGATCCTGCCAGTGTGTGTGTGCACATACAGCACATGTACGCTTTCCTAACCGTGTCTATCAGTGTCATTTTCGTGTGGGTGGCACCAGTGACTGTGCATATGTTTGCTGGGTGTAGGTGTGCCGAGGGCTATCTGCACACACGCTTCCTGGTACGTCGGTGCTGTGAATGGAGAGAGCTGTCTCGCCCCTTTTCCTTTTTGATCGCTTCCAAATTTTCCTCATTTTCAATTTCCGGAGTCTGTCCTCTCAGCACCTGTGCTACGATCGTTACTTGAGAGGTGCATTATCCAAAATAACAAAATTGAGGTGAACAAGGCAGGGAGAGAAATGCGTGTGACTCCATTAGCATTCATGTATGCCAAGGCTCTGTGAAACCCATACGAGAGTCCGTGTTGTTTGGAGTTTATTTAAATTAATCACTATAATTACATTTTGCTCTTTATCTAAAGCCTCCTATAGAGATTGTCCAGCTAGAAAATAAAAGGAATTTCAGAAATAGTAGTATTTCAATAGCCTTTTTAAAGACATTCAGGAGCATCATGTAAAACACAGTGGGCACTGGGGGAAATAATTCTGCTGGGAGGTCGGACGGATGCCGAGTTCTGTTGATTTCCTCATTTTTCAAGGCTGGAGGCTTCTGCATGTGAATGAGTCCTTTGTTTTTCCAAGGCTTCTGGTACAGAAATATATCTGCTGCAACAACCGCTTATTTCCTATCCTGGAAACAAAAGCTCTGATAGTGAAGGCAGACCATTCTGCTCATGCGGACAACTTCATGTCATGCAAAGCAGAGCACAGAGGAAGGTGGCAGACAGCCTCCTCAGAGACAAAATGCTCTGGTGTGCAAAACCTTGGAGCAGAAATGGGTGAGAACAAAGGTTCTCGCCCAGTACAGCAAGGTCAGCTCCAGGCAGAGCACAACGGGACCAGTAGCTCTGATGTATTCATTTTCTTATTCTCATGTCTGGCAAAGATCTTAAATGAATCAGCTACATTCTTTTAAAATTCCTTTATGCAATTTCTTACCTTAAATTGGACAGCATTTTTATTTTTAGACATGTATTTACCTAATTCTTTTCATTCAGTTACATGGATTAATCCCACAAGACCGTGTTGGATGTTTTCTGTTAACCATCAGATGCCTGCCTGGCCCACCTATGTCTTAAGAACCCTTTGAGACAAAATACAGGTCTTCAAAACTCCATCCCCTGATATTTTTAGTTGGCTCAGATTAAGATGGCTCTGTGCAATATACTTATGTGTGGTATTGAATGATTTCCTTTGTTTTCTGAAATCTGAAAGGAGGAATAAGCTCTTTCAATGGTTTTAGGAATCTAGATAATTGAATTGGCGCACTTCTCTCAGAAGACTGGTGGATTGTTCTGTCCTTCTGCTGTGACTACTTTTGTGACATCGAAGACTTCCATCAATTTCCCAAGACTTGGTTTGGTGTTTAGCCAAAAATTCAGAAGTGGTACTGCTTTGGTGTTGATTTAAAGTATCTTCAGAGCAGCTAGAGTTAATTCCTAACATCCTTGTGCTAACAAACTCTGAATAAAATGCTGTTATCTGTAGGGAAGAAGGAAATGAATACCTTCTTAAAATAATGATCTTATTACTACTTATCTTGTTACACTGTGGTGAGGTTCTCCTAGTTAAGCCACCTGCACTTTGAGAGGTTTATAGACAAAAGCAGCATTATTAATTAATGCGACTGTGCAAGCTTTCTGTGAGCTATTACAATATTTTATTGTTATGGCTACTATTATTATTAGCAGATATGCTGTTTGGGAGTTTTGAAAACATGCTAGCATCTTTCTGTTGCACTGGTTATCCTTCACTGCCTTTCTTCAGATTATAAATGCAGCTGTTTCTATTAAATTCTGGATGGAAAGCAAGAGCCCATAAAACCTCTCAGCAGGTTATTTTAGCCTCAAATCAGTATTGCTTAAATTATACGAGGAGCGAAATAGAAGTCTGATGAAGGTGCTGCCTATCAGCAGCAGATGTAAATTTGTCGTGCTCATATATGACTCTGGGATGCCGGTCACCCAGGCAGTGAGACAGGGTAAGAGCATCCTTTGGTTGCCTGTAACTGAGTCTTGAGTGCCCGAACAACCGCTCTACTGAACCTGCGCTCTCTGGCACCAAGAGCCATTGCCCTGGTTAAGGGTGGCCTGGGGAAAAGAGGAATCCATCCTAGAAAGATGTTTGCCACAAGGAAGATTCAAGTCAGAGCAACTCCTCTGCAAGGTATTAGACCCTATACCTACTCTGGCGTTTATGTGGGTGTTTAAGCATTTCGTCATCTCAGAAGTCATAGTGATATCCATAAAACTGTCTAAGCAGAGGCTAAGGATCCCAAACTCTTATTTGCAGAGATGAATGAAGGCCTGCACAAGGATCATGGTCGATTCCTATTTACCCAGAGCCCATGCCCTTAGACACATTAGAGATGATTTTCAGTCATTGTTATATTTGGCTGTGGAGGTAGTGCATGACCGCGTATGGTGCTGCTCTACCCAAGACTGTTGCAGCTGGAAGGAAGGGCTGTAATGGGAAGCAAACCTGCAGTAAATGTCTTTCAGAGGAAGTAGAGGACCTGCCAACAAAAAGATGGTACTATCTCTGTTTTCAAGACTATTCTGTTCATAAAAGGCTTGAGGATAGAAAGAGTAGTGTTGTCCCTGTACCATAAAGTTATGTCACGCATGGGCCCTGTGGCAACAGGGAATGTCTTTGTGCTGCTGCAGATTTTGTAGGCTTTAGTCACATCCCATTTCGATTGTCCCACTCTACAGAGTTCATGTCTGTTCAAATGTTCCTTATGCAGGAGCAATTCCCGACCTTTGAACATCAGTCACCACTCGTTGATGCTCTTCCAATTTAACCGTGTGCTTTTCAAGATGGGGAGTGAAGACCAGGCCAGGGTACCCTACACCAAACCAGGACATGGGAATTCTGAGTCCTATTTCTAACTCTGCCACAAACATCCTTTTTTTCTTTCCGTTTCCGCTCTGCTATTTACCCCTTGTGTGTATTCAGGCTGCAAATGATAAGGGCAGAATCTCTATGCTTGGACGTGGGTATTCAGGTTCTGGCATGAGAGGCCTCAAGTTTGGTTTGGGACTTTGTGTTTCAGAGGGGAATGGGTGAATTTTCTCTCCTTTCCGAGATGGCTGTGGCTCTGTGTTCGCAGCAGTTCTTCCTCAAATATTTCTAAATCCCAAGTTATGCCTAGGAGCTGGTTTTTAAAGTTGTTACTTTTATTGATACACCTCCCCCCCTTTTTTTTTGAGCAAAGCTGCTTACGGTCAAATAAACTCCAACCTCTCTAGAACTGCCACAAAACAGCACCTATAATGATCCAGGCTAAAATAGCTCCCTAATTTCAGAAGGCTGCACTATTTGATGCTGCTGCTGAGCAGAGATTCCTCCACATCAAGCGCCGGGGGTGAAAACCCTTAACGCAGGTTAAAGATGTACAGGAAAAATCAACGAGAAAGGTGATGGTTTTTTTTTTCCTTTTTTCATCCTTTGGGATCTCGTTTGTTGCTCTGAAATCCTTCCTTCCAAGGCATGTTTGCAGGATACGTCCCTTTTTTGTTATCCTAATGAGCCGGGCTGTAGAGACTGACCTGACCTGTTCAACTCCTGGACCCAGGGGTGAGAGCCCAGGTTGGGAAGCGATGGATCAGAGGCAGAGGAGTTGAAGCCCTTTCTCTAGAGGAGTTTGCCACCTACTGATTCGCAGGTTCTTTCTAGCTCCTGCCAAGAGAAGTTGAGGGGGAAAGCCAGGAATTTAGGGGTAGGTAGGAATTACCCTTAGAGAACCCAGCCAGAACCCCCAGGGGGAATAGCCGGGGCGAGGTGTGGGGGGGATGCGGTTCCCAGCTGTTGAGCTGCCAACTGGGAGAAGGCGAATGAGCTGGGTGGAAGCGGCTGGTGTGTGCGTGTGCGTGTTGTGTGTGGCGGGGGAGGGATGTGGATGAGGAGCGGGCTCCCTTTCTTTCTCACGGGGCTCAGTTAATCCTGCTGCCAGGCGGTGTTAAGCAGCAGTCTCAGCGCTGGATTCCGAGCGAGGGAGACGCGCAACCCTGAAGGCGCAGCGGAGGGGAGGCGAGAGAGGCAGCTAAAGAGAGCAGAGCGGGGGAAAAATCAAATCTATGCTTGGAACTGGGCTTCTTTTTCGCCAATGCAAAAGGGAATATGCAGCACATTTTTGCCTTCTTCTGCACCGGTTTCCTAGGGGCGGTGTTAGGGGCCAATTTCCCCAACAATATCCAGATAGGTGAGTGCGGAGCTCGGGGCTGTTTGGGAGCGACGTTCCTGGGCAAGTGGGTAGAGGTGGAGAGGGGGCGGTGGGGCAAAACCGACCCCTTCATTTGTTTGCAAAAGCAAAATATGTGTGTGTGTGTGAAAGAGCCGAGGGGGTGAACAGCGAGGGCTGGATTTGTGCGTTGGTACCAGCTTTGCAAGAGCAGAGATGTATCATTTTGGCTTTGGGGGAGGGGAAGATTGGGAATAAATGCCTGCACACACACCAAGACAGAGGGAGAAAAGTGCCTCTGAAATGGAGGAAGCACGAAAAAAATAATCTGTTTCTTGCTCTGAGAAATGCCTGGGCTGCCATTGTGCGTTGCTGCATTTGCAAAATCAGCGGTTGCATTATACATTTTTGTGAGGATGCTCTCATCTGTAGGTAACTGGGACGAGAGGTAACAAACAGGCGCGCTCTGTTGTTGTTGCTAAAGAATAAGGGCAGAGCTATTGGAGGAAGATTTTGCATTGAAGTCTCTTTTCATTTCGTGCTACTTGCTTCCCCTGAGCACCAGCAGTGCCTGTTCGATTCCTTTCTCCCTTGCTGTAACTTCTCAGTGCTCCTCTGCCTCCCTCCCTCCCTCCCCAGTTTTATTATTACTCTCCCATTGATCTTTACTGATGATGGTTTGTAACCTAGCCCCAAATTCTCTTCCCTTGCATGCCGGTTTTCTTTCCCGCCTCCCTTCTCTTTACCATGCCGGTCAATTGCTAATCCACCAAGTTCAGGCAACTCCTGCCTGAGTCCAGCTGCACAATCGGTGCTTTTATCGCTGTTGATGCTGCATCCTTGTCTCCCTCCCTTCTGCCTCCCCTTTACCCCAAATGCAACATCCCAGATTTTTTCCCTTTCAACAAACGTGTACAATAGCTTAACTCGTATACTAGCATCTTATTCCTCTGACACCCGTGATTAGGCTGGGGGTGGGAGGAACAGTGGAGGGGGGGGATGTTCGCGCACAAATAGCCCTTTCCAGCAACAAGGAGATGCCCACTATGCTAAAGATGTGCAAAGTGCCGTTGATAGCAGGTCTCTGCACGTTTGTTTCTTCTCCAAGCCATCTGCGCTGGACGGTGGGCACTGATAATTCCTGCTTCTTTATTTTAATTCCACCTTGTTGCCAAGTGCTTTGTTTCCCTACTTGTAAAATGCCAATAGCAGCGCTCCCTTTAAATGCGTATGGATTACAATACAGTCTGAATTTAATTGCGTCTTTCTGGAGGCTGTGAAGGGATCTGCTGCAAGCCAAGTTTCCTGCTGGGGGGGAGCAGCAGGAAACTTTTCCTAGGGACGGTTTATCGCAGTACTTCGTTCCTGGTCTGTGGGGGGAGAAAGGCTCTGAGACTGGGTCCGGTCTGGTCCCAGTTCCTATCGTATTTGTATCATCCTGTGTTTCTGGGCTTGTCTGTACTTCTGCTCAGATCGATCCCTTTGAGGGCCAAGCTTTTGATTTCCTGCCCTCTTTGAGTTTGGCCACTGTCACCTATTAAATTTAAGGTTTTTCCATGCAGCAAACTTCCAGTAGCAGCAGGTGTTTGTCCATGGGTCCCACGTTGCTCCAGCTCTCGCAGCCCTGTCCCCATCCACCCAGCATTGCGCCTGTCGGGCCAGGCTCAGCCAGTCTGCCCCGTACCGCAGAGTCCCATAGCGTGGGGTAACTCCTGCACCCCTTCTGGAGCAAACCCCTCCTTTTCATCAGCAGGGTTTAAACTGAGCCTAATTACAAGGGAGAGGAGGAGGAAGAAAGACTCTTGTTCCTCCTCTATGAGGGTGACATTGGCAGCACTTCCATTTCTCTTCCTTAAAGTTACGGGGGGTGAGGACGTTGAGCCAAACCCTGTGGTTCATCCTGATCCCGCAGACTGCTGGGCCCAGGGATGCGTCAGGGCTCCTATATGTGATCCCAGCATTACACAACGCACAGGCTGGAAAGGTTTTCTGCTACCAGCCTGGCCACAGCCAGCACGAAGCCCCCCAGGTCCTGTGTGCTGGAGGGTTTCAGAGTGTAGAGGCACTCCCTGGGCTGGGGAGCTGCAGCCTCTGCTCACGGGAATGTTTTGGACCGAAGAGGTATTGAGGTTGCTAATACGGGTGTGCTTAAGACCTTTCTTCTTGTTGTTCTGTTTTTCTCCCCAGGGGGGTTATTTCCTAATCAACAGTCCCAGGAACATGCGGCTTTTAGGTTTGCGTTGTCTCAGCTCACGGAACCCCCTAAGCTCCTTCCCCAGATCGACATTGTGAACATTAGCGACAGCTTTGAAATGACATACACCTGTAAGTAGCGGCGTTGGCCGTGCTCTCTCTTCCTTTGGTTTGCTTATTCCTGACTGGCAGGTTTTTGTGTCTGAAACATGAGATATCTTGCTCCAAATGTGTGACTCCTTTAAGGTCCATGCAAGACAACCCCGAACACATGGGCAAAAGATTTCTGAATCATTTTGGTTTGTGCGAAGACATAGGGGTGAGGTAGTGCTGCAGTTATTCAGCGTGTCTTGCATTTTCTCTTTCATTGCTTCCAAAGCGGTATAAAACCCCCAACAATTCATTTCTTCTTGTTTCTCTAACCTCTGCTCAACTCATTATGATGAGGTTTCCTTCCCATATTTCCTATAGCCGTGATGTACAACAAATACACCCCTTTCCACCCACGAGGTGCAGAGAAGTCTCTGTGTAGTGTGAACAACTTCTTCTCCAGCCCCAGTTTAGCCATCTGTCCTTGGAATTTAAGAAAGACCTAGCAGGAAACAGCAGCTTGATGCAAGTGGAGTCCAGATCCACAATAAGCGGCATGCCTAATAATGACAGAGAGGTAAGAAAGCTCTAGTTTAAAGAACCAGAAAAATCATTGACTCCAAAAACAAGTATTAAAGACTGAATTTGCATCACAGAGTTGATCGTAGCGGGTATTTGTACACTGCTAAAGCACAGGACGTGAGCTGGGCTGTTCTTGTTATATGACACAGTTGGGAAAAGGGAAAAAAGCTGGCTTGCTAGGTAATGCCAAGATTAGCAGCAACAAATAAGACCAGAAGAGAACCAGAGGAAAATGAAAACCGTAACGCAGCCCTGCAGTTGCAGTAGGGGCTGTTGCAGCGTTTGCTTCCCTTGGAGCGAGCGGCATGGTGCTGTGCACGAGGGGCTCACCTGCCGGGATGCGACACACGCAGAATTTCTCGGTTCGACCTGGTGCCGGACACTGCTTTCACTCCCCGAGCCTGTGTGTGTGTCAGGACTGTCAGGAGGGACTGGAGGAACCCTTCCCTTTGTAGAGCCTGTTGGATTGTTGTCGGCTCGCATCCGTAGCATCCTTATTCACCGAAACATCCTCTCTGCGGTTTAGTCATGTGGAGAGTGGGGTAGAGGTGGACACAGACTGTTCTCTCTGCTAAGAAATACACAGAAGGGAGAAATGCCTTCCTGCAAAAAGAACTGGGAAGGTACAGGAGGAGAATTAATAAGGCTCTTTGAAGGAAAAAAAAAAAAAATTTGTGATTTTTTTCTGTTGGAGTATTTGCATATACGAGATTGCAGGAATCTCCTGGCCAGTATGACATAGGAGAGAGAAGAAATAATTTGGCCACGCTTTCATTGGAGTGGCTAATGACACATCTAAAGATTTTCTATTTTCCTTAATATCCCTCTGTTTGCCAACTACAAGGTTTCCATCAAGGAAGAGCAACAATTTCAGCTCAGTCCAATGGCACTTCCTTGGCAGGAAAATGAGACAAATAGGAAAAAAAAGACAGACCTTGTATCTATCAAGGGAAACCATCACCCACCTGGGGTAGAGTTGCTGACTGTGGCTGGGGATGAGCTATTTCAGTGCTGATAGCAGGAAGAAAGCAGAAACTGCAAGAATATCACTAGAATAAATTCTCCATCTGCGCATAGTTTTCCCTCCCTCTCTGTGCCTGCCACTAATGATTTTGTTTACAGCATTAGCGTTGATAGCAAGACCACGATAGTAGTTATGCTTCAGAAATCTGTCGTTAGTGCCACGGGGGCGGGGGTGGTCTCACAAAAGCTGAATGGAAGCAAGACAGCCTCCCAAAGGATGTTATATTTGAGCTCTATGTAGGGCACATTGTCCTAGATCAGACCAGCAGAGCACTCCGCACAGTCCAACTTCACTTGTCCTCATTTTTCTTTTCTTATAATTAAAAACTTCCTAAGTTCTTCCAGACTATGGAAGGCAGCATTTGTTTTGTAAGCACAAAAGAAGGTGTTATTCCATGTACCCTAGGGGAAAAAAAAAACACCCAACCCAAAAAAACCCAGGCTGTTGGAAGACCTGGTTTTAGTACTGTAAGGCTGGAGTGAAACTTTTGCCAGGAATTATTCCTTCCTCATCTTCCAGCAAATTCCCTTCCCGGTTGCTAAGGCTAGATATCAGCAGAAAGATCTGTTTATTTACAGAGAATAAAAACCCTGCCCACGCAATGGTCCTTATCTTCTGAGAAAAGACTGGCCATGCTACCAGTTAAAAGTACCAGGTTTTGTTCCCATGGAGATAGAGAGCACAGCGTTTCCTTGTCATTGGCATTACCTGTTTCTCTCATGGTTAAGTCAAGAGTGTTTGGACCCTGTGAACCTGGTGCTGCCCCTCTCAGGGTCTCCAACAGGACATCTGAGGAAGACCAGCAGGTCCAGCCCTGTGGCAAGTCCTGCCTCGTGCTAGGATCCGGCCGAATGTGCTAAATGTAGTCCTTATGGCAAGTGCCTGAAGCAGCATCATTCAAAATACAGACTATATATTAAGAATTAGCAGTGATGGCAGAAGCAAAAAGCTTTGCTGAGCAGCTTGTGGGGCGATGCTGAAGTGGGGGATGAACTGCAGCAAAGTGACAACACTCTGTCTAAAGAGATAGTATGCAAAATGTATCTCAGCATCGACTGTGGCACTGTCTACCTGCGCCTGACATATATCTGCTTACCAGTGAGGATGAGCGGGCTTTGGTGTGACGGTGGGTGAATTTGCAGTATGAGACGCACCCATTTGTGCACAGGGGACAGTGATAGGGAGCTGCTAATGATGTGCTAGTGATGATTGTAAATTGGTAGCAATAATATCCATGAAAGTGATAGATCTGTAAAATATGAGGAGGCTGCTGTTCTTGCGGGGCGGCCGCTGTCACAGCCCACAATAACTTTCATATTTCTGATGTGGAAATAGGTTCAGTTGTGGACTTTTTATCATTACGCAGTGATTGTGAATACCTCTGTGTGGGGGCAGCGTCGAACTACAGGTCCTGCGGCCCCTGTGCATAACACGTCAGTAGATTATGATTTTAAGCAAACCGTAACCATTAAGAAAGCAAAAATAGGAAGTAGATACAATGTGCGGTAACCTCATATTTCATGTGTGTGGTTGATGCTAATGTTGTCGCATCACTGAAACATGGGCATGTTTAACTGAAATATCTCCCTGAATTCATTTCATCCCCCAGAATAGATGGTAACGAACAGGCTCTGTGTTTGCAGCTGAGCGTGTCGTGTGGCTTACCTGTATGAAAATAGACACCTGCTGCTTTGAGGGTTCTTGACTCTAAAGGTTAGGAGACTTTATATTTTTTGTGCTATTTCTTTGAAGGCCGAGGGAGAAGGTGAATTTAGAGTCCTTCCTTCAGCAGAAGCATGCAGCAGTGCCAGGTGACTAGAAAGGGTAAAATGATGGTGTGGCGTAGCTGAAAGGTTTGCCTAGTGACGTAGCAGAGCAAAACCCTTCTGATCCGCTTTAAAGACGTGTTCACAGGTTCCGTCTTCAGCCATGTTTGGAAAAGAGCTTTACAGCCTCAGCGCAGTCACTGGCAAACTCTGCCTTGCTGGCTTTTGCCGTGACTGGGCTCAGGGCAGGCCTAACATGGCAGGGAGGGGATGCTGCAGGTCAGAGCTGAGAGGTGTGGCAAGAGGGATGCTCTGTGCCAGGTGTGAGGGCACAGGAGGGCTGAAGCTTAGGACAGAGATGCAAATTCCTATCCCTGGGAGGTCCGCGGCGGACAGGAGCACCGTGTCCTGTCGGCAGCAAAGGGATGAGAGGCTGCTTACCTGAGTCAACAAGTGCTGGGAATGGTTTTCTCTTATTCTTCATCTCAGCCTCCATCCATGCACATGTAATGCACATCCCCATCCTGTGCATAGCCCAACTCCTCAGGGGATATGAGTTGCTTCAGCCCAAGCTCCTTAGCTTTATTTAATTTGCGGTGCAGAGACTCCTTTCAGCCTCTGGCCGGAGTCCCCAGGTGAGCCCCAGCAGCGTCAGGCAGACAGCGGTGGTTTGCTCTTGCTGCCCAGGGAAGACGACAGCTTAGCGACAGATTTCCCTGGCAGTGACCTGGGGGACATGTCCTGTTGAGCGGTGCTTGCAGAAGGTGAGTCAGCAGCTTGGCAAATCCGTCCCTGCAAAACTCAGGCCACTTTGCAGGGATGACCAGCGACTTAAAAACCTCCGTTCAGTGCAGAGCCCTGTAGCTTTGCTGGTGCAGCCATCAGCTTTTGTGCGTGCTTAGGTGTTGGGCTACTGAGAAGGGACATCCAGGAGCTCCACACTTGAAACACAGAGCAGGATTTTGCAGCTGCAAGAAAACTTGTAAAAAGGCTGAAAAACAATGAATTATTTATCCCTCTCCTTCCATTTGTGCACAGCTACAGGTACTGTGGGGTCCTCATACTGAATACGGGCTGTGGGTGCTGCTAGAATATCGACAGTTGAATCTCTTCTACATATTAAAAAATGAACATGTAGTTTGGAGCCTGTTCATATTCTATGAAGGCCTCCGAGCACCAATTAGAGAGGGATTTGTAGCGATCACTCACTCTGTGCTTACGTTCTTATCGATAGCAGCAAGCTTAGATCCAGATCAGCTGTAAAATGAAGTATTTCTTTTTCTTCTTCTTCTTGGATACTTACGTATATAGAGAGAGTATTTCTGGAGATTGCTTTTTATCTCTTAAATTACCTCTCAGAGACAGGAAGGAATAGGCAAACATTTGAATGTTCTCAAATGAGGATCTAAATTTGGCTTAATTAAACAATTATTGCATGTTGAATTTAAAGGAAGCTTCTTTGTTGACAAACATACGATGGTCGCCATTTCTTGGAAAGGTGTTGCTGTAATTATTCCAGCAGCAATCAATTAAAATGCAATTTTTATAATTAAACTTCCACGATCTATATAAGCCCAGCCCTGTAATAGTATGTAATTCTTGTGGTGTTGGTAGACTTGTTTTAATTTTCACAGTGTCAGAAATCTCATGTAAATGCTTTGGCATATTTTTTTTTCCCCTGCAGAGCTCAGGATGCTAGCTATGACTATTTAATGTGACTTAAGACAACAGAAACACGGATTTAACGATCAGATGTAGTCTGATTAATACAACATAGGTACTACAAGGAAATACATCTCCTTAGATTTTGTAATAGGGAAAGATGTGATGCAGGCAGATGAATCACAGACCATCAATTCACGTTAGATCAAATTGAGGTTAAGGATGCGCAATTTCTGGCAGGGATGGGCTGTAGCTTTCTAGTAATTGCATGTCTGTTTAGTGAGATGCCAGCACCTTGCAGAGTCAGGTCCAGCCCTAAGGAGGGTGCTGGTGGGTGAAATCCTGCCAAGTAGGAGGGAGCGGGTCCTGGGGGTGACACCAGCCTCCTGCACCCAAGGGCCTGGGATGGGCACTGGGTGCTCGGCAGTCGCAGCTGCTGCTGAAGAAGGTGGGAACCCATCCCATGTGCTTTCCCCAAGAAGGAAAAGTATGTAAAAGATGAGTGCTGAGCCAGTTCCTCAGCTACGGCTCCCAGGACAGGGCGCGCTGTC
Organism: Rissa tridactyla; assembly: GCF_028500815.1. Classification (NCBI taxonomy): domain Eukaryota; kingdom Metazoa; phylum Chordata; class Aves; order Charadriiformes; family Laridae; genus Rissa; species Rissa tridactyla. The sequence continues at coordinate 3,384,173 of NC_071476.1, read as the reverse complement.
TGTCCGCCCTGGGCGCGGAGAGCCTTGGGTGAACGTGGGCCAATATCATCAGTGGGGACATTGATGGGGCTCCACTGTCATTCGTCGAAGGCAGCCCTGCGGAGAGGCTGGCAGGGCTTGTCAGGCGTCAGGAACGGGTTTCCCCCAGCCTTGTGTGTCTGTTTCTGTCCAAAGGGCATGGAGGCACTTATTCTTTGCGTGACTATTTTTATGTATTTAATTTTTGATCCTGCGCTGTGGGAGTGGTGCCTGGGGAGAAAAGCTGATGTGATGCAATTAGGAAAAATCAGAGGAGGAATAAGGGGAATTTCACACCTGTAAATCTATCTGCTCATCTGGAAAGGATCCCAAGTACTCATTGGTGACAAGCATAAAAAAAAAGGAGTGAAGAAGTAAAATTTGGGCTCTGCAGCAGGCAGAGGAGGGATTTGAGAAACAGTCAGCAGCACAGACCAGACCTGTCCATTGTGTGACTCTCACAGTTTTCACTCACAGCTTATCCTTTCTTCTCTAAAAATAAAGCTTTATTATGTGAATAGGGATCCTACTAAGCCAGAAACACACAGGCTTTATTTTTTGACTTATTAGCAAGGTAAGAGTGGAAATGTGCATGTGGCTGCGAGGAAGGCAGCGTGGGGAAGCGTGCTGTTCCTTTCCAAAACTCTAGTGGGAATTTTAGATATATACGTTTACATTTCCTGTAATAGGGTTAGGGCCCCAAAGGCAACAGCTCTCTGCCAGTGGATATGGAAACTGTCCCGGTTAGCTTCGGTAACACGTGGAGCTCAGAGCAAACACAAAATCAACATGCTCCTTAAAGAGGCAATAAGTCAGAGAGACTTTAATATTCTGCAGATCCAAATTCTCCGGGGTGCGGTATTAACACAAGTCTGAAGACAAAGATGCATTTATTTCAACTGCATTCCTTTAAAGATAGATGGGGTTTTACTTCTTTGCCTTTAGTTGTGTAGAACTGAAATAGGGTAATGTTTTTCCCTGTGAAAAGTGCCGTCTAGTAGAGCATGGAATGTCCTTTGGGAGGTTACAAGGACTCCTGAGGAAGTCAGGTATTAGCCAAGATGCAGAAAAGGGGCTGAACCGAGCCATTAGCAATCCACCATCATCCCAGCAATAAAAACATTTCAAAATAATACCGAATTATTAGAATAATAACAGCATGCTGTCCAGCAGAAACTGTTCCCTGCTCACCTGCTGAACTGGCCGCTCATTAGCTTACACAGTAACGAGTCTCTAGTTGATTTTCTCATGCTGCCCTTTAGCAGCGAGACCCACTTGTTCCCTCTGGGGCATTCTTGAAAAAATAAAAAGTAAAATCACACCACAACACAAAAGAACAAGAAACCCCCAGCAATGTTATTCTTTTTATTAATGTATATCGGTTATTTTCCCTATTCTCTGCAAACCACACCCTTGCCAACCCTCGCCCGGGGTTGCAGTTCAGGAGGAGACGTGCTTATGCATCGCAGGACTGATTGATCCCTTGGGGTAGTAGCAGTGAGAGGCAATGAAGAGGCGAGTATCAGCTACAAATTGCCATATCTTGGCTTCTTCAAGAGGGTCTTTTCATTCTTTGATGTTATTTGTTTTAGGCAGAGGGGAAGTGTGCAAAAGGAAACAACTGATGTGTGAGATTGAGGCGTAACATACAACTGATGGCAGGATTCTCGTGTGGACGTAGTTATGTGCCTGCGTCTCTCTATATGCTATAGGAGGCTTAGCTTTGATTTAATAAGCGAGGTCCTGTAACTATGCTAATGGAGATGAAGTGGGAGGGAGATGAAAGGTTGAGGGCTGGAGGGTCAGACGAAAGATACAGAAGCCGCTGTAGGTAATCTGGATGCAGCATGGAAGGATCTCGCATGAAAGGGAGGGCTGTTTCTCACCTCCCCACCCTCCCAAACATTTTGCTTTGATCTTTGCTAGCGGTAAGCTTCAACGAGCAAAAGACATCAGTGACTACACTGATTCAGATGTGGGTTTTCTCCTACTGGCCTGCCAACATCCCTGAAGTGCCCCAAGCCTTGCTAGCTTTCCTTCCATGCAGCACCCACACCCCCTTCGGCGCCGTCCCTGAGAAGGAGGATGGTGCTGCTATTCTGGCAGGTGAGCAGCAGAAAAAATTACCAGCCAGGCATGGGAGCTCGTGGGGAGAGCACAGGCGAGCAAAGTCCAGCAGAGAGCACACACAGGGATGCAGGATGGAGAAACGCCGCATTGGGAGACCCAGCATGGGGAAGGGGACAGGCAGCAGCTCTGGGACATGGGGCCATGGACACGCTGTAGCTGGAATTTTCCCTTGTCTCTCTTCTCAGCCCTTACAGCCTGGGGAGGTTTTGCTTTCTGAGGGCTTTTCCTTCTTCTGCCCAAATAGGAACTGAAGCCTGCTGGTGTCTCCCGTCCGGCCAGCACCAGCTCGCTCCTGGTCTTCCTTTTCCTTGCTGCAACTGCCGCAGAGCCAAACCTGGGTGCTTAGGGCAGGGAATCCCCTGTGTGGGGTGGTTAATGCAAACTGCCAGCGTGTCGAACACAGCCTGCAGCCCTCCTGCCGCTGCTGCGACAGTCCCAACGTGCCGCTGTGCTTTCCCCTCAGTCAACCTTGCACAGCAGACTTATTGCATGACAAGCACGTGCATTTATATATGGCTTATTGCAAGATGCATGTGAGCGGGTGGCTGAATGTTGGTCCTGAGATGGGACCGTTTGGCCAGGGCAAAGGCAGACAACAAATGCTGAGATGTCGACCGTGGTGGGGTGAAGATTAGCTGGAAAGAAGGCTCTTGTTGGAGCACATGTGGCAGGGGAGGCTTGGGGACGACCACCCAGTCGGTGTCTAGCAGGGACCCAGATCAGCGGGGAACGGGGCCAGGTCTGGGCCGCCAGCACCGTGTCTGCAAAGGGCCGGAGCAGCCAGCGGAGCCGCAGCTGAGAAAGAGGCCTGGCCTGCAGGGAGTTCAGGAGAAATGTCTTTGTGCAGAAGGTGATTAATGTCTTTAATGAACTACCAAAGGAAGTAATAGAAAGCCGAACCACATACGGCTGCAGTGGGGAAAGGGGCCAAGGGGACGTTTCTGTTGCAGGCAAGGACGGGGAAGCGAGCTGCGGCACAGCCTGTGCAGCGATGCCGTTTCCAGTTCACTGTCCCAGAAAAACAGTCGGGCACAGCAGCTGTCCCTAGTCCATCCCGAGCAAAGGCAAAGCTGAGTGCGTTTCATGGATTTAATCAGAATTAATTCAGTCTTCCAGCCTGTCCTGGTTCTGGGGTCTTTTCTGCTCAGCTCATTATAGCTGTTTCAACCAAAAGCCACTGTCTGCAGCTTTGAGGTGTGGGGATAGTAATCTGGGAGTCGCCGCACTCCTCTCCTGTGGGAATAGCGAAGGGAGGCTTATGGGAGAGCGGAGACTTGCTGGAGACTGGGACCTGGATTAGCCTAGGCTGGCAGGCGTTAAGAGTCATCACTTGTTTGGGAACCTGCAAGTAATGTGTGGATGAACTCAGGCAAATTTCTAACATTGAGTCATCTATATCATAACATCCTCCACCTTAGCAGCCTTGTGTGCCAGGCTCAGCAAACACCTCGGAGGGAGCAGATACCAGCACCTCTCCTGAACCCACAGAGACCCACGCGGTCACAGAGCTTGCAGAGTGTCGCCCATTTGGAGTTACCCACAGACTTAGGAAACCAGCTCTTCATGTTCCCAGACACATCCATGGTTATGTGCCCATAATTAGAAGGGGCAGTGAGTTCACCGTGCAGGCCCTGGCTAGGAGGCGAGATAGCTCCTGCATTATTTTGGGGTACAGGCTTGCTCTGTCAAAGAGGAAATTCTCTTTCAAGCATTGTCAAAGTTTTAGTGAGGCTTAACAGTCATGATGAAATAGGAAAACCGACACATAGCATCTCAGATAGCAGCTGTGGGCTAAGAGACTATTCCCAAACTTCTCTTCTTTTCTTGGGGAGCTTCAGCCCACCAAAGCGTGTTCTCAAGTGAAGTCCTTACATGTGCCCTCACTATAAATGCTGGATGCGCTTTCCCCTAATCGAACTTTTCCTTCCTCTGTGAACACCAGGTAAAGCAACTGAATTACGTGCTTATCAGGTTAGTTCTGCTTTGTCAGATGTCTGTAGAGAAATAGAGGAAGAGAGGGGAAGAACCAAGGCCAAGTTTGACCCAGGGTGCTCGTGCCACGTTGCTGCTTACATGCCATAGCAGCATCCTTAAGCAGCAGGTCCTTAAAACATGAAGAAGGGAATTTGTCCCATCCGACTTTTCTGGCTAAGGATTAGTTGCCCTCATCTAAGCTACTCATTGATGTTACCTCTGTAATCAGATGAGAGCCCTCCAGTGAGTGAGCCTTTTGAACTGTCTCAGACACCCATCTCAGTACGGGAGGAATTGCCTGCTTATCTCCCTTGTCAATACTGAAAGCCAACATGACAAACTTGACTTAGCTTACCGTGAGACCTTCAGAGGTAGGTAATACATCTACAGACTCCTACCCAAAGTGTCTGCAGCTGTATTATGTTCTTCTGCTAATTCCTCAGTACTCTGCTGAAGGTGATACTTCAGCAGTACCAAACGTTTTCCTGCTCTCCCTGCAAGCAGCCTGAAAAGGCTTTGATAAAAGCAGACAACACATTGGAAACAGGCAGTTCGCAGTTGTGCTATTCTGATGTATTGCTAAGAGGTGATGAAAACATATGTTCATGGCATAGAAACTGCTCTTCTTAGGTTCACCTTCTGTATTGCAGTACGGTACCGTAGTGGCCCTTCAAGGACAGGAGTCTGCCGTCATCCTGAGACATGCTCTCATCCTTTTGGCCTCTTCTATTTCTCACTTTTCATGGGCTTACTGCTGGCAGTAGTGCTTGCAGTGCTCTAGCAACGATGGCTGGGTTTGGTTTTGCTGTCTTTAAGCAGACCTCTTTCTCCCTCTTTCTGTTGATACGCTCCTGGCTGATATTGCCTTTCCCTAGGAGTAGGCTCCGGGGGCTCATGGGGATCATCAGGGGAGGAACGGGAATGCCTTCAGATGCTAACTGTAGCATTTTCAAAATAGCACCCGGGGATTTGACCAAGCAATCCCCGCTAGCTCTGATGGGAAGAGCACAGCTAAGCCCTGCATGGCACTGGAACAAGCAACCTTGTGAGCTTTTTTGGAGGGGAAAAAAATAAAAAAGTTGTTTTGCTCAAAAAAAATACAAAATTTCGAAATTAGCATCCTTTAGCAGCTGAGCCATATCAGACCCCAAAACCTGAATTGAAACATACCTGAAAATCTTGGGGTTACTCTGAATCCCTCCCTGCTCTGTCCCTGAGTTCAGGTCGCCGTTTGACAGCAATCTCAGAGGAGCGTGACAGCGATGTGTGGCCAGGTTTCATGTTTCAAGCCTGTCTCTGGAAGGAAAGTAGAAGTGTGAATCCAAACTAGCAGCTCAAGCAGGACAACTTTGATAAGAAAATTTAAAAAACAAACAAACAACAAAAACCCCATCCCCCTTGGCTCCCAGGGCTGTGCAGTGAAATCTAGAGCAGTGTCGGGGAGGCTGGGGGTGGTGAGAATCAGGGGCAAGATGGGGGAGGTACGGCAGCATCCTCTGGCAGGACTGTGGGAGCCTTTGGCGAAGGTGTGTTTGTCTCAGGGCTGTCTGTGGTAATCGAGCTGTGCAGGAGGAATGAGCTGCTTTGCTGTAGGACTCTGGGCGCTCGTGCTATAGGATGGTTCGTGTCCAGAGCTGCAAGAGGTGTTGCAGACGTGTAGCGTGCAGGGATGAGATTTGCAGTGTTTTTCCTGGCTATCCTTGCCTGCAGCCAATGCAGAGAATTATTCACTTTCCACAACAGCGAATTTACATCAAAAAAAAGGCTCCATCAAAAAGAAATCGCACTTGACAGTCTCCCTTTAGCCACGGGAGAGCAGCAAGCAGACAGGCGCAGGAGGCTGCCTTCCCATCCCTTGCTGTCTGCGTGGTCTGTGGTTTTGGCATTGCGAAAACGGGAAGCAGCTGTAAGCCCTTTGGATCACAAATGGATCTGGGAGCCTGCTACCTCTGCTAACAACTCATTTATTATCAGGGAGCAGACAGTTTCCTCTGAGCCAGTGCAATCTATCATTTCTTAAAGATGCTGTGTGAGATTGAAAGAATTTGCTTTAAGACCTGGCACCTGGAGACCAGCAATGAGTCCATCTTTGGGAAGAAATCTCCTTCCTCTCTGGGATTTTTTTCCCCGGCTGCAGCTGGAGCAGTCCATGGGTACCACTGCCCAGGCAGGGAGAGGGATGTGCAGCACATGCACTCTTTCCTCTAAAAAGTTCGAGAGCATCCCTGCTCTGAAAAATTTCTTAAGAAAAACGAGGGCCCTTTGCTTCTCCCTTTGTGCACAAAATACCGATGAAGGGAGGGTTAAGAGGCTATTCCAGCCCCTTTCCATGAAACCCATATATGCAACTCCAGGCAGGTTCAGTCTGCCACACACAATAACCCATCCACAATCGGCACCCGCTGCTGCCTGGCCTGGATTTCATGCTGTTTCAGCGCAGTACCGCTTCCTCTGCCATGTCAGCCCATTTGCTCCCCCCAAAGTGTGGGGTAACACAGTGGGAGAGGGGTCGTGGGGCCACGCTGCGGCCCCAAACAAGTCCCCGCACCCAGAGACCTGCAGTGAAAGCAGCTCTGCCTAAGGGCGCTTCCCTGGCACTTTGCCCGATGCACGGGGTGAGCGTTCAGGCGGGGGTCCCATGGGGTCTCCTGTGCAGATGCTGAGTGGTCTGATGTGGGCACTCCAAATCCAATCCTCCTTTGCTATAGAGAGCAGTGAGGTGATGAAAACCCATATTAATTATACCCCTTGCAGCATCCATGAGCTCACACTGGTTTTTTTGTCTGCTGTTATCTCCTGGCTGCTTAAAATCCTGGGCTCCCAACGTGCTCCAAGGGAATTTGCTGTCAGAGTCAGCAGGCGAGATGGTAAAATGTGCTGGTGCGTGCGACAGCCTTGGACCGGAGATGGGGTGCCCCCAGGTGATGGAGCACTGTGACCCTCTGCAGCTATTTTTCTGTTTTCATGTTTAGTTGGTTGATGTGGTTTAACCTTTCTTCCTTTAATTTGCACTCATGAATTATTCCAAGCGAAGCCAGCATTTGTCTTAATTTTGGTTTGTTTTTTAAAACATCTTTTCAGTGTGACTGGAAATCAGGGCTACATGCACTTGGTTCTGTGCTGTCGGTTTCCCAGATTACGGATCAAGTGCTATCTAAAGAAGGTTCACTTGATCCAAAGGCACTCGAGAGGATTTTTCAGTCTGTGATCCCATCGCTGCTGTCTTTACCTTTCCTGCAGATTTTGCCCAGCAACACTATGCTCCACCCTGATTTTTGCTCATTCTTCCCTTCCCTGCAGCAGGATTTTTCTCTTGGCTGTTCTGCTTCTGTCTGTGCCTGTAACTGTTGCAAGCCCCGTGGTTAAGTTGTCACGACGGTCTGGTGGCTGTCGTGGTTCCTGCTGTTCACCTGTTGCATCTCCCTGTTGTCATGAGTTTAGTGAGCTCTCACAGCAGTGTTTTTCACCATTATATTTGTTTACCAAATATTTGGGGTCCTGATTGTTGTCCTGTGAGGACCAAAAATCATATCTTTAAAGGCATTTCAATGTTTAGCAATTCCTTCAGGAGCATCAGTACCTAAACGTGGTGTAGTGTGTTCTAAGTGATATTAAGTGTCGCTATGGGTCTGGTTCGAGCGTAGCATAAACAAGATTAGTGGATTTTTATTTTTATTTTATCCAAACCATTTTTTTTTTGATGAAATAACAAGCCAAAAGCAGGATTATAGCTCCAGGATTTTTTTTTTCATGGAAGGTGTGTGTTTCTGCTCGTCCGTTCCGTGGTGATGCTGCTGTCTGCTCCAGAACAGGCTCTAACGGCAGCTACACCGCGATGCACAGTAGGACAGGACGGCTCCCATAGTCCAGTCTCCTCTTGCTCGTGCATGGGTGAGCCAGGGGCGCTCAGCCCATCTCTGGCTATTTCTGGTTCTGCTACACTTGGGTGGGCAAGGGGACGGGACAGTGTTGGGTGCTCCCAGCCTGGCTGTGCTGTGGTGGAGGGTGCAGGTCTTGCACTGCTGCACTCAGCTCCTCCTCTCTGGCGGGGTTTGGCAGGGTGCTGTAGGATACCTCGTATAGAAGCTGATGCCCTTCCCCAGATCCTCGTGTCTCTCAGAGAGAGATCTTGCTTTGGGATCTTGTATCAGTCTCGCACCTTGTCTTCCGGTTTGTCAGAGGAATCTCCTGTGAAGGCTGGATTACTGAGGAGCTCTCATGGCTTCTTTGTGGCATTTCTTTTCTCAAGAAGTGAGAGTAAAAAACAATGTGCAAGGGGATACACTAAGACATCAATGGTATAAAAAAAAGGTCTTGAAAAGGGTGTCTTGAGAAGAAAAAAAAAAAGAATTGAGTTTTAGGCAAGTTGCAGAATCGGGGACAGATGATAAATGGGAGCTGAAGGCTTGTGGCAAGTGCATTAGAGGCAGCCTCTAACATGTTCTTTAAATCAACATTTGTTGCAGTTTGGTCCCATCCACAGACAGCAGCTACAGAGTGCAGTGAAATGTCTCCTCTGATCCTGCGTCCCATCGCTCTAACCTTGGGGATGTGCAATTAGTGAAGGCACCAGCATGAAAAAGGACAAAGTCTGAGGTCCTGAAAGAGCAGCACCTGATGCATTGGACCGTGTAGGCTGTTCTGCAAGGAATGTAATCACTTTTCAGACACGTTCTAACGTTAACAGAGACACTGACTTCAAGCCTCAAATGACCTACCTGGGCCTTTGAGACCTTGGCTCTGTGGGTAGCTTTCCTTTCTCTTGTGTGCAAGACTGCATATGAAGGGGGCTTTAGGGGGAAGTTACATCCTAGGGTTTTTTTGGGTACTTTGCCATCCTGGTGGCTGGTTTTTGGGTTTTTTTTCAGTGAGACTGGATGGGGCAGGGAGGTGGGAAGGGCTGGCATTGATGAGGTACCACTGAAGCCATACTGGGAATAGCTGGAGCCCCCTCCGATTCAGCAGCATCCATTTAGCTGGAAAGGGTCAGGTGCTTGGGAGCGGAGATGTGCTTTCTGTGACTGCCAATATTGATAAATAAGTGGGAGGGCACTTGCCCGTGGGAGAGAACATGGCTTTGCATTTCTGGCCAGGTCCACATTGGCCTCATTTTCTTGCTTAGGCTCATGTTTACAGTCCTTGCTCTTCCTGATGAATCTGACCCCCATTCGGGAGGGTCCACAGATCCCTGGCAAGCAGGGAGAGCCGTCTGGCTGGTACCCAGAGCTCTCCCGTGTCTGCTGGCACATGAGCAGCAGGGGATGAAATCTGGGAAGTGATGGGGGAACTACTCCTCTCCTGGAAGCACCAGGCAGCATATGGGTAAAGGCCATGTAGGTGCTTTGAGTGGGTGAACAGAGACTACCTCTGCATGCAGGATCCTGGGGAACATTTTCCCCCAAGCAGACTTTGTCATGGAGCAACCCAGCAAAGTGGAAGTGCCAAGGGGCCATGCTGAGCGGCTGCAGTCCATATTATTTGCCATCTGTTCTCCCATTGCTGTTATGACAGCAGGAAAATATCCTTTGCATCGGCAGTGTAGGCTCATTCTTCTCCGCTCCCCAAGTGACAAGAGCATGATTCACCTGCTTGTCTCAATCTTCATCTTCCTCCCCAAATGTGGCACTGGGGCTCAGCTCGTATGGCCGGCCAGCTTGGCTGACACCCTTCACACTGTGCTGCCTTGCCAGACATGGGACACGCAGAGTGCTGGGGATGTACGCTGATGTGACTAAGCCACTTCGGAAGATGAGGGACTGAACGAGCACTCCTTCTCCCCCACTGCCTGCAGGGAAGCATTTAGTCTCCCAATGGGAAGAAATTCAGAGAGATGCATTTAAAATACAAACCCCTGCACAGAGGAGGACGCCTTCTCTTGATTTCACTTTTGTGTAGCACTAGGCGGCCCCATGGTGGGTGAAGCTTTTCTATTCAGCTCGGCCAATGTGCCCGTAATTTTCCTTTTTGGTCTTCAAGACGTGAAGAAAGATTATCAGTAACCCTCAATGGAGTGAAGCCTTTCTTCTGTAGACAAACTTCCTTAGGGAAAAAAGGTTAAAAGGCTGTGGATCCTCTGCTTGTTTGAGACAAGCCTAACACCCCACTAAAATTAGGTCTTAATTAGATAAAAGGCTAGTGGGCGAGTGGCTTGCTCCCTCTCCATGTCTTAGAGTCATAGAATCATTCAGGTTGGAAAAGACCCTTGGGATCATTGAGTGCAACCATCAAGCCCACTCTACAAAGTTCTCCCCTACACCATATCCCCCAACACCACATCTGAACGACTCTAAAACACATCCAGGGATGGTGACTCCACCGCCTCCCTGGGCAGCCTATTCCAGTGTCTGACCATTCTTTCTGTGAAGAATTGTTTCCTGATGTCCAGTCTAAACCTACACTGTTGCAGCTTGAAGCCAAGAGGGTAGGTTTAGTCTTGCAAGCTTCCTCTCCACTCCACGTAAGGACGGCAGTTTGGGGGCACTTCCCTCCCATGATAACCCAAAGCATTTAACTGGTGGTGACTAGAGACCCACCAGGCCTTTGAGGAGGCTGTCCAGTCCCTGAGAAGACCATGGACCATCCTAAGCTCAGAGAGAGTCAAGGAGATCTTTTCATGCCCACATTAAAGCAACCAAGAATCAATTCCTTTGGGCTTGCTTCTTCCAAGTCGGGACCTTCCATAACCAAAAGACTAGATGCAGCCCAGTACAAGTTTCCCAGCAGACCCAAGGCAGATATGCTGGAGACATTGCAAATGAGGAGAAATGTTACGTTCTGTTTTGTTTTCCCTGCTGTGATTTAGTGGCAGTGATCATGGCGAGGCCTGGAGTTTTCTGATCTAAGCTTGGCAGAGAAAAGGAGAAAATGTCTAACTACTGCAAGAATTATAATTATTGTTAGGCATTTCTGTGGTGCTATCAAAATATGAAATGAATTCTAGGAGGGCTTTAAATAAATGCTTTCTCCCAGGATGTCCCCGGGTTGGACCCTGGCACATGCAGTCACACTTTCCAGAGTGATTCCCTTCTGAGTTGCAATCAATAACAAAAATAACCATGGGGGCAGTCAGATGCACTGAAAAGTCAGTAAGCCTGACAGGATATCCTCATCGTCCCTATATGGAAAAGCAGCCACCTACTGCCTATAAAACTTTTTATTTTCTGAGAATATTAGAGGTTGCTGTGTAGGAAGCAGGGGGGAGGGGGGAGGGGGCATTAGCCTTGTTTAAATGCCCAAAATATTTATTGAGGACATGCTTCCTCTATATTCTCTCATGATAGGATGCCCCAAATCCAGTGACACTAATTAGCTACTTAAACTTTTTCTTCCCTGCCCCCCCCCCCCCCCAGCTATGGCCAAATCTCTCTGGATTTAGCAGCACAGCAACGATTTAACAGAAAGTTTAAATGGGAAAAGCATACGAGAGGAGAAATCGGAGGATAAGATTCTGTGCCTGTTAACTGATGGCATTTATAAATTATAGCTAAGAGATGTTATATCACTGGAAATGGAAAACAGCTTAGTGGATTATAAAAATACCCTCTATAAACCATTTTAATGCCTAATTTTTTTAAGTCTCTTATGGTAGGTGTCACAAAAATGAATTCTAGCAGAAAGGATAAAAATTTTCCCTTGGTAAACTGGCTAGCTGGTGATTAGAGGCTGTCAGGGAGAACAAGCTCTTGATTAGGCTGAGGTGCTGAAGTTCGGCTGAAGACAGCAGCCTCCCGTTTCTGGGGAGGTGAGCGCGCTTGCAGGTGAAGCAGACCCAAACCTGCAAGGTGAATGTCACCGCAGCAAAATGCCCTCCCATGTCACTGCAGCTTCTCTCAGCCAGGAGGAGAGGAAGGCTGAGGATCAAGCGGTGGGGGCAGAGCTGTGGGGCAGGGGCTGTTTTGGGGAAAGACGTGAAGGGAAATCGTGGAGGGAAAGCAGCCCAGGACAGAACAGGGGTTGCTGGAAACCGCAGCTGTGGATGTGAGATAGGACGGTGCAAAAAGGTGCTTGTGGGATGTCTTGGAAGGAGCCATGAGGTGGTGATGGACAGAAAGACACATTCTGGTGTGTACCGGGCTGCAGTGATTCTGCTTCCACCACTTTCTTGTGTATCAAGTATATTTAAACTTGCAAGAAGGAGAGAGAAAGAGAGCTACAGTTCTGGGCTGCCCTACAAACTAAATATTTTAGTTGCCCAGTGGCCAGTGTTTGCTGGTGTGTGCCATTTCAGAGAGGGTGCTACTCCGGATTCCCTTGCTTGCTTCTCTGTGGCCCCTGGGCGCCTTCTGTCCCCTCCTGTGTGTCATTTTGAAAAGCATAGCCAACGCTCAATTCTGGGTTAAGATATTTAAGGATGCAATGTTTTGCAGTACATTTCCAAGCTGTTCGCGTAGGAAAGGGTAAATGACCTACCTCTCCCTGTCCTTTCACAGTCTAGTTCCCAGGATGCATTCAAAGGCGCCTATTCTCTCGCCACCTTTGAAGGCTTTGTGTCAGTTCTCCCCATAGATCCTTATACCATAGGCCTCTTTTGTGTCCTGCCTATATTATTTTTTCCAGAAGAAGAAATCTGCATGTGGGATAGAAATGGTATTAACTTTCCCAACGTGAGCTCGCAGCAGAACTGCGTTTGCAGTGTGTCATTGGGGCTGTGTCAGGCTATTTCCACAGGGGGGCAAGATTTAGTGTATGGACTCCAGCCGAGCACCTTATAGCACCAGTGCAGGAAAGGCAATTTACCAAATTAAATTGCACAATATAGGATGTCCAGCAGCCTACTTCTGGGTCCTGTTCTCTGCAAGGGACTTCATCGTGACATGAGCTAAAGGGATGAGTAACAGCCTTCAAATTGAAAGCTTATGAAAAAATCTCATGCAGAATAAGACAACCTGCACCCAAGTTCCCCAAGCTCCAGCTGGGTTGGGAGTGTGTTTTCAGTCACAGAGGGATGAGCTGTCTTGCCTCTAGGCCTTTTTTGTTCTCTTGTATAAATCAACCAAGGGCTGACTACAAAAGGAATTGGACGAAAAAATTGGATTTATCTGGCCCCTTTCCTTCCTTTCCCATCACCTTTTCCCTGTAGATGGCACAAGTGTGAGTCTTTTCATCCATCCACCTTACACCAAAAGTACCCAGAGGGGAAGAGATCTTAAGGACACTTGATTCACATACAGGTTTTCGTGCGGAAAATCAAAAGGAAGAAAAGATGGGAGAGGTCTTTCTTATTTAAAACTGGGGATATTATTCAGAGACAGTACTGGAGTAATGACTTCTACAATTTTATAGTATTACAGTATTGGAAGGTTTTGCTAGCAACCTGTTTTCTGTAGTCAGGTTATTCTCTGGGAGACCATTTTCATTTTTACTGAGAGTTTCCAGCCTAACTGTCTCAGAGGCGCGAGCAGACTGTATCCTAAACCTTTACAAACCAGACAACAAGTAAGTAGATTATGCAATTTATTAGCACTGTAAGCCCATCGGGTGTTTATTAAGAATCAGAGCCACCGGTTTTGTCAGGTAGCATTGCTGTGCCCATGTAATACCCCAGCAGAGCAGCTCAGAGCGGAGGAGAAGCAGCTGCTGATCAGGCTTTCAGAACCCCTTTTGGCTTGTCATCACCCAGTAATAGCAATAAACACCCACGGTCTCTTTACTTCCAAGCTGGTACACCCGATACCCACTACTGCACACATTCTCTACTTACTGCCACGTTTTTGTCACTGGAAGTATACGCAGTGGGTTTCAAAGTAATTCTTTGCATATACCCACAGGTGCCTACCAACCCAAATGAGAATCCCTTTGCTACCCACTTATGGGGAAGGGTTCCAAAGTGATCCTCTGGGCTATCCATTTTGGAGAAGTGGAAAAACAAAACAAATCTATATTGTCTGGAATTTGGGTAGGAGTTTTTTGTTGGGTTTTTGTTTGGTTTTTTTTTTTTTTGTTTTGTTTTTTTCCTGCTGGGTGCCTACTGTTCCCACAAGAGGCATGGCACCAGGTTTTACCACGTACTCCATTGTATGTTAACATGCAGCGATATTACAAGAGGTTCTCCAGTGCAGGGAACAGGCGTAGGCAGAGAGTTGATTCATCAGGAGCTTTCAGCAAAATGGCAGCATGGGAGCTGAGCTCCCGTTGGGTGCAATATTCCTTCACATTGATGAATCTGGTCCTCACTCCTGTGTCATAACCATACACAAGGATTACTGCTGTTATTATTCCAGCTTGTCTCACCTGTTATAAACCTCTGAAACAAAACTAGGGGAAACTACATGGGGAAACTACATGGCGGGCGGCAGAGAAATTAATTCCCTTTGGTTTTTGGACATTTAATTTGAACAACTGTCTTAGAAAAACTCTCCCACAGGACAGCTTCATCATGTGAAATTCCCAAGGGATCTGACAAGTCAAATGAATATTACATCTGCTAATTAGGTGGCAGCTGGCAGATTGTATTTCCTGCTGGTAGGAGAAACCTTTTGAGTGGAAAATGTAAAAATCACCCCTAGGTGAAGGAAAGGATTTTGCAGGTGTGAGTACGAATGTCCATCCGTCCTTCCCAGCCAAACTAGAACAGAACGAACCACTGACTGGTACTTTTGCTGAAGATCTTTCAAAGGCATCATTGCACTGTGCCTGGGGAGGAGAGCTTGCCTTGAGTTCACCTGTATGAGCAGGAGAGCTGAAAGGAAAGTTAGCAGCAATAGGGATGCTAATACGTACTGAGGTCCCAACAGATGAGTTACGCGCAGAGTATAGTCTGTGGAGAGAAAGCCCTGGGGAGTTTGCGTAACGTCAATCAGTTGTGAACCCTGGCCTTCATTCCACTTCAGCCCTGGGATAGACATAGACCAGTGCATCTTTGATTTGACCTACCGCTTCATTGCTATCATTGCTACCAACCTTAGAGCCACTGTGCTTTTGGGTCCTTGTGTACGTTGTCTTTTCTTGCCTGTGCATTATTCTAGTATGGAATTTGGCCATTTCTGCAGAAATCACTTCCTGGGTTGGGCTGGGCTCCTGTGCAGACACCTCTACTGTCACGACTACGCTAGCACCCAGTACGTCGAGGCTCCACTGGGGTCACAGTGGAGCATGCACATGTACTTGTCCTAGAGAAGTCCAAGTTCTCTTAATGCCCCTAAATCCTGAGCAGCATCACGTATTGCCATTCAAGTCCTGAGCATCCTTTTGCAAATGCTGGTGCAGTTCAGTGTGATCTTGCAGTACTGATTCCAAAGGAAAGACAAAGACAAAAAAAAGGTAAAATTCTCCTTGTTGAGGCTTCCAGTGTAGTGGCCTCCAGTTTGATTTCTGCTTTAAATCTAATTTTTGATTTCTTCTTTTTTTTTTTTTTTTAATATTCCATGGATAGCCCTGTGTCTGTCTCCCACTTGGAAACATGTTCTCCGTAAGTGCTCCAGCAGAAATGATGTCTGCTGGAGTCTGCAGACAGCCTGGAAAAAAAAAAAAAAAAAAAAGAAGAGCTCTCAGAAGCATGATCCACATCCTATTCCTCCCTCTCCCCACACACTCATCACTGTATCTTCTCCCAGCGGAGCAATGCTGAAGCCTAAGATATCGCTTTAAATGTCAGTCATTTAACTACTAGTTATTTTAGCAAATAAGAGTGGGACTGTCTCCCTGGGGTTGACTGAATATTGTTAAAGGAGGAAAAAAAAAGACAAGAAAGAAAAGAAAAGGAGGAGAGAGAAAAGAACAGAAAGGACAAAGGGAAGCACCAGGCAGAAAGACTTGTGATGCCAGTATCTGAGAGAGATGGAGTCAGAGGAAGGCATCCCGGTAACATGAATGGGCTGTTTCCCACCGAGGGGTTCAGGGGACAATAACGAGCCCTTTGTGATGTACCCGAATTACCCAGTCTCATCCTCAAGGCTATGTTCTGATTTGGGTCTCCGATTTTCCTGCTGGTGTTGGCAGCAGCTCTGCCACTGTCTGTGCGTTGCCGGTCCAGTGCCAGCCCGTTGGTTTGGAAGGAGGCAGCAGGGGTAAAGGGAACCATTCTCCTACACGGAGGGGTGCTCCTGTGTTTGCAAGATGGCAAAAGAGCTGCTAATTTATGCTATGAGAAGAACAGGAATCCTCTTTCCTTTTGACTCATATCTTGCTCCACATCCCCTTTTTCTTTTATGTTGTTCCTGATTCCAGTTAACCCTTGGTGGAACAGAAAATTGGAGCTGATATCCACTTATTGCCTGGAACAACTGGGAGGTTTTCTCTTGGAGAATCACTTTAGCTCCGTGTGCTGGCAATGCAAGATTTCTCTACATGTAGATAACATTCAGGGTGTATTAATATGCTGTCATCTGCTTGTTCTCATGAGTTGTGTTTGTTACCTTCCCTGAGGCTCTGGTTCTTCTGGCATGGAGGGCTGTATGCGTTTTAAATCTGGAGTCTGTCCATGCACGACTTTGAAATTCATTTTGGAGAATATTTGAGGAAGGAAAAAGCAATTCTCAAGTCAGAAGAGCAGTGTTGGTGCTGGCAGAGAACCCCACAGAGCAGAGAATCCCTCCCAGAAAGCCTTGTTCTCATCCAGAATTAATCAGAATCGTCCTTTGAAAAGTGTGTATCGAATGTGGATATCCTCAGTTACATCAGCTAATAGTCAGACCCAGAGCTTTTAATGGCATTACTCCAAGTAACCAAGAACAGAATTGGCCCCCTGCCTAGGGATCCCAAACCTGACCACAGGCAGTCATCAGGAACAGTGTATTTTCCTGAGGATAAGCATCAAAAACACACTGGGGGGGGAAAAAAACCACAAAAACAAAACCCAGCAACCCCCCCACCCCACCCAACACCTCCCCAAATCACTGGAAAATAACAACTAGATCATTATCTTTAAGATATCTCTATTTAGTTATATTTTAAAAGGCACACCAAAATCATAACTATATAGAAGATAAAGTGAATGTCTGCATTTTATGTGAATAGTCGATTTACAATGATAAACTGTCTCCTGCTAACATCGCAGCCGCTTGTCATTCTTAGCATGGATGAGGGAGGGCAGTAAAAGTGAATTTCTGCACCGAGTCCACGTAATATCCATTAGAAAAAACAACGCCTGACAATTAAGTATAGGAGCGACTCAAGAGCTTAATCGTCATTTAAACGAAGTACAAAAGGAGGAAACCAAACCCTTCATAAAAGTCGAAGACTTTTTTTAAGAAATGAGCCAAGGCAGACCCACTACTTTGTCTCGTTCAAGGCTGTTCTCTGTAGATGAGAGCAAACTGCTGCAACAATCAGACAAGAAGATATTTCACATCGTTGTCCATCAGGGTTTGGGCTTCCAGTATGCTGCTCTAATACCTTTTAAAAATTAATTCTTTTCTCCTGTAAATAATGAAAGGCCTACTTACTAGCAGTTGTAGAAGATCAGGTTTAAAAGGAGGCTCAAGTTTGCTCTAACATTTTCACCTTATTTTTAATACTGCATTTGTATGCATAAAAACCAGGTTGAATATAACTGGTAATGAGTTAACCCTTACTCCTCCATGCAATTTTATCCATCAGGTTTGAGCATGCAGAGCATATTTGTAGAAAAATATCTGAAAATCCCGTGCTGTGTAATACAAATGCCAAGTGATAAGAGTCCTTTTTTGGTGGTTTTACTAGCTGTTATCTACAGGGGAGGCACCTCTTTTTAACATAATATAGGAACACAAAAGCCATTACACTGGGCCCGACCAAAGATCAAGCTACTCAGTGTGCTGTCTGTGATAATTGGGCATAGCAGGCACGTTAGGGAAGAGTATAAAAGATACCGCCTCCTGGTTTGA
Source organism: Rissa tridactyla (assembly GCF_028500815.1). NCBI lineage: Eukaryota > Metazoa > Chordata > Aves > Charadriiformes > Laridae > Rissa > Rissa tridactyla. The sequence goes on along the minus strand of NC_071476.1, from coordinate 3,366,249 downwards.
TGCTATCAATAATGTAAAGTTTCCTCGGCTAGAGTTTGCATCCTTGTTTATGCATATCTTGTTTAACAGCTGGCAGTGGAGCAACCCGCTGAATATTTGTAATCTCAAAGTTCATTTGTACTGAGGCTCATCTGGCACAGAGTTCCAGGACTTAGTGCTGTATCACTGAGAAAAATACCTCTTTTGTTTTAAACCCACTGCCTGATCACTTCTGTGTGTTCCCCTAAGTCTTGGCTTATGAGAAATAAGGAACATGGATTTCTTATGCACCTTTCCAAACCATTTTTGATTTTATAGGTCTTCATCAACCTCCTGGCAGTCATCTCCTTTGGGAGATGCACAGCCCTAGTCTCCCTAGTGTCCATATGCCCCTGAACGTTGTTTTAACCTTTTTGAAGCCTTTTCACATTCTACAGTATCCACTGGGACATGGGCAAGGTTTTTATGGGCTCTTTTGCCCTTTCATGGGATAATAACTCTGTGTCCTTACACCTTGCGGGGCTTGCTGTGTGCTACAAGTTCCTTGTGGTCCTAATTTTGATTAGCGCACAATTTGTAGCTCCAGGATCTGATCAAATGGGTACGTAAATGGAGACAGATGCCTCTTGTGGCACCTGTAATGGACTGTTTCAGCCATTAGATCTGGAGAAATCATTTTTCCAAGGCTTCCTTCTCTCCAGGGGGAGAACTGTTGCATTATTCATGGCTGCTATTTCCACTGTAAACTCCTGTCTCATGATTACAGCCTGTCACGGTTTCCCCCCTCAGCTCCACCCCCCCCAGTTCTCTTGCACTTTCGTGTTTCTTGTTCCTTTGCAAAGTTAAAGGTGTGTCTCTTTGAAGTCCTCAGGGAGGAAGTATTCTGTCATGACAAGAACATGGAGCACCAACAGACTCTGAGTGTGTCTGATGAACGAGGCAGAACTCCCCTTTCTGCACATGCATTTTGTCCCATCAGCAATGGGGCTGATTTTACCTGTACGTTAAAAGAAGAGGAAAGTACATCCAAAAATAAGTGTTTGGGGAGTATCTGATGAATAAAAATAAGAATCATTTGGAAGATCTGATGACCTTGCAAATATTTAAGCACAAAACTGTTTTCATACCCTTGCTCAAGCCATTCCTGTACCAGGGTCTGTGGGACATCAGGTATAAGAAAGACCATCTTATACGGCCATCGTATAACGGTCGTATCAGAGCATCTCTGTGGCAGCATCCCAAGCCATCCTTCCGATATTTCCTCAGCCCTGTCCCTGCTTTAATAATGAGACAAATTCAGGTGTTAAAATAGATAGACAGCAGCATTATAGGAATGAGAAGGCATCGAGAAGTAATTTTCCATTTCTGTAATGATTTTTATACTGACATTTCCAGAAACATATGGCCCAGCGTTCTGCGAGCGGTTTGTTAGGATGTGCTGTCCCTCTGCCTTGCTTCCCAGAACGCGCAGTCCCCCACACACATGCTCACACCGATGTGCGATGACGCCCAGCGTCGCATTTCAGTCTGTCGGCAGCGGGAAGGCAGGATCTGTGCATTCCATCCTCTCTGAGGCCCTCTGAAATTCAGTTCCTGTTGCTTCAGGAACAGGGGTTTATGGAGACACACCTCCGTGTGGCTTAAACTGTCTGCTTTAGAGGAGGCAGGCTAAGTAGAACACTAACCAGCAGCCCCAGGTTCATGGTTTTGAACACCCTGAGTTCAAGCCAGAGCTCAGGTACCCAAAAAATTGTTCCTTTGCTCTTGTGGACAGCCCTGCAGCCTGCACAGAGCTATGAGCTGCCGCCACTGCAGGTGCTAGCAGGCTGGGAATTTGAAGAGATTTTAATGAAAACCTTCCTTTTGCATTTTCCCTTATTTTCAACACGTCACACGGGGCTGTGTAGCTGAAAGGACAGTAAGGGCAGGGGTTTATAAGTCATTCATCGGTCTGAGCAGGCCGAACTGCAGATTGCATGTGCTGCTGGTGGCAAAACGGGCAAAAAAATTGTGGCAAATCCTGCAATTAGAGCCCTGTTGCCAAAGGAGAGCCCTGTGCAAGACAGTAGAGAGGAGTCTCCAAAACATATGCAGATAGCCAGGGTTTCCCTGTGAATGCCTCTGTCTGCACAGAACTTCTACGCCCGGCCACTGCAGAAAAAGGGGATTGCAGGAGAAATTTAGGTAGCTTCTTGGGTCCGAGTACCTACATCATCTGGGCTTTGCATGGCTCTCCTGGGTTGCACGTCAGCTTTTTTAGTCCAAAGACTGTGAAATATATATGAAAATACATATATGAAAAGTCTGAGAAGAATCCAACCCACTTTAATATTATTTGTCCCAAGGACTCTCTCATACAGCAACAACCACCTCCCTTTTTGCATTCTTTTACCTGTCCAGGCTCTTTTTTCAGGAAAAGGTGATGTGTGTGTGTGTGAGTCAGAGCTCCTGCAAAGCTGAGGGAATCAGAGGACAGGTGATGGCAAGGAAGAAACATCACCTGCACATGTCACCAGTGGCATCAGGGCTGGAGTGCCTCCATGAGAGCAGAGGATGCTATGGACCAGCCTCTGCTGCGGTACAGCAGACGCAGGGATGCCTGTGGGCACTGGGATGCTGTGTCAGCAGGGACCGTGTCTGAAACCAAAGAGTTATTTTTGGTCTGCGGTAGACAGGGCTGTGACTGCCAAACAGACGGCTCCTGACCTCCCAGCAGGTATCCCAGGAGAGAGCGGTTTGCAAGCACAGCAGCTACCTGAGGCTGCCATTTGCTCTGACACCATTTCCTCGAAATCCCCCTCCCCGGTCCCGGCAGCGGCACTTCCAGGAACAATCTCTCCATCTCCTGCACGCAGAACCAGAAAGCCCATTTTGTTTGTGGATCCCTGAAGATTGGACAGGAGCGTCCGACCTCACTACACAGCTCTGCTAATGAAGCTGCCGAGAGTAATTAAACTAGAGCAATATCTGTTGTGATATTTAGAAAAAGACATGCCGGGGATAATTATGCCAGTCAGCTTGCTCTCTCCGCCTCTACCCCCACACACTGACCTGTGCAGGGCACCGTCGGCAGCGTAATAACAGCTTTGTAGTTGTACCTCTCATCTTAGAGAGCCTGTGCAAAGGTTCATTCTTACTGTGCGACAGTCAGGTCCCCACGGACACCAAGATGAGCTGTGAAATTCAGTCTTGGCACCAGGGAGATCTGGGGGTAGCCGTCTTCGCTTACCAGTGCCAGGGAAGTGATGGTGGCCTTCAGAAAGTGCTTTCATGCACGCATGTCTGTGCCCCTGGCTTTATCCGTGATGAAAGGTGCAGAAGTGACGGATCTGGGAGCAAACTGCCCCGGCACGTGGAGAGCAGTGGTAACTCAAAGCCACGTTTCATTGTGTGGATGTGGCTCTGTCCCGCTAAGCCAACACACTGTAAAGTGCCGCAGCGAGGACAGAGCACAGGGAACGAGCTGAAATAGCTGATCAGTGTCTCCATCAGCCCCCTGTCACCAGCTACACCATCCCACTCAACATGGACTGGAGCATCAGCTTGTTGCTCTCAGCCCCAGTCTGGTCCATGAGGATTTGGCCTTCTCTTCCCAGCTCCAAGAAGGTTTATTTTGAGATTGGAAACCTCAAAAGGCATTCCTCTACCGCCCCGCTGCCAACAGTGCTCCTTCATTCGTCATCTGGCATACCCTGCCTGCTATTATATCCATTATAAAATCATGGAAGGGGTTCTGCGACATAAAATCCTCTTGGGTAAGTTTTTATCTCATTTGCACCTCTGTGAATCAGAAGTGGGTTTTTGGTTGGGATTTTTGTTGCCAGTCTTGCAGAAGGGGAGATGACTTGGAGCTCCCCCAAGTTTTCAGGAGAAAAGTTAGGAGTTTCATGTTAGAGTAGGACAAAAAAAAGGACTGAAAAGAGTGAAAAAGGGCTATATGAACAGGGTACTTCTCTTCCCCACAAAGGCTCCTGTTCGGCATCCGATCTTTTAAGAGTGATCTCTTGCATTCCTGGTTCCACGTTCTTGTTCAGGTCAGTAACAAATGGCACCAGATGCATTAAGTTACCGTGACAGAAAGGAAGGTGCTGATTTATCTTTTCTCCCTGACTTCCTTCAGAAACCATTTTTATTTCTTCAGAGTCTTGAGAATGGAACATTGTAAGGTTTTTTTTTCTCTTACTCTGTTTTCTGGATGCTTTAATCCAAATAAATCTTGAGTACTTAAGAAAACAAAAGCAAATTAAAAAGACTGAAACTATAGAAAGAGTTTTTCCTCTTTTTTTTCTTTCTCTTTTTTTTTCATAGAAGCAAGTAATAGAATCTGTTAGGAGAACCCAGGCCCACTAATTTAGGAAATCCTGCATGTCAGTCCTATATATCATGGTATTTAGCAGGGTTCAGCAACAGGGTTTTGTGTCTGGCTCTGGGCAGTGCACTTCAACAAAGACAGGGACCGCTTGGAGAAAGTCCTGGAGGGACCCAAGTGTGTCCCAAGCCCTAGAGGACATGGCAGAGAAGAGAAAGGGAATGAACTGGGTTTCAGTCCGGAGCATGGAAATGTAGCTGTAGTTTTCAAATCTTCAGGTGCAGTCTGCAGAGTGAAAACGAATAAGTTGTTTTGTCTGTCCACTGTGGCTTCACAGGTAGAGCGAGCTGGGGCTGGAAGTTGGGAGGGAGGCCTGATAGCTTGGTTTGGGGATGAGCTGAGTGCGGTAGTGGTGAATGGAGAGCTCGTGGAACAGGTAGGAGGGATGTCTGCCAGCGATGCTTTGCGTAGAGGTGAGCCAGGTCCACGGACGGCTGGTACAACCTCCTGAGGCCCCACCAGGCCCAAATCTCCATGTTTTTGTGAAAAGGCAGGAGGACTGTTTCATGCCACACCAGCAGAAATCTTGCTGGATTTTTGCTCGGGGAGAAAAGGGACTTGACTTGGCAGCTGCAGGGATCTTTAAGGCCTGCATTACCAAGGCGTCTTTCAGGCAAAGTGGTTTCCTTCATGGGGCCACATTACAGCTCAGTGATTACATAAATAACCATGTTTTCTTGTCAAGACCGCAAGTAATGGCCCCTGGAGGTGCCGTGCAGCTGTATAACCTTTACAAGCTCTCTCAGTCCTTCAGAGACTCTTGATTTTTTCCCCGCTGCCCCCCTGACTCACTTCTTTTTAATGATATTTACAGCATTTAATAACTAATTCCAAATTGCCTTGATAAACCACTGTGTTCCTGCATGTGGCTAAATGGAGTCTCTTTGTTAGTCTGTGCAGATTATCCTCTTTCCAGCGCCAGCGGAGAGATCGTGCTTCAGCGCACAATGTATCCCATCTTTTGAAATTCATGAAGGGTTTTTCTTTACCCGCTGGGTTTCATTTCTCTGGGCCAGGTGCTGTCAAAAACTGAAATCCGCTGGCCCTTACATCCTCTCTATGAAAAAAAAGATAAATAAAAATTGGAGAGAATTCACCCAGCAGGTGTAGGCAACACATGGATCACAACCTTTACACCTCGCTGTGCATCCAGATGTGCGTGTGGTTAACGCTCAGCAGTCAAAGAGGCTGACCTTACAAGGCAGGCAGGGTGAGATGCCGAAGGCCAGCAGCAGCTTACTGCTGAGGCAGGACTCGGGCGATGGGATGAATTCATAGGGACGGACGTGGTTGAGGAGCTTTCTCTAACTACTGCAACTGTTCTCTATTCTGCCTGCTACTGCTGCCTGAAAGCATTCAGTTAATAACTATCAGGTTCCTGAAACCATAAGCTTGTTTTACAAGTCATGCATTTTTAATACTATATTGAATTTGAGGCTTCTTTTTATTAATCTTCCCTTTTTTAGCCCTGAAAACTCTTCTTTTTAGATTTATTTTTTTTCCCCTCTGAAGTTGAAGATCTGTACCTTACTGAAAAAAGAAAAAAAAACCCAGATAACGTGACTCATAATCAAATGACTCGAGGAGCTGAGACTTTATGGACCTCGGTCACCCCTGCGAGCCCCGTGGTGAGAGTCCAATAGCCGGTAGGACTGTCTGCATCCCTGACTCAGTGATGAAACCCCGTGTGTTAATTTTCAGTGAGAAAAATCCCCGAGTGACATTGCAGGTTGTTTATGTAAAGCTCTTTGTCTCAGTTCTTACTGCTGTGGATTTTGGCCAGCACTTATAGCAGAGATGGAGGGGCTAAATCATTGGAGACATTCTGTTTCTGTGTAAATGACTTTATGGCCATCACAACGTCGCCTGCAGTTGCTGTAACACCACTTTAGGCACAAATCCCACTTAGAGGGAAGCTGACGGCTGCTGAATCATGCAAATGAAACAGCAGCCTGTGAGATCCCAAACATCACAATTTGGGGACCTCCATCTTGAAGGGAGCTGCAAAATTACTGTACTCACACAGACAGTGGATGCAATCTGCCGTCGAGTTCAGCCTTAACCTTTTTCTTGCTGCCAAGTCATTCTCCCTTTAATTAATATTTCATCCTGTTGATGCAACTTGTCCACTTATTTTCCCAGTTGTTTGCAGTGCGGATTTCCCAAATTGTTTCCTCAGGGCACTTGCAAAATCAAGATCTCACATCTGAGGGGTTCCTTGCAGCTCAATTATTGAAATTTCTTGCTGAAAAATGTATGCGCTTTTAATTAAAAAAAAAAATTACCCAGCAAAAACAGCCTGGAGGTAGTTTGAAAGTAAGAGGAATGTTTTGTTAAAAAATGAAGGGAAAAAAAAGCCCCAAACCCCAAGTGGATTAGCAGTTACAGAATTGTATGTCCAGAAACTATTTGAAACCTTTCCCCAGTGATGGGTAATGGAGAGGAGCCTGGGATTGAGCCATGTCATCTTGTAAAAATGTCAGAAACTGAAACCATGTGAGATGTTAGCTGCTGGAGGATCCTCCCTAACTGAGCTGCAACAGAGAGCACGGCATCATCCTTCTCACCCTGGGGCAGGCTGAGTTTGAGAAGGGATTATTCCTTGGGCAGGCTGGCAGAAAGGCAAGGTATTGCCTCTGCTCCGCATTAAGCTGAAGCATGGACCTGTATTGGTTCAGATCCTGCAGTTTACAGGAAATTAATCCTGAGCTGAAGTGGGGAACTCTGATAGTGCCCAGAGGATCTTGTTTCTGGTTTCCTCCTAACTGGTGCAAGACCAGAGCTTTCTCCCAGGTTAATCTACAGCCTGACAAAGGCAAACCTGCACATCTGTGCTGTGTGAAACCACAGTGAAGAATTCCTCATACTTGGTGTTTGCAAAGGGGCAAGTAAATACACCAATACCTGTGCAAGGAACGCAGTGCGAATGCAGCACAAGGCACTTTGGGGGTTGCTTACACAAAGGTGTGGCAGAAGGGATCTACGTGGAAGTGTCGGTGTGGGAATTTTGGGGCAGCTGCAGTCTGTGCCTTTACTTGTACTGAGCCACCTCTGCTCCCCTGCTGCAATGGGCAGTCCTGGTGAGCACGGGCCATTTCAGAGAGTCTCTGTGCCACCAACAATGATTTGGGTGCTTTTTCTTTTGGTGCTGTGCTTCTTTAAAAGCTGTAGGTGTGACTGCAGGAGCAGGCTGTAGACGTTGTGTGTAATGGCTGTGTGATGTGTCCCTAACCCAGACTCTGTGCATTCACAGGGATGGCTAGAAGCTGCCTGTAGTGTGGTGGGACACAGAAACCCAGCTATGATGGCAGGCTGGGCTAGGATCCCATCGCTGTGGCAACAACGGACAGCAGGACCCTCTAGGTACAGACAGAGCTGCCATGGGCAGAACTTCTGTGGGATTTGATGGGATACCAGGTGGAGGATGCCCTGTGCAGAGCTACCCTTGCTTCTTCTGTGCTTTGCTGAGGCATGGCAGCCTCCTGGCCCAGTCAAACACATTCTGTGGGATAAGCATGAGGCAGATGCATCACCGTCCTTTTTGCACGTACCAGATTGCTTCACAGTTCACACAACAGACCGGTGGTGCCTCCTACCCTCTCGGCTGTCACAGAAGAGGCTGACAGGGCCCAGCTTGGTCCCCGAGACCCAGCTTGTGACCTCATTTCTGTACTTATTACCACCTTTTTCCTGAATGAGCCAGTTGGTCTCAGTGGTGTTACTGATGAGACCAAATTTACACAGCAGAATTAGGGCTAGCAGGTGGTGAACCTCACTTATTCATGTGAATCAATGAGGTTTCTTCCCACCATGTTGTATTTTTGTATTTGGGCTGAAAAAAAGTCCTGGGAAAACTGTGGCACTGCTAATTGTAATGGTGGTGTCAGCTAGGAGCTCAGCTGAGACCACCACTTTGTTCCACAGAGACCTCTGGCAGGCAGGACAGTTGTGAGCAACCGCTCTGTGACCAAGTGGCGCTGGACGTGAGACAGCAGGTATGCCCAGGGACATCAAGCAGCGCTGTGCACTCAACTAGGCACAGCACGGAGGAGATGCAGTCCTGCTCTAGGAGTAGACTCTGTGCAAAGTTACTTCAAGGGGGGGCCTGTCTCAGAGGCAAGGAGTTCTCCTAGTTTGGGCAAGGGCTTCCCATATAGAGAACATTTTGTTAATGTCTACTTTGGGATTGCTAAGAAGCTGGAAAAGGAGGCAATGATGATAGTGAGAGAGAGAACAGAAAAAGAAGAGAGAGAAAGAGAGAGAGAGGCTGTTGAGAGCTGGTAAATAAGGAGCAAGGGGTTCCTTCTGCATGGTTATTCACCATGCAGTTACTCCAGGAGTTTCTGTACTCAGCTGATGAGTCCTCTGAGTAGCATGAATGCTCTCCAGCGTCTGTGGGTTTTGGGAAAGACAAAAAGCTCACTGAATGTTATGATCATGTACTAACACAAAACCTTCCCCCAACAGAACAGTGATAGTTCTCTCATACCTCTTCCCTTCCCCACAGACGTACCCCAGTCCTGAGGGCCACTCAGCCTTTCACTGAAGGTACAAAGGTGTCCACTGTGCAGCTCGCTAGCCCTACGCTTTAGATAATGAGAAAACATATGAGGAGTTATTTCCTTCTGCCACTGGCTGCTTGGAAGTAGGGTTGGTATTTTGAGTATTTTTAGGAGGAAGAGTTTAGTATGTTGTAGAAGAAAAGCTCATGAGAGGGTCGTGAAGGAATAGCAGCAGTAGGAGTTTGAATGTGAGCATGTTCAAAGTGGGAGAGGCACAGCATGAACCCCATTCCTCTTCCTGTCCTCCCTGCTGAAGATCAGAGAAAACAAGAGATGAGAAACGGAAAGAAAAGTGATGAGATGGAAAGTGAGGGTGGAAGGGTTGAGGGAGAGCAATGACTGGCAGGTCCTTTTTTGATGGGTTTGTTTTTAAAGAGAAACAATATAAGTACAGGGCAGACCATGCCCAGAGAAGGGTCAAAAGGAGATGCTGCCCGCTGTCCCTGAGTTTCCTCTCATGTCACATCTATTGACTTTGCAGAGTGAGATGCAGGATTTTGTATACAGAGAAAATTCTGGCTGATCACAGTTTGTAGGGAAGCCCTCATCTTTTCTGTTCTCTGCCAACCTCTCCCTTGAAATGTAAATAAATAGGGTTGGAGACACACATAATGAGTCCCAAGGGTAAGGGACTAAAAATCCAACATCATGTTTTCTTTGGCTGAATTTCTGCAAAAAAACCCCCACCAACCCAAATGCTAGATGAGGAATGATATAAAAAGAAATCAGACCTGTAGTTCACCACGTAGGAAAGCTCAGAGCTGCTGTAGAGAAGCAGTGGTATGCAAACTAATGAATAAACAAACACAAACAGTGGTGTACGCTTCCTACAAAGACGACCTTCCACCTCTGGTTTGAAAGCAGATTGCTACCGACACCTGAGCAAAGCCTGCTTTGAAACTTTGTGCCGCAAACAGTAGTGAACTCAATGGTTAGTGGCCAGGAAAATTTTCAGCAGTCATTGCAGAGCTTTTGTGAGCTTCGTTTCTTTCCAGCTAGCTGCTCACCCAGTGTTCAGCAGGACAACACAGCAACACTACGGCTAAAATAGCCTTTGCGTGTTAGCTATGGACTACACCTGCCCAGGGAGGAAAGCAGGGTAAAAAAGCCGTTTTTGAGGGAGAAGATCTCTAAGAAGGCAGCCAGTGGGATGGTTCTTCTCCCGATGTCCCAATATCTGTAGTAGTACCTCATTTCATGTGTTAGGAGCCAAGTGAATGCACCTCGTTGCAACTGCATGTGCTGGACTGGGGTTGCAATTCTGAGGATGTATCTGCTGAACGGCAGCAGAATGGCTGGAGTCACCAACTGGGAGTTATAACTAACTGCTTGGGAAAAGGATCAAAGTGAAATCCTTTTACATCGTGTTTCCTCATGAAGATTGTTCCTCTTACACTTGGTACCGCTTCTCTCTAGAGCGTCCCTTTTGATGTTGCATGCAGCATCATACTAATAGGAGTGCAGATGGGCTTTGCTGCTAGTCAAGCTTGTCATTGAATAAGTTGTATTTCAAGGTGTATAAAAAAGGCTGTCCCTTCCCTTTAAACACCTGTGTGCATTTCTGTAGGAACTGTTGCTGCTCCCAGGCCTCCTGGGCTGAGCGGTCCTGCAGTGACCATCTCAGGCCCGTGCAGATGCCCTGATCGGACAAGCACAAACCAATAGGCATTTGCTTTCCATCAGTTTGCTGCAGTGCAGCTAGCTCCACAGCGCAACGCTAATGCCTCTGCCTGGGAAGCAGGCAGGGAACCGCTTTGCTACTCCACGGCAAAGTCAGCTCCAGCTCTGCTCTGCCCTCCTCCCCTTGACACTCCGCTCCGAGGGACGGGAATCCCGTCTAACCATACTCAATTAGAGTTATCTTTTGGGCACAGAGCAGCTGACATCAAGGAAAGCATTGTTGCAAATCAGTATGGTAGTACAGAAGCCCCTGCTTGTTAGGAAGAAAAGAAATCTGAAACAATCCGTGTTTGACAAAAGGGAAACCCGCAGAAGCTATTTACGCATTTCAGGGAAGGGCACATGTGAACCTGTAACGCTGCTGTAACGGGGGCGGAGGGGCCGTGTACACAGCGTTTGCAAAAGAAACACTTAGTGCAGATCGTGTCTTTGAATGTGTTACCCACTGGTCCTGACTGCCTCTTCCCGATTCGTTCAGTCCGATCAACAAAATACCTGAGCACCTACTCAATTTTTACTTAACTTAGAGATGACAGGGGTATTGCTGGCATCTGCACCAGCCCTGGTAATGGGAGCCCAGCGTCACACCGGGAGCAAGCCACTAAGCACGACCTCGGGTGCAGGGGAGTCTCGGGTGCCCCCAAATGCACAGAGCGTGTCTGAGGGTGCCTGGGCCTGTCTTGTGCTTCCCTGCACGCCTGGACGGGCTCTGCACCCATGGGTACTGCAAAGAGAGAGCAGACAGCAAACGCTGCACACCCAGCTCCTGACATCTCAACCCTAACTCACGTTAAAAATTAACCGTGTATTTTGCTGCGTTGCTGGACAGGCTTAATATTGTGTCTGTACGTGTGTGGGGGCAGATGGCTGAATGGCAATGATTTTCTGTGGACCACTTGGGTAATTGCTCTGCCTTAGTTTTGGCTTTTTTAGAGTTGTTTGCAAGGATTTTAAGAGAAAAAAAGCAAACGCAGGCAGAGACAGTCACTCAGGAGAGGCTGCTGTAGTGAGGACACGGTGAGTGTGCCCCACAGGTTGGCTTTGGACCTCCTCCCCAGCACCGTGGTCCAGCAGCAGTGTAGGAGCAAGGCCTCTGCCGCTCTGTGTATTCAGTTTATTGGCTTCCAGTTTCACACCAGAAACAGGTAGACAGTCCTCAGAGCAATGAATTGTGTCTTTGCCCTTTGCATGGCAGTAGAGGACCTAGCTGGATTCTGGGAATGATTTTCACCACCAAAACCACAGGCGTTCAGTTTGGCCCCAAGACAATTGTAGTTACATCCCTTGGTGCATTGGCCTGTTCTGCCCATTTAAAGATCAAGGTCATTAAACAGTCCCGTGCGGTGCTGCTGAGGTGACAAATACTCACACTGAATTCAGGGCTGAATAGAACAGATGTGACATTTCATATAGCGTTCTGGATCCTTTCAGTAGAGCACTATAAATGAGGTTATTAATTATATCAACAAGGAGAGTAACACCAGGTATTTTCCCTGGTGTTTCACGGCTTGCAGAGCTAGAACAAATCCTCCGTGCCAGCAATCTCCAGTGGATTTGAACATGAGTTTAGAAGCCAGGAACACCTGGTTCTTTCATCAGCTTTGATACAGGCTCATTGTGCGATGTCCAAAACGTCCCTTGAAGTTTGTTTTTGGGAGGTACTGAGCAATCGCTGCTGCTCAGCACATCTGAAACCAGCCCAGTCTGGCCTCCGTAAAACACAGCCAGAAGCTCCTTTGAGCTCACCGACTGAAAGGCATGTTAGGAATGCAAAGTTTATTATACGTCTACCGTGTAATGTCATGTGGACTCGTAACATAGTAAACACTGCAGATATTCCAAAGACACAACATCTTATCTGTAGTAAACACGTTCTGAAGCTCCTCACTGAATTATTCTAAGCCTCTGATGTCCCTCTGCAGATTTTGGTTGGGTTTTGGCCCTAGAAGGTATTTGTAGACTGCTGCCATATTCCTCTACTGAATATCTGCCAGATCCATCAGTCCCAGGCCCTTCTGTTACCAACACAGCAGATGTACTTAAAGTTACGAAGACCAGAGTAAGCAAAACTAAAGTGTTTAATCTATTATTAATCAGTCAGTTGCAGAAATGATAGGGCTCTGGGGGACCTCAGAAAGACATCAATATTTATGGTCTCGTTAGCAAATGCTACTTTTTTTTTTTTTTAAAGACAGCAGGATTATGAAGGATGTTTATGTTTTGAGTCATTCCATAAAGAGGCAGTGTCATGTTTTGGGACAGGAGGATTCAGAACAAGGTATTTAATATTTATCATGAAGTATCGAGATTTCCACTGTACTTCTGTTCCTCTTGGTCTTGCATTTAGGCTTTCACCTTCTCTAGAAGCAATGACCCGAGCTGAGATCAGAGAGCCCCAGTCACTCCAAGCTATCATCTAGGGAATTTTAAACAAATGAAAAGATAAAATCTCCCTAATTCCATTTGTCAAGATAAATTGTATAAATTCCATAAAAGAGAAGCAATGAAATATGATTTCGGTTCCAGAAGAGCTCCACCCATTACAGGCAAATTTTTTTTGGATTAAGTGAGATTGAACAAATCCTGCAACGCTTGTGCTTCACGGTGTTTTGCAATTCTTACTTGAGTTTGTTCCTTGATGTTTTCTGCGCCCACCCTGGTGATACTGATTTTTATATGACTGTTATCCCTGGTGCACAACCTTCTTGGCTTGATTAGTTTTTACCTTCATATACTCATGAGCTGTTTTTTTCACACATTGTGTTTTGGTTTTGGGTTTTTTTTAAGCTATTTTTCTTCTCTTAACATTTTTATGAAACCGTTTTAATGGATATTTTTTATATCCCTTTAGTTGTCTTTGCAGTTTCTGAATTTTTGCTAAAGATCTCTTCCCTGAAGTAGAATAATAATCTCTCTCCTCTCAATATCACTTCAATGCCACTATCATTGAAGCAGCCTCTCGGTTGAACATCATTGTTTTCAGGTTTTCTGTTTCATGCGGGAGATGTTGAGGAAGAGAGCGCTGGAGCAGAGACTAAAATCCAGGGGGAGAATGAAAGATAAACTAAATAAATCAGAGAATAGCACTGTGAAAAACCATGTTGTCCATGAAAGGAGCAAAGAGAAAAGGAAAAGAGAGGGCATTTCAAAGGAAAGAAACAGAGACCAGTGTAGAGCTGCCTTCAGGTCATTGGTCTCATCACTTATCCCTTCTCACACTTGAACTTCCCTTGCTGTCTCTTGGTCACCGATTCTCCCTCTTTCATACCCAGCACAGTCTTTTCTAAATAGGAAAATGAGGTATACTGCACATTAATACACCTTCCAATAAATGAGCAAACAGAAAACCCACCAACTTGGGCCTGAGTCCAGCAGCACAAAGCCATCAGCGATCAACAGACGATCTCTCCCCATGCAATTTGTGGCATCTCCAAATTGTTTTACAGAATCTGGCAGCTTTTCAAGAGCTCCCTACACCAGGCATTCCCCTTCTTTAATCTCTCTGTCCCGGGAGCCTGAAACTTTGTTCTCCTCGTACATGTGAGACCTGTAATCACTGTGGCTGGAGACTGGTTCATTGTGCTCTTTGTGTGCTCGGAAATGAGATGTGAAATCCCTCCACTTCTGCTCTCAGCGAGGCTCGAGGATGTGTTTCATGAGTACCTCCTCCACCATACGAATGGGGCACTGTTGGGTGTGAGCCTCTCCCGAGGGCTGAGAGACCTCCCTGGAAAGGTGTGTATGAGTGATGGGTTGTCATGAGGTGTAGCTGAGCCAGGCCCCAGGGATGGACCTGCTCCTTCCAAACATAGGCTGAGCTCGCTGTTTGAACGTTTCATAATCCCAGAGCTCTGAATTTACACCTGCGGTGGAAAACGAAAGGCTCAAATGTGTTTTTTTCTGGGCTGAGCCCTCTGAGGTGTGTAGTGTTTGCCCACTGTACTGACGGCTAGATTGGCTGGCGGTAACCAAGCTGTACTTAGAGACAGCCAGGCCTGGAGCAGGAGCTGAAGAGGTCTGTGCTGAGCGTGACCTGCCATACCACGTGCTGTCTGCTTTGGGAACATCAACTGTGGAATTAATGAACCTTTTTTTACTTCTTTAATTTAAAAGTACTTTGGACTTTCCTTAGTTTTTCTCCATCCTTTAATTTGATTTGGCTTTTTTGATTTTGCCCCGGAGTTTTGTGCTCGCTGCACTGCATTGTGGCTGATGACAATGTACCACTTCTCCCTCAATGTTGTTTTTTTTTCCCCATTGCTGCACCCCAGACCATGGCAGATAATTACAGATTTCTGTCTAGAGGTAGCTGAAAGCTTGTGGAAAATTTTCTCATTCAAAATAGGTCTTTGCCATAAAATATTTTTCCCCCTCAAGGCAATAGTAGTTTCAATAAATGTTTACTATCGTTTTGCCATCGCAAATCTGAAATAAAAGGTAAACGTGGAGATTTTCTATGTATGCTCACACTTTTTGCCAGTTTGCCACTTACCTCCCACCTACCATTTGGAAAACAGGAAAAAAAGCAGCCCAGCATGTGATGCCAGTCTCCGCCTATTTTCATATTTCTCTGTTTTCCCATCTTCTCTCCACAGAGAGAACAGTACTAAAAATCTACAACTAAAGAAATAAAGCTATTTTTATCAGTTTTCCCGACCAAAAGGAAACATAAGGCTACTTGAAACAGCACAAAACTAAATGTTCTTGTTTCATTTTGATATTTCCATCAGGAAAAAAAAAAAATCTTTTTTTTTTTTTACATGACTTCTTAAGAGGAGAAAGTAAGTTGGTAGCTCTATTTGCCAGGTTTTCCTTTTATGTTGTCTTCTGAGTTTCATGGTTATAAAAAAGAAGAGACCCATCTGCAAATGAAAAAAAGGCTTGGTGAACTTCCGAAGTAAACAATTTCCAAAGACTGAATGGGGGGGACATGTTCCCACCCCGACCCTGCTGTCTGCTTTAGGAGAATCACTGAAATTGCTCCTTGCAGCTCTGCCACGGGCCTTGTGCATCTCCCGTCTCCTCCTCCCCCTGCTGCCCTCTCTGCCCCGGGAGCACTTGGTTGCCCTCACACTAGACTTGAATAAATGACACCCACGCTTTAATAAACGCCGTTCTCTGTTTACCAAGACTTCAAGTTTTTTAAAAGTCATTGACTTCAGTGTAAGCAGAGTTTGCTCCGTCCCACGGGGCAGAGCTCCATTTGATAATGGGAGGTATATAGAGACTTTCAAATGTCTTGGTTTTTTCTACCCCTTTGAAAAGAGATTGTTTCATCTTTATGCAAATGGTAGAGACCTTTATATCTGCTGCTTCTCTCTCACTGCTCAGCCAGCATCCCCTTCATCTGCCTTACCCAGGTCCAGGGGAGGAAAGCATCAGGCACACTTGCTCCTGGGAGGATAATGGCTCATGCAGCAGCGCTTGCAGTCCACTAAATATTCATTTCCCTGTGTTTTTTTGTATTCGTATTACAGATATGTAATTCCTATCAGACGTGTCAGGTGTTCGGTGTCTCTGGAGACAGCCGAACAGTGGAGGCGGGAGACTCCGGGAATGTAAATGTGTGCTGAGGAAATGTGAGAGTGGTTTCTGCATGCCACAGCGATCAAAATAGATCCCTGGGTGCTGCGCCTGCACTTCCCGCGCGGAGCAGGGAGCTCTCTGCTCCCTCTCATCTCTGTTGCAGTCAAAAAGGCCAGGGCCAGGCTAGTTTTGTTGCAATATCTGTTAGCAAGTCAAGGAAGAGAACTGTGGAGGTGACGGGTGGATGTAAGGCCATTGCGTGAGACGCACTTCTCCGAGGCACTCTCTGATTCTGTTTTCTTACGCTGCTGCAGATGGGGAGACAAAGCCAAGGAACAAAGCGCTTTTGCGCTATTGAGCTCTTACGATAGAAATAGTGTCCTGGTGTGAAAGGGTGCGACTCCGAGCCCGAACTGCAGAGCGAGCACAGGAAGGGACCTCAGGGTCACCGGTGCCAGGTTGTGCTCTCAGACATAAATGATGCTCTAGATGAAGCCAGCTCCGGTTTTGCTCCGGTGCTCCCTTTGGAAAGCGATACCCGAGCTGCTCTTCTCCCATGGTTACAAATCTTTCTGTGGTTCACAGCCTGCATTTATTCATGACTAGTTTATTCTCAGTTGTTCTCATGCCAATGTTGTCCTTTAGCATCAATAGCTCTTCTCTAGTGTTTACCCCTCTGATGTTTTTATAGACAGCAACCCGTCCCCTCTCAGCCCGTGCTTCCCTGCGCTAAACATGCCAGATCTTTTAAGTCTCTCCTCCTGAGACAAGCTCACCGTTTTCCAGGACAGTTACCCAAATACCCCAGGTTTTACTCTCAAATACCTAATATGCATTGGTTTATCTCGCTTTGAAAAATGCTGGTTTTACTGCAGGCTCACATGCATGTGTCAGACTTGGCGGAAATTAGGTGCTTCAGGAAGGAGGTTAATGGCGTGCGTGACACAAAAAAGTTCCTGTGCGTGTGAAGCACGCTGTGGGATGCTGCATGCGGCTGTGCATGTGTGTGCAGGGATGCTGTCAGCAGGATCGTGTGTGCGAGACTCTGAAAAGGATTACTCAGCGTGCGAGGGGGCGTTGTAAGAAGGATTTTGAGGTACGTGACACTGAGAAGGATTAGTCTCTGTGTAAAAAAGTGTGCGTGTGTAGAAGAGAGGGAAGATAAGCGGGTGGCCGCGCGTGGCACAGGGAGAGAGATTAGCCCGTGCGTCTGCTAGCAGGATGATAAGGAGGGCTGTGTGTGAAAACGCCGCTGTAAAAGGCGGGATTTAGCTAATGGAAGGATTAGTGTGTGCGCCTGCACGTGTGTGCACGCGTCCGGGTGCGATGTGGTAAGGAGGCTTTGGGAGGTGTGTGGCAGAAAGGGTTTGGACACGCTGGGAGGGCTCCCTCCACAGGTGTGTATGGCTGTGGTCACAGCACCCCAGGGTTGTCCACGGTCATCCTAGTGTGGGATGCGGTGCGGGGACACGTGGAGGACTCCTGCACATGCAGGGACAGGGTCACAGAGAAAGCCGTCCCTGCCCTGTGGGTAGGAAGGATTACGGGGTGCTGCTGAGCCCACCCGGAGAGGTGCTCAGGGGCGGGTGGCAAAGCAGGGATGAAGCTGTAGTACAGCAAGAGGCACGGCCGTACCTGCCCGAAAAGGGGAAGGGCAAGCAGACGGGTGGCCACAGGGAGGAGATGGCTGACGGCTCGGATGCACTGCGGCGCAACGGAAAATGTCACCCCATGAGCAAAGGGCATGTGCTGTGCTGAGCGGAGGTTGCCCAGGTGTGGGGTAAATGCAGCTTAAGTGGGTTTTTCTCAGCAGACGGGGCTCTGGGAGTGGCTAAGCTTCCCACCTGTAGCTGAGGGTGAATGCTGGCAACACTTTCACTGACCTCATATTCTCCAGCTCTCAATTCAGATTTATCCCTGCTCCTCCGGCCGGCTGCCAGCACAGTACCTCTTCCGGGTGGAAAGGCAGTAGTCTTAGAGCAATTTATGATACAGAGAAGGGTAGAGGGTTGATTGCATCCTGACACTTATTTGTTAACATTCTGACTTAACACTAAAATTTTTTCCCTCTTCTACTTTTCCATGGGGAATTCGGGGTGTTTTGTCAAAATCAGCAACTTCTTACTTTTGATCAAACCTCAGTTTTCTATTCAGAGGGAAAAAAAAAGTGTTGAAAAATTTCAGCTAGCTTTATTGTCTGCAGTATGTCTGAATTGGATCTGTTCCATGAGCATTAGTTTCGTCTCAGAGACACTAAAAGTAAAGCCTGCTGAACCTTTTATGATAAAACGAACTGAAATAGCTGGAGTGGCTGGGGTAACTTTTCTTCAAAATTTGATCCTTTGCTTGTCCAGTAGACCATTTGAATGTTTGCTTTCTGTCTAATGAAAGCTCATCAAAAGCCTGGCCAGTTGCTTTGTAGCTTTCAGTAATGTATTATTTTCAAGGGAGAAGGCTACAAACCAAGCAGCTGCAGTCTGAGATTCCCCTTGGTGCAAGGTGCTGCACAAATACAAGATCTCATAGCTAGAAAATAAAGTAGGAGGCTTCCAACCAGAAGTGAAGAGTCTTTATTAGTAGTGAAAAAAATTGCCTGCAGAAGCATGATCCTTAAATATAGAGATTGTCCATAAAATGGGGTCTTTATATCTTTAAGAAAGATACTCTGTTTTTTGATGAAAGATGTTTCAGTGTGATGCAGGAATAGGACAAGTTCTATGACAAAAGATGGCCAACTTTCCCTCCTATGTCTTCATTTGACAGATCCACAGTGCGTATTGCGCACATCTGGCAGAGCCAGCAGGGATAAATGACTCCCCTTTCCTCCGTTGAGAACTGGAGGTGGGATGGACTTGCAGTGGGGCCCACAGAGGTGCCATTCCTTCCCCCTCAGAGAGGGATTTGCTTGGCCCAGAAACCACTGCCCAGCTCTTCTGCTCAAGAGCCACCAGCTGGGCACCCAGCTCTGTGCTGTGCTGGAAGTCAGGCATGGCCATCATGATTAGATAGCCCTTCTGGTTTTTAAAAGCTAACAAATTGTGAAATTACCCAGAGAGAGACAAACAAAAGGCATTTAGGGGACCATGGCTTTGTTCTGGGAAGGTCTCCAGTCTTTCAGGGAAGAGGTCCGGTTGTCCTTCTTCGTTTTAGAAACCTTTAGCCCAGCGTGAATCAGCAGGGGCCAAGGTTGAGCTGTGAGAGGAATTGCAGTGGGTTTAGTGTTAAAGCCAGTACATGAGCTCTATTTCAAAGTGCCCACTCAACAGCTGGTCACAAAATCCCCGAGCCTTGGGTGAGGTGCCAAGTCTGTGTGTGCCTGGAGAGGAGGAGCATCGCTCCCATTGCAGTGCTGCCTTGTTCTGCTGTCAGCGCCTTCCCTCCTCCGAAAGGATGGGCGAGAAGAGCAAATGAGGACAGGGAGTGCCCTGTGCAGCAGTCACCGTCCACTGGGGAAATGCATTTCACTGGTGAACTGTGAGCATTCCACTGGAAAAACATTGCAATGGGCCCGTTCTTCCCATTGTCCCTTGTCAAAGAGGGACTCGTGTGCGGGCACTTGGGTCTCTCCCCAAAATTGTTGCGTGGCTTCTCACAAGTGGATGCCTCAGTCTTTTCAACTGTGAAATGAAGTTAAAAACCTTCATGGGGGATACACTGCCAGTATTCATCCAGTGAGATTTGAAAAAACCCTTCTTAACTAAGACTAGGCAATGTTAAAGAAGGACCAAGTGTTATTGACTTTGTCCATTCAGAGAGAGAAACGACAGACTGACCCAGAAGTTGAAAGCCCATTTTTCTCCCCCATCTTCCAGAAACAGGCACCTGGCCCTTGGATCTCTGAACGCTCCTGCACTCAGGCCCCCTTCACACTCTCTTTCATACTTGTTTTTCTCTTTTAAAGTCCCAATTGATTTTGAAATTAAATTGGCTGTTCCCCCACCAAGGAGCCTCAAGCTTGCACCTCCTTTCCCCTTCTCCCCTTCTCCCTCCCAGCTTTCATATCCGCTCCGGTTTCTGTTATTTCCCATACATCTACTTTGAAGGATTTTCCAATAAGGATGTCAGGAGAAGTTTCTTAAGGGTCTTTTATCACAAATTCCTTTTGATTTTATGCCTGAGGACACTGCTGAGAAGGACCTTGGTGATCTATGCTCAAACAAACGTGAAGCAAGTACACTTTACAAGCAAGTCACAGCTGACTGCACACACAAATCAGGTCCTGTGTCCCTGCAGCCTCATGCAGGAAACATGGTGTGTTTCCCAGCTGACAAAACTAGACCGTACTTAGACCCAGTGTAGTTCTGTTGGCCCCGATATAGTTACCAGGGAGACTATAATGTAGACAACTTTTCTACATGAAATATAGTGTCTTACACTCTTACTTACATTGCAGAGACTGTTCTTTCTCACCAGGCAGAAAGTAGATGATTTTCTCATTACTCTAGTCCTTCTATGGGAGATTTAAGAATGAAGTTCAAAGAATGATGCGGGTGTATTATAGCTGCGCATTTACAGCTATGCCATCGCGTTGGTGCAAAGTGCATGTGCCCAGAGGACCTGTCAACCAACCCTGCCCCACATGCCATCTCAGTTCTTCCAGTCTAGACCCGCTCCACAGGCAACGTCAGGAAAGCATCACACCTTAAGAGTGCACTGATAAAAGCTGTTGCCCAAGACATCCTTTCAGCATACATGAGTTAAGGCCCAATTTTCAAAGGTTGCATGCACCATATGGCTTGCTTATGTGCCTAGATCCCAGATCACCTTCAGATCATTTCAACATCTTTTCTTTAAAGAGACGTGGTAGTCAACTAAGTCATTTAAGCATGTTTTGGAAATGCTACCAAGGCTCTCAACTGACACCACTCTACTGTCAGTCAGGACTAGCAGCGCAGAGGAATGATCACAACAAGCGCTTAGAAAATATGACTGCAGATGTTCACTGCCATGTTAAACATAGGCAGCCAAAAATAATTTCTCTCACAGGGAAATTAATCTTTTCTCTAACAGGAAGGTCAGGAACTCAAAATGAAGGCTACATACTCCTCTCTGGCACATTCAGCACCTAAAGTGGGTTGTAGTACAACAAGATAATCACAGCCCTCACTGGTTTAGACAGGACAATCCCAGAGGTGTAAGTCACAGGCTTTTACATTGCTCCCCTGGCTTCTTGTGGGCACCAAAAGACAGAGGAATCTGCCCCAGGGACATTTCTTTTTACCTTGTTCCTTCCAGAATAAGTCTTTACTGTGATTTTGCCCACTCGTGGCAACAGCCTTTGCCCTGTGCCCTGGAAGCCTTCTCTTGTAGATAGCAGTTCCACCTGCCTTTTCCCTTGGAGGCTTCTGGAATAAATGGTGCCTTAAATAAGTTAATTATAGCTTTAGCCATCCATGTGCTCACTTTAGATGTACCATTAGAGTGCATTACACAGTGTAGTTTCGACAGTTTTCCACGGGGAAAGAAAATCCAGCACCTGATGTGTGAAGCTCTCCATGGCTCAGTTGTCTTGCACAGTATTTGTTAAATCCAAGGACTGTTTCCGCTCCTTGAAAACCTGGTGCTCCTGCTGTCTCTCTGTTCAAGGCCTGCCTGACCCAGGGTTGCCAGTGACTGGTTTCATGGACAAATGTATTTCATCAGAGACATCTCTCTGCAACATCAACAGAAGGCTTGAGCAACATCTGGTGAACAGTGAAAGAGTCTCTCTGATGCTTGTGAAAAGTGGTACAAATTAGCATCCTCCAGTCTGCTGCTGCTTTTCTGTCTAAATAATATTTTACAGGTAAAGTCTCTGCTGAGAAGCAGTGGGGTTTTCTCAGTAGCTGCCTAAATCGTGTCACAGTCTTTGGTTTACACTGAGTTAGTTACTGCTTGAGACAGAAGCTGCATCTATACGTGCAGAGTCATTGCTCCTGAATGATGAATGACCCCAAGTTTCTAACAACGTCCCTTCCTGTGCTTTGGATGGCCTCCCCTCAATTTGCATTTATGCAGAGTATTTTACATGATCTCTCTTGCTCTTCACAGCTCAGTAGAGAGTCTCTTTCTTCAGGAGCTTAAAAACTCTCCTGGAATGGCAATCGGTAGAGAAGGTGCTGTTTGTATGTAACTAGGCATGTCAAGCAAGAGATCTCAGTGTTTTCCTAATGCTAAGGATGTTCCTTCATTCTTTTCCTAAGACATACATCCCATTTTTCCCGACTTTTTTCTCAGTCCCACTGACAGTGCAGGCTGTTCAAGATAACTGAGATGCTCCTGGTCTGGTATCTTCACTGTCCTCTATGTAGAGAAGATGACTTAGTATTTTCCACTAGCAGAAATCGTTCCTGTGAACACGTGAAGCTCTGCAAGCGAAATGTCTAACAGAAAAGCCTTTCCTGAAGTTATTGTCTTTCTAGAAAATGTTATTATAATACTTTGTGTCTGAGCATTTGATGCTACCTGCCACTAATATTAATGGGAATTCATTGCTCAAGGGTGTTTTACGGAAAAGGTGTGAATCCAAGGTGGCTATATAAAATTGGTGATATGCTGAACAGCTTCTCACACCTCTTGGTCCATTCCTTAGTTCTATGAGATTCATTTCCTCATGGGACCAGCTTGTTATGGCAGGTGATTTTTATGGATCCAAGTGCAGCTGAAGTCTGTAGCTATAAAAGTCCCCTCTGTCGTGCTGGTAAAATGACACAAATTTTACACAAGGTTTTTTAGGAAAATCTTGGGTTCCGCTGCTACGTAGCCAGCTGCCTGGTTGATATTTGGTGTTTTCACAGGGGTTCCAGGTCTATCTATCCACAGGTTTGTTGGAGCAGCAGGGCAGAGCGTGGAGTTCCCCCAGCTCCCCTGTTCCCACCAACGCCTTCACCTCCTGCGAGAGGGAAGCTGCCCTCTACAGCTGCTTGCAGCCCCTGTTTAACAAGTATCACCTCTCCGTAGAAGCTCCATCTGGGCTTGCTAGCTAGATGCACTTCATGTAAACTGTTTGTTCCACCACCCACAACGAGCTATTCGCACGGAAGTTTCACCAGAGACCATAAAATTGCAAACCATAGGTCCAGATCTCGCCATCTGTCACAGTTCTGCATTCCTGCTCCCCAGACAACACAGTCTCCCACTGGGTTTAAAAGATCCCAAGCTTAAACTTGTTTGTTTGGGATTTTTCAAAAAACCTGATGCTCAGAGGCACTGCAGAAATAAAAATGTGGTAGCTATTATCATTTATTGCCCTCGCAATGCAGACAGGATTAAAGCTGTTCTAATGACAGGGAAGAAATGGTAATATTCCCCCTGACATTAAGTAGGCCTGAAGAAAGCTGTGAGCACAATGGAACGGAACACTAATGTGAAAAGGAAAAATAAAAACCCTACAAGAAACGACTATAGCAAAGAACCACCAAGGGAGGCACTTAAGCCCACTAAAGCCAGCACTCTCAGAAGTCAAAGGATCTTGTCATTCTGCACCTAACTCAGCCCTTGCTGAGGTGTTAAATGGGGTTTCAAAACCATTCCTGCTTTCAGAGACCTTGGGTGAATACAATATACAAGCAGGTAGCACAGAAGGGTTCTGCTCTGGAGGCTTAACCCGAGTGTACTTTGCTGGGCTTGTACCTTTGCTTCTCCTCCTTTCAGAAGACTCTAATGGCTCCAGCGATTGCAGAAAAGATGGCACTTTTGGAGCAGCGATGGCACATGTAGGTTTTGGAGCATCTGCCTTGCTAGCTCAGCAGATACCTGTAATATAGCCTTGAAAATGTATAGAAAATGTGAACGTTTATATATGTGTCAGACAGCTGGTGGGTTTAAGTACTGCTTCCCACTTCAAGCCCTCAAGGACAAGATGCTCTTTCCTGTGTGCAAGAGGTTTTGTTTGAAGAAGAATGCTTTGTCCTGGAGAAGTGCAAGTTCTTCCTCCTTTGCCCAGACCAGTGACACTGTATTCCTGTGTGAGCTTGGTGCTGCTTTCCCCATACAACGTACCCTGTGCTTTTTGTCTGCTGCCTTTCATTTTTAAATGAGCAGGGAGTCAAATAATGTCAGAAAGGCCAACAATAGCTTACCACGAGAGGGAAACATCTTCTCTGCCCTCTGACAGCCTGCATCAGCCAGCCTCCCTCCTGGGCTGGGAGATATTTTAAGGTAGAGCACATCATCACCATGAAAAGATCCATCAGGTTACGAAAAATTCTCCTGGCTCTCCATTTAGGTCCCTCCTTATCCTTTGTTTTACGTTCTGTGGTGAGCCAGCCGTACCTTTTCTCTCCTCTCTGCTGGGAAGGTAATTCTCTACTCCGAGGGGGCTATTCGGTGGTCTTCTTTATTGCTATTTAACATGTATACATTACAGTACCCCACAGAGGCCTCGTAGCATAGTGCCAGGCATCCTACAAACACACGCAGAGTGACAGTTGCCTCTATAGCGGGTACCCATGTGTGTGGGATAACAGGATAAGCGTAACTCGGAGCCAATTACAATTAATAATAATGCCCATACATCCTACGTAGGTGTATGGGATGTGGCATATCCCTGTGTTTCTTTGAAGGCAACACACCCCTGGAGTTTAGAAAGGGGGTTGTTTAGGGGGTTTTCTTGTCAATTTAAAAAATCACTATCAGGAAAGGGAGTCAGTATTAAAGGAAAAATAAAGGTCTCTTTTTACATGCGTCCAAAGCAGGGATTAAAAGCTGGGCACACCAGGACCGTGCCCAACTTGAGTTTACAGAGTTTAACGCCTGCTCTGCCTGGCTGCAGCTGACTCTGTCGGGTGAAGAGCATTAGGGGTCTAACACCAGGAAACCTAGTGCTTACACCTAAGTATAAATCTATGCCCAGGACACGTTTGGGATCATGGAAGGATCATTGCAGAGGGTGTGCGTGCATGTTTTGTCAGGTTCTTTGGCTGCTTTGAATAGAAAAAGGTGGAGTGTTAATAAATGAAGTTGTAAATTTCTAGTCTGTTATCAAGAAAGCCTTAAAATTATTAGTGTTAGTTCAGTGGCATGCATGGATAAGGTTTTATGCACCGTAGCACAAAACAATTAAAAGTTGGAAATTTAGAAGCAGGAGTGGGGAAAAAAAATAGAGACAGGGAGAAAGGGGCAGGGATTATAAGTGCTCGTCTCCGGGTGCATGCGGAGAAGCGGGCTCAGGGCGTGAGACCACATCCTCGCTGATATGAGAGCATTGGTGTGTAGTTGTCCAGGTGCCGTGATCCGAACCGCTGTGTGTGACTTGTCGTTCTCAAACAGGCATATTCTTTCAGTACGTGTCTTGTATCTTGCTAGTGAAAGCTCAGTGTCTGGGAAGGGAAATGTTTAAAGCCACCATGAGAACTGTTAGAAGCAGAAAGGGGAGCTTTGTATGCAGGTCAGACCTCAGCACTTCCAAGTGTAGGCTGAGATCCCAAAGCAGGCACAGAAGATACCAGGTGTAGACCCAGGACTGGAGGAGGTCTCCTCCTCTCACTGGATGACACCATCCTACTTAGACCTGCTCTGCAAATACAGCTGTTTAGACTGTCCATCTTGCTGATAAACGTGTAGTCACGTCTCTGCATGGAAACAGCCATGTAGAAAGTTAGTCTGTTCTTCAGTTACCTGCCAAATCACAAGATTTGGTCCTGATCCTGTAATTTACAGTATGGAATTCAGTAAAACTGTAATCCCATAGACTATAAATGGCCAACACCTCACAAGGTAGTATTGTGTTGGGAAATTAAAAGATATTGAGCTGATGGGGCAGGGAGGGAGGCTGATAGAGAGCTGCAGTTAAAACCGGTCTTGATTGCTACCTTCATTACAAACCTGGAAGGAGGAATATATATATATATATATCTGTATATATATATAGATAGATAGGAGAGATATATATATCTATCTCATAACCGAACTCTGTGCCTGGAGCAGATTTCAGGGAAGGGCTAACGGAGACATTATTATGAGCAGGAAATAATCCTAAAAAAGCCACAGGAACAATACAGCTGAGAAAATTTACCACAGTACTGTTTTCTCAATTGAAGGCAACAGCACGAGTCTCTGGAATACCCCAGGGAACACATCAGAGACCAAGACATTAGTTTGGCTTCTAAACTGGTACATCTGCAAAAGCACAGACTAGAGAAAATTTGGGAATATCTATGCAGATGTTTTAAGAAGCAGGGGGACATGGGACCAAAATTGTAATTATCAGATGAAGATTCAGAAAGGAGTTGCAGAGGTAGATGTTAACACCCTCCTTCCCCAGTGGAAGTAACAGTAATGTTGGAATAACTTTTCCAGGGAAAGTCCATAGTCTGGTTCTTGCGTTGTGACCTGCAACAAGTTTCAAGACAAGCACTTACAAAATCCTCATTAGAACCTGAGGCTTGCACTGGAGACAGTCACAGGCTTTAATGTCTAGAAAAACTGCCATGAACAGGAATAATGTATTAGGGAAAGAGAAGAAGCTATTGAAGACAAAATGCATTTCATCTGCAGCGAGCTCTTCTTTATGTGACAAGTTTGCTTTCTGCTACTGCTTATCTTCCCCCCTCCCACCACTCACTCCTCTCTTTTTACTCTGTTTTAATAATTTAGCTCTTACAGCCCAGAATTAAATGCTGTGCTGACCTCAGAGCAGTGTGCTATGTGCCGTATTAACATGCTGTGGGTTTGGTGCTTTATTCTTTTCCTCCGCTGTTTTTCGTGCTCCCCAGCAGAAAGCTACACCGTGATATTGTACTTAGTTGTCCTTGTATAGCACTATCTGCAGAAGGGCCAATACAATACAAAAGGCCATCTCATAAAGCAGCAAAAGCAAAATTGGTTCAGCCCTCATCTCTTGCCTCCTTTTATAATATCGCTGTCACTTTCTCATTTCGAGTAATCTTGCTTTAATATTTATGGCTCTGCTTCAGACATGGAGAGTTCAATGAGGACAGATTTTTGGTTTTCTATTTCACTGCAGAGGGTTAGGTGAGAGCGGGGATAGCTGGTCTTCCAGAGCCCATGGGGCCCACAGCAACATCCGTCTGCGGCTGGGGGCCCTGTGAGGCATCACCCCCTCCTTCTAGGGGAGCTGCAGGGGAGCTCGAGGTGACGGTTGTGAGCAGGAGGTAGTAGCTGATTTTGTAGAGCTTCTGCTGCTCCAAGGCAACCCAACGTGGCCAGCGTCTTCTGCTGGCTTCCTTCTGGACACAGCATAAAGCTGGACTGCCCCGCAGCCCCGCTGCCGATAAGGGCTTGCTGACAGTTCTGGCACATGTATCAACATCAAACTGCTCAAAAGCCACGCAAGGTTCAAGAGCCACTGGTGGGCTATCCCTGGGCTCCAGAAGCGGGAGATGTACTTTTCATTAACTAAATATGATGATTTTTAATGACACAATGTGCCGTAAAAGGATCTCAGAAGACTGTATCCCACCTGGGTTTGCTTGCCATCATTTGGTAGCTAGCTGTACCCCAGAAATGAGCCAGACGGGCATGTAGGAAAAGAGAATTTTTTTCTAAAAGACTCCCATTTAAAAAAAAAAAAAAAAAAAAGACAAGGTGGAAAGGTCAAATGCTCCGTTAGAGCTGAAATATGCAGAATTGTTTCCAGACACCAAATCCCTTCTGCACTTCTGTTTTAAAAAAGCTATGAAAGCAGGGAGTGCTGTGAAAAAGCTGTGGCTCTGGTATGGGACACTGGAGAGATGAAGGCAGTGGACAGCAAGAAACTTAAAACAGCTTGAGAACATGGCATCAGTGCTTCAAGCTCAGAATACGCTCTTATTTATGTCTCTTGGAGCATGGAGCAAGAGACTGGAACAGATGGGGCTCAGAGAAAGGCAGTCACCTTCCTCCACCTCACAAGCCAAGATCCAAGTCATGATTAGATAATAAACCTGAAACTGAGATGGCACTGGACCTGTTTCCTTTTACACATAATGTGATCTGTTAGCCACGGGACACTCATTAGCCAACCTGTCCCTATTCGACTAATGACATAATTCTAAACACAGAACGAACGGGCTTTTGTGAAGTCTCAATGTTGCTCAAGATGGGCATCGTGTCCTTTCCTGGGGTGCCTCTGTTCTCTTTCCATGGGTTAGCCATCCTTTGAAGACTACCCAGAAAATACAGTTGTCAACAGACGTTTTATTTAAGGGAACATCCAAGTCTGTGACCCCAAAAGTCCCTGGTCTGAGCAGATACGTGCCCACGTCTCCTCTGGGTTCTCGTCCAGGATCTGTTAAAGGTTGCTCATGATCTCAGTGTTTCATGTAGGACACTTGCACCTAATTCCTGTTAAAAGTGCCAGCATTACTCAGAAATCGTTTTAGTGGTGAATGGAAACCCTTCAATATATATAATTCTTAATTTTATATGATTCAACAAAATCTTAGCATCCTCAAAGTAACAACATGTTTAAAAGCAAGCAAAGCAAACAAGGAAAGTCTTGTCAAACAGTTTTTCCTTCTTTTCTTTTTTCAACAAGCTCAGTGACCCCATTAAGACCTTTGATATTTGAATTTTCTCTTCCGTTTTGTACACTGCATAAGAACTACATTTGAAGGCTCTAGCAGAAGAAGAGGTTTCAAGATGTGAAGTACACCCGTGGAAGAGCGATGATTTTCAATGGATCCCTTTGACAGAGAGGTCAAAGTCAACTTCCCATGGCCATATCTTCCACCACCACGATTATAATTCAGAAGTGCGCTTAAACAACTGGGGGTCCATGTTGTTAATTTTTTGTTGACAAAAGCACCGTGCTATTTCTGTTCCCTTAAACTCAGCAGCATGCGAGAAAGAAGTATCCCAAATCCAATTTGATCTCAAGGGAAACTTATCATTTGTCAGCCAGGCAAACTGAGACTTATTTGTCAGGCAGGGAAACTTAACTAAAAAAATTGAAGCTATCAGCATAAACGGTCATGAGCAGCTCTCAGTCATAGATTATTGTTTACATCTGAGGGAAAGAAAGCAGATCTTGATGTAAAAATCAACACTACTTTCCAGCTTCCAAAATGGTCAGAGCCTCAGTGCAGGAAAATGATGGAAGGGAGCACGCTTCTGTGACTTTTATATATTTGAAAGAGAAACATACATTTCTTGTGATATCACATCAGCCTGATTTGCAGTTGATCAAATACATGGGACATATCTGCTGTCAGCTAAATACATGCGTGGAGCGATGGGGGAGTGTAGAATCTGTTTGGCTTTCCCCTGCTAGAAAAATCTGTGGGAACATGCTGTCGTTGGGATGTGCTGAAGAGATGCACTCTGGCACCTACGCCACACTGGGGAACTGTGAGGACAAACATTTGGGAGGAAAGCTGAGCTGATCCTAATTGAAGCAGACACTAGCGCTCTTTCATCAAAATTCCACCGGCTTCGCCAACCTGATGTCAGGTTCTCCATCACCGTGTGAGGGTCGCCTCCAGGCAGGGCATGCTAAAAATAAATTATGCATGCACGTCCCCCCTCCCCTTTCCCACATGTGTACACATATACTCCAAGTGAGCGAAGAAAAGCATGTGGGATCTGCTCCTTGACACCGCTGTCGTCAATGACTATGTTTTGCTGCAAGTGAGGATTTTCGTCCTGTGTCCCAGCAGGTTTGGGCAGATAAAGGACATGCCACACTGATATTGGCGCTGCTGGCATTGCAGGACGAGTCTTTGGTAGCTTACAGAGGACAGTAGACTGAGCTCACTATTTTACTGCACTCAAAGCCTGGCCACACTCATCTTGCAATTTTTAAAAAGCACCTGTTAATTTGGTTTCTGGAGTAAGTGCTGTGTGTGCTGGATGGGGTGATTTGAAAGATTTCTTCTTAATTTTGAGTCTACATTTCCAAATTACCCTCCTCTTTCCCTGCCTGCTTAGGCTATGGTAGTTTGCTAAAAATCCTCACAACGTCTGCAGCTCAGCGTTGTGGGAATGGCTTTCCTGGAGAGGGTACGGTGTCTTCCCTCCTAGACGTTCCTCAGATATGACATCCCCCAGGGTCGGGAAGGGCTCTGAGATCTGGCAGGGACCATCTGGGTTTTTTGTGCCCTGCAACAGAGAACATGAGTTGTTTGTGGGGAACATCTGGGGATATTTCGTTTAATCGGTTTTTTTACTGCTCTTGTGGCTTTGGGTATTAGCAGTGTCTTTGCTACTTCTGTTGTCTGACAGAGGCACGCAGCAGTTGAGTCTCCCGAGAGTCAACTAAACCATTTTATTGGCTCCCTCCAGGGGTAGCTGGACGAAACTTAATGGTCCATGAGATACAGAAAGTCAGTAGAAATGATCTAATGTCCCCTTCTAGGCTTAAACTAAGTGAAATGGTGAAAATTCAACTTCTAAAGGAAATGGCAGATGAGCTGTTGCCAGGATCTCCTACCAGGCTTCTTCTCCAGCTGTGTCCATGGGGAGCAGTTGCCTTTTTGCAGTCCTGTTTGCAGATTCTCAGCAGAATTGCACCATTTTCACTCCTGGAGACCAAATCCTCATTCCCGTCCTTCTGTGCAGCCCATTTGCCCTTCCTCCTCCCTCTAATGCAGAGACTGTTTCAGCCCCTCTTTGTGATGACAAAGAGAAACTTTTTGGTTTCCCTTCTGCTTTTACCGAAATCCCAATGAGATACTGTTATATCTGACATCTGCCTTTCATATGGATCAAACCTCCTGTTCCAAAATATCCCTGGCCCTCCTGAATGCAGGAATCGGTCTTGTACATCTACTGTCTCTGTGACTGGTTGAGAGCTTTAGCCAAAAAAAGTCTCCCAGGACTTTTTATAGACTCAAAACATCTCTTTTGCTTCCTTCTTCTGCAGAGAAAATGTGCAATTTGTAGTTGTGGGGATGTATTTTTCTTTTTGCAAAGGTGGTCAGGGCTGCCTGTCTCTGGCTGCTGGGTAGGTGTCCTATCCTGCATGTGTTTTCAAGAAAATCAGTTTTTCCTCTCTCAGATTTAAATGCTTTACCTTCAATATTTCCATATGAAAAGAGAAACTTGAGAGAAATTGCAGGACTAGAAATCCTAGAGCCTGGGGATTTCAAGCATGAGTGAAGCACGTGTGCTTTTTCCTCATCTGAATTCAAGGACACACCAGCTCCACGACGGCAACCTTTCCATAAAGGGAGAGGGGAGACCTCCTCCTGCTTGCTCTACCACATCAGTCGTTTTTTAACTAGGTACCGGGAATCTTACAAAGCTGTTTTGATTTTTACTGTAAGTTAGAAGTGATTTTAGAGCAGCCTGAGGAGCTCTCACCTCACCTGGCTGCAACAGGCACTGCGGTGTCCAAAGTGCAGCTGGTTGTTGCTGGGTTGTGTTTCCAGCGTAACCAGGTGACAGTCAAGTTAATGCCTCTGCTTTTACCTAATTTTATTCGTGGAATGACACTAGGGACCATCGGTGTGAGATCCGTGCCTGGAGAAGGAAGGATATGGGATGTCCATGGTGCTTGGTGCAGCACACCCTGGGAACGTCCCAGCCAGAAGTCTTAACCTGATCAATTAGAAAAGAGGGATCAGGGTGAATATGGTAGTAGTTGCCATGGTTATCAATCATTATGAACTATATTTTCTGAGGGTTTGTTTAGAGGAAAACTTTTCTGTAGTTAATTAGAAATTTGTTGTAAGATAATAGCATGGTTACAGCCCAGAATAGATGTTCTCTGTCCTTTCCCTTTGCGCAGCCCAGGGGCCAGGAATAGCACATGCAAACTCCCGTAAATGTCTGCATTGACGCCCGAGTGAACACTCTTCACTCATGCTCACAGACAGGCTCACGGATAGGCGGACGTTTATGCTGTTGCATTTCACCCAGCTTCCCACCTGCAGAAATGAGCTTCAGAGACTGAACCGTCCAAATTGAACTGCGAGCGCTAATTACCAGATTGACTGCAACTCTCTTCTGTAAGAAAAGCCAATCTGTGGCCACCTAGCAGGTAGTCGGCACAAAGCTTCCAAATTGCGATGTTGTCACCAGCCAATTGACCCGCAGAGCTCAACTTGTGGGACCTTCCATTCCAGCGTGATCTTTATCCCTTTTATGTTTCATAATCTTTTTAGAAAAGCATCAGTCGGAAGCTAGTGACTGCAGAGGAACTGATAAGCTTCCCCCCTCTCTAGAAAAACAAAGAGAGTTTAAAATATTTGCTTCCTCTAGTTAAGGTTTGCAGTTCTTAATAGTATGTTATTAAGAAGCTGCAGAGCAATCAAATGAGAACACAGTTGTTAATAAATTTGCTTAATAAAACAAAGCAAATATAAAGAAATTACAGCTATCTCTTAGTGTATTAAATAAATGGCAAGTAACTTCTTTTTAGTTTTGCTGGGTAAATTCATTTGGAACGTCTGTATTTTAAAATAGTCCTGAGATTTAAATTCCTTTGCTGCCGCTGCTTTTACATTATGCCAGGTTCAGTCCCAGAAAAGTGGCTGCAGTTCTCACTCTTTGCATTTTTCCGGATTAATTGACACAGTGGTTTCTTTGTTGTTCTTCGGGTGATAACCCTCAGCAAATCTTTTTTTTTTCCCCGGATTATCTGCCTTGTCCATGGCCTCTCTTAGGCTGAAAGTACAAAGCGAGCTAGGGTTCTTTCCA
Organism: Rissa tridactyla; assembly: GCF_028500815.1. Taxonomy (NCBI): domain Eukaryota; kingdom Metazoa; phylum Chordata; class Aves; order Charadriiformes; family Laridae; genus Rissa; species Rissa tridactyla. The sequence goes on along the minus strand of NC_071476.1, from coordinate 3,333,573 downwards.
GACTTACTAATGATAAAGACTGTTCGTTCTCCCAGTCGGCTTTGGTGCAATCTGTTTCAAACGCTGGGATTGATGAGTGTCTCAGAACAGTGTAGGAGGGCTGCCTGAGCGTGACTGAGCCACAGAGTTTAAAAAAAAAAATCTAAAAAATAATGGATTCATTTCAAATAGAAAATAAAATTCAAGGAAGCCGTGGCTTGCCTAATACAAAACAAACCAGGCCGGCTAAGTTTATTGTCTGGATTATTAATTGTGCTGGATTGTTCAGCGGCCCCGAGAATGTCACTTTAATCATCCTATGAGTCTGAAGCCCGGGTCTCCAGAGATCATGTTCTGATCTCTCACATATGGTATATCGCACTGTTCGTTAGACACACTGGTCCAGTCACATGGAAACGATGTTCAGACTATTTCTATCCGTGTCTGCTACTTTTCTTCCTGAATGTGTCAGTCTCATGATGAGGGCAGTGACTCCAGCCGATACAGACACAATTGCTGATTGCAAAGAGAGACACTGCCGTGAAAATAAAGAGGGTTATTTCTGTCGTGGTTCAGGCTTCGCACGAAGTCCCTGTCCCACAGAAATACAAATTTCCTTGGGGGAGGAGGGTGCTGGGGTATGTGAGATCACAGACACCAAGTGGCAAAGAGAGGATGGGTGACCTTGGGGACAAACTGCTGGGCTGGGATGTCCAAAACCTGGCCTCAACTCCAAGAGGAAGGGAGATTTCTCACCAGTGTCATGAAATTCAGTTCTCAGCTCTCGACACTGTGCCGTTTCAAAAATCTGGCTGCTTTGTTTTGGTGTTGGAGATGGGAGTGGGGACTCGATTTGCACAGTGGGAAGTAAGATTCCTTTCTCTTCCCTCTGAATATTTGATGCTGGCGGTAAAGTGAGGAACAAGGTAATCTTATGCAGGATGGCTGTAAGCCAGTTGAGGATGACTTCTGGTCCCCACTGGAGGGACAGAGCTTGGATGGAGCCCAGCTAAGGATAAAGCAAGCTCATGTTTTAGGAGTCTGTCTCCAGCCACATGTGCAGAAGGTTCGGTGCTGGCAGCTACCAGCAGAAACCAGGTCAAGGGATTCCCAAGCAGTGCACAGCGCTTGCCAGGGGACCCCAAAATGTCACATCCAACTTCTCACCCTGCACTCTGTTAGGGCGGGCTGGCGAGTGAAGTGTGAAGTGTTGAGTCAGGATAAATGTCACAGCCAAAGGTCTTCAGAGTCGGAGTGGCAACGGGAGGAGACACTAGTGACAGGAGTTCTGACAGAGGGAAAACGCTGTCACTGCCACCACCTCTGTCTTGGAGATTTATTGATGATAGCTTGGGATGTGCCATAAACAGGGGTGATATTAAACGAGTCTGACTATCTCAGGGGCTACGTTTTACAACCCAAAGTGTGAACTCTCTCTGCCTCACTGAGATCCTGAGGCGTTTTTCCAGCAGCTCCCACGATCTCGTTAAATGCTCTCCCGAGAAGCGCTCCAACTCAAGAGCCCTCCCTGCGCAGCACAGCGCCAGCTGCTGGGATCAGACACAGATCTCCACTGGAGAACCCAGCGTGCACGCTCAGAGCTTAGTCATGGAGAGCTCCCAGGCCACCCTCACTGCTTCACTGGGCCCACAGCCTTCCCCACCATGGCTTTGTGAGGAAACCAGAAATTGTCACGAAGGTGTCCCCAAGTACCAACGCACCCCTGGTGTCAGAGGCTCCAACCTCAGTGCCAGCAGCTCACGCCAGGGGACAAACTTCCCTGTGCTATGAGTGTATTGAACCTAGGTGAACCTTTGCTGAGATGCCCTCTCAGCGTGGTCTCAGCTTCTGAGTCCAAACCCATGGTTTCCTCCTGGAGTCATTGGCCACAAACGGCTGTGCTGTCATGCAAATGCTTTCCTTCTGCTCCTTGAATGCATCTGGGGCTGCAATAGCAAGCTCTAGCTGCAGCCTTTCTCCCCCATAGTAAAACAGCTACAGGGCCCAGACAGCTGCCGTCCCGAGGAGGCAGGGCTTTGCCTCCTGGCAGGGCTGAGCCACTGTGCTTTGCTGCTGGGGGATTCCCTTGTGCAGGTAACATATTTTATCCTAGAAGCAGCAAAATCTTCAGCAAAGCCCTGAGGATACTGAATTAATTCACTCTCCTGTGTCCCTTCTGCCTATCAAAGGTAAAGCAGCTCTGTGGAGATCAAGGGCAGAGCAACCCATGGCCACAAGCCCTGTTCTTCACACATTGTGTTCGCCAACCTACGGTCCTCGAGGAAAGCGTTCTTGTCCAGAAAGCCTACAGCTTATCACAGGGAAAAGATTTATTTTGGTGACTTCTCTGAAAAACCTCCTTGTCCTTCTGCCCTCATGACCTTTCTCTCTGCTCCTTCAGTCTGCTCGCAGTTCTCCAAGGGCGTCTACGCCATCTTTGGATTTTATGAGAGGAGAACCGTCAACATGCTCACGTCTTTCTGCGGGGCTCTCCATGTCTGCTTCATAACACCAAGCTTCCCTGTTGAAACGTCCAACCAGTTTGTTCTGCAGCTTCGCCCGGAGCTCCAGGATGCCCTCATCAGCGTCATCGAGCACTACAGCTGGCAGAAGTTTGTGTACATTTATGATGCTGACCGAGGTAAGTCACAAGTATGTGGAAAAGGTTACCAGTCAATTAAACATAGTGGTCTAGATGGAGTCTTTGCCTTAAGAAGTCCTCTTACTGTGGGTCGCTGGAGGCTGAGACGGTGGCCAAAGGAAGGGTCACCATATGCTTTCCCTGTTCTCTACTCCTTTTCTAAATATTCATTACTGCTGAAGGTGGACATTGATCTAGCTAAAGCGTCAGCCTGACCCAGTGTGTCTGTACTCGTAGGGTCAAGTCTGAACCCCGTGAACACGACGGAAACGCTTAATGTATAAGTGGTTTGGGTTTCAAATGGGGAAATTGTTTATATTGAATAAGTCCCATATTGAATAGGTCTTTCAAGGCCACCAAGTCCCAGGTTTATAAAAGTGAACCGACAGCTGCTCAAGTCTCACCTGAGACCACATCCAGTTGTGATATATGTGTGTGTTTCTGGCAGGTAGCTTGGAAAACTCTTAGGTTCCCTGCATTAGTGGGAGTTATTTGTTTATGTAAAATAACAAAAGCCTTTGTTGGGCTCTTGGAAGATATTATCTAACTTTCTAAACCATGAACAGGGCTGGTGAGCTCTTTGCTCTATGATTCAGTTTCCCCAGCTCTCAGATGCCTTTAAAGCTCCAGGCTTGGAGGCCAAGAGCAAAATGGACTTGTGGAGGACAGTGCAGAGGTAAGGGTGGTTCACAGCGCTGTCCTGGAAGTTGTCATTAGCCCTTGCAGGGACAGGATGACCTTAAAAGACGAGGAGAAGGTATAAAAGCATCCTGCCCTGCTTTCTGTTGTCACGAGGCATGAGCACGCTGAATATCCCAAAAGGACTGCAGTAGGCAGGGTTGTCTAGCAGGACTCCGGAGTAGTGCTGACTACATGTATCTCATCTGGAAGGTCGTGCATGTAATTTAGGCAAGATCCTTTTAAAAATAATGAAGTTTTCTGATGAGATGCTGCTGAGAGAGACAAGGGCGCTGAATATGATTGTGTATTGTGATTGCTGAGGGTGTCCCTAACCCTAGGAGCGCAGAGCCTAAACAGATCAAAGAGGAAAGGGAACTATGGCCCAAAGAAACCAAGTGATTTGGGTAGCGACAGACAAGAAGATGGGGATTAGAGCTCTTATCTGAATCCCACAACAGGGCCTGATCAACGAGACTGATCTGCCGATTACAAAGCAAAACTAGGCCTGATATCATCTTATTTTCCTGTGCTAGAACAGAAAAATCAGGAGTCATTAATTCTAGCCCAGCTGTGTATGGGTAAGATGCTAGACTATTAGCTGCTCTCTGTAGTTCTGCTGCGCTCTTGCAAAGCTGTATCCAGCCCAGCTCGAGGCAGCTATGCGGACTGTCCGAAGGATGGAAAGACGCCATTGCACAACTAAAACCTGGTTCTCCCCCTACTGTCCTCTTCCCCTGCTCTTCCCATCACAGGGTTGTCAGTCTTACAGAAAGTGCTGGACACTGCAGCCGAGAAGAATTGGCAGGTGACAGCTGTCAACATCCTGACGACAACAGAAGAGGGCTACCGCGTGCTCTTCCAGGAGCTGGAGAAGAAGAAGGAAAGGCTGGTGGTGGTGGACTGTGAATCTGAGCGGCTGAACATCATCCTTAGCAAGGTTGTGCCAGTGCGGGTCTTCTGGGAGGGGTCTTGCATGCAGGACAGGAAGGCTTGTTTCTCCTGGAGAAGTTCTCCCCGTTCCTGTCTGATTCATGTCTCATTGCGGCTCTCCTTGGATGCGATGTGTGTGTGTGTATTGCAGCAGGCTGCTGAGCTTGCGGGTATTTCTCCGTTGTGTTATGGTGGAAAATGTAAAGCCATAGAAATACTAGGAGCTCCTGTGTATTCCTGCTGAGTGAGCTCTGCTGCTCCATGTTCCCTACTTGATTGACTCCTCTGCTGAGCCCTTTACACCCCCTTACTCCCCAACAAGTTTGCTTTGTGCTACTTCTTCTAAGCAGTGTGCACGAGACGTGGCATTTCCTTATTCTGCTGAGTTTTTCTCTGGTTTTCCCACCTCCTGTGAGTTAGGGTGGAGGTGTGAATCGGCACTGCCAGACTCCTGACACTTCAACCTTCATGTGCTGCACCAAATTCTCACAACCACTGCCAGCAGGACAGAGATGGAGAAGTGGTACATCTGTAGTGTCCTCAGGAGCACTGTCTCCATATCAGGCTGGAGCTCAGCATCCTCACAGGGCATCCAGGCTGTAGGAGGATCGGATGTTTCCAGCTCCTCTTATGCCTTGCTGCGAGACTGGTTTATTCCCAGCCATCTCCTGGCTGTTTTGTTAGCTCATGGCCACAAGACAGATGAGTATGCAGCAGAGGACTTAGCAGCTAAGTTGTGTGCCCTGCCTCACTCAAGTGCAATCTAAATAGGTTGCCCAGTAGTGCAGATGCAAATTTTCCCCATCTTCTTTCTTCCAAGCCTCCCTTAATACTTTCCCTAAGTCCTGAATGTGGACTTCTGTGGACGTGAGACCAATGCAAGCCCATGGACAGGTCTCAGTCCACACTTGTGTCCCCTCTTCAACTCCAGCCTTAATATCTTCCCCCCTTATACCTACAGCCAAAGCTTTCACCACAGCTGGGACTCCTGTCCCACGCGGCTTAGAAAGGGCCCCGCAGCGTCACGCAGCCACTGCACGGTGACTCCCACTGTCGTACGTCTCATAACCCGCTCACTCTTGCCTCGTGCTTCGCACATTGCTTTGTCTAAGCTACCTGTCATCTCCTGTCTCACACTTCAGCTGCTCGCTGTCTGGGGCAAGGACTGCCGTTTCACCAGCTGCACGGCTCAGCGACAAGCACAGTCCATCCTCGTTGCATGTCTCTGGGTGCTACTCCATTATATAGAATAACGAAGCAGGTAACGGGTTTTAACCTCGAAGGGAAGATCATGCTCACGAAGGAGAGACCAGATTATTCTGAAGGGTAAAATCTTCTCTCTGATCACAGAGTGGCCGCAGCTGAACAATATTTTTGACAGGACCTAGGCAGTGAATTTGCCTTTTCTGCAAGCTTTCCTATAGAGTATATCAGATTTCTAAGGTTAATGATGTGGGTTTTTTAAGCCTGGTTTGTCTAACAGAAAGTTAAGTTCTGTAGTCAAATATTATTTCATTTTCCTCATAAGAAGAGGAAAATAAGTCCTTTTTTTCAAGCTTCTTCACTTAACTGGAGCAAGAGTTAAACTTAGATACAAATAAAGCTATTTGCAAGAACACTAAAAAAACCCAGATCTTGTGATTGTATTTGTTTTGCAATGCTGTAAAAAACATCCATTAAAGACAGAGCAATTCCAACAGACATCTGTGCCTAGGAGGTAACGCTCCTGATAGGGATAGGTCTGGAGAGAACTTTTTTCAGACCTCTGTAGTCTGGTTTTATCCTCGTTTGACTTCTTGTTCTGAGTCCGCAGGGATTTCAGGAAGCAGAGGTAGTTATCCCAGTGTAAGCAGGGGATGCCGGGGCTTTCAGAACATGCAGATGACCGGAGGGGATCAAAGATAGTGTTTGGCTCATTATCCTGTGAAATTCAGCTGGGACTTAAACTCGGGCTGGCGGCCAGTCTCTCAGCTCACCGCAGCAGCAACCTCTGCGTGGATGGCACTGCTCTGTTCGCCCTGTCTCTTTGAGCGTCTGAGGTGTTCAAAGAGCTGCCTCGGCCTCTCAGGGGCTTTTTAATGCATTTATCTTCTTCCCTGACAAGCCTGTCTCTGTCTTTCCGTGGCTGTGGATTTGTGCTCCCCGGTGAACGGAGGAGCTGGGGATGGTTCTTTAGCATCAGTTCCTCACATGTAGACAGTGGTGCTTGCACACGCTTTTAATTTCTTCTTCCCACCCCGTACATGTAACACAAATAACCACCGCTGACTCCAGTAAGGCAGCCCTCGCCTTCTGGAGGCCGTAGCTGTAGAGGAGCCAGCGCTCAATGTGTTAACGATACGCGGGAAAATGACCTGATTTCTTTCTGGGAGATTTCTCTGTGTTATGTCTCAAGGGTATGATTTATTTTTGCCGAGGTAACTGGCGTTTATGAGCCGGGCCTTGGTTCAGGACAGGATATTCACGGGGCCGCGCTGCGTAGCCCTAATGGGATAAGTAAGCGGTGGGTTGTATTCCGTCAAAGCCCTGTATTGTTTCTTCCTTGTCTCTCATTAAAATGAATAACTGGAATTTCTCCTTTGCCACTGTTTCACTCTGAGAGGATTTCTCTCTAATAGATGTCAAACTGGCCCATTAAGAAGTGGGTAATGAAACCTAGGTGGCCCAAGTGAGCTATCAGCATGCAGCCCAGCACAGCCTCTCACCACGTTCAGGCTAAGTGATAAATGCTATTATAACCTCAGCTTGCTACCGCCGTCCGGACACATTAGGACTGAGCAAGCATTCTAAAATAAATTAAGATCACAAATAACTGTGTAAAACACAGGAAGCAAGCCTCATAATTCAGGTGGATGGGCTGCAAGATTAACAGCTCAGGGAAAGCTGGATGGCAGCCCTCTCCGGTTCATCGACTCCGACACCTAATAAAATAATAAAGGGAGAGTTTGGGCAGAAGGAGCCAACGCCAGCTATTGTTGACACGGGAGAAATGGGGAATTGGATCGTAATTCTTAGACGTCCCAGTGCCTCGGAGATGCTCCTTCCCTCCCATAAGGTCTAGGACTTACTGCAAAGGTCAGTCTCAGTTGATGAATGGAAGGGGACAAGTTGAGTCTGGTTTTGCTTCTCAGATCTGGCATTGGAAGATACTCAGAAAACTACCCATAATACGAGTATCTTTATAGTCTTAGGTAGACAAAGGTTTTTTTCTGAGGGCTCCAGACTGGTCAGCAGAAGCCATACCAAGGGATCCTGTTGAGAGAACCCCAGGGCAGTGAAGCTGGTGGAACTGACATCAGTTGTGTAAGAAACCACTACTAAATGAAGCCTGCATTGGAGTTAATTTCTGCCCCCACGTTAATGCTGGGAACCAGATGAGTTTTAATGTGCATACAAGAGCACTTCATCAGAGAAAGGCTAAGGCAGATGAACCAGTTGCACAGAGCAAGTGTCAGCTCATTTAAAATCCATTTGGAAATCCCTAAATGGCTGTTCGTGATAATCCGGGAGTGTTATCCCATGGGGAAGATCAGTCTGTGTGTGCCCTAGTCTGATGCTTCTCAAACACCTGCTATCAGCCCGGTATCAGAGAGGAGTCCTGAGTAGACCGATCTCTGGTTGAATCCAACACAGCAGTCATTTTATTATCATTCTGGCTGTGAGGGTGTTTCTGGCCTTGCTAACATTCGTGCAGATTTTGCCTGAGCGTTGGCAATGCAGGCAGTAATTCAGAATCAATTTATACGACAATGGAAATAAGAGGTAGTGTTGCCAGCAAAGAAACCTTATGGAAATAGCACAGTTCTCTCAGAAACTGGCAATTCTTCTGTTTTTACAGGTTCTGGGGGCATTTTAGTTTGGGCTTTTTTTTTCGCTGTCTTCTTCCTGTACATGCATTGGCTCAAATGCAGATGGTATCTGGCTCTAGTCACCTGATAAGAATTTAACAGCAGTGCTGGAAGTCAATGCAGAGGAATTTCAGTGGAAACATGGAGCCAGCAAGAATGTGATTTTTAGCTGTATTGTTTCTGTATTTTTTTATAATCAAGGAAGAGAGCTAGGGACCATCTGATCAGTGACCCTGTTCCCCGTAGTCACAGGCAACCCTGCAACAGATGATGCCTTTCTACCTAGGCAAGGGAAAATTTCCAGCTAACACAGAATCTTTCAAACGCTACAGATCTGTAAGTAATTGTCTTGATAAAAGAGAGTAAAAAACGGACTCTACAGGCATCAGGGAGAAAGGAGTAAGTGGCAAAGAACATCTATTGGGACATCATGAGTACGAAGATATAAATAATCTCAATGAGCGTGCGAGGGGAATCCTCTATTGAGTGCCTTGCTTTGTTCTGGAGATGTGGCTTGAAGCTGCCCCAGTGCAGTAAAGGAGAAAAATTGCCCTGTAGTCTAAATGTCCTGACATCTCGCCCGGGTAGGTGTCTGCGGCAGGGGATGGAGATGGGAGGATGTGCAGAATAACTCTCTAGTCTTGCTCAGTATTTCAGCTGCATTCACAGGACAAATGGACCCCAGCTCCCCACTTTGTTCCTTTAATGTCTGAAATATAAATCTTGTTTAACCTTTTTTTTTAGAAAAAGCACTGCGTTTTTATCCCTGAGCCCATTGGAAACAGGTTGGGTCAGGCAATTTATTTCTCCCTGCCTGTGGAATCTGTTTGGGGATCTTCTCCTGTCTAATTTCAGACTTGATGCTCAAATATCACGTGTGAAAGCTCTGTCCTTCCTCTAACAACATTACAAACTTTTATTTTGCCATGTCTTTCGGTCTTCAACCGAACAGTCCCATCAGGGAAAAATGGAGAGGGTAGATAAATGAAGCTGTACTTCCTTAGTTGGTCTCCGCTAAATATCCCTGGTTTTCATCTTGCAGATCATCAAGCTTGAAAAGAATGGGAATGGCTACCACTACATTCTGGCAAATTTGGTGAGTTGCCCTTGGCATTTTTTTTTTTAGTATCTCGTATTTTATAAAGCACTATACTTACAATTACTAAGCTGCAAGTCTTTTTTCTAATCCACCTTTTGGGTAGAAAAAATACCAAAGTTCTTTGCAGTGTTCTCCTTATGGTATTTTCTGTCTTGAGCCAGCAAGATCATCTCCAGGGTATCTCCAAGGTTGGTGGATTTTATTTTATTTTTTTGCCTCCAGACTCAATCTGCATCTTTTCAAAGCCAGTTAAGCCAACTGTCAATTAATGCTTGTTGTTATAATGATTTTTTTTTTTGCACGTCATGGGCACCTGGGGTCCTGGTATTGCCCTCCAGCTTGTTTTAGTCAGGCCATCAAGAAGTTGTTGACTATTGGTAACAGCTTGCATTTTCTAACTAGTTTTAATTCCACTTCAGTGTGTGTCCCCAAAGTGAAGTGTTTCGCAGCCATCCTGAGAGCCCCACTAAGGGCAGACTTGTTAATGACGATGCACCAAGATTCCTCTGACCTTCCAGTAAAAATAAAATATGTACCTATTCTGCAAGTTGGTGCTAAATCAAATCTGACTGTCAATGGCTCTAAGGAATGCCTTGGATTTAAAGATTTCGTTAGGGAAAGGATTCTCCCTTTAGTGCAGGGAGGCACTGCCGGAGGACAGAGCTGTGCTGCGCAGCAGCAGGGCCATCTTTCTGGAGCGCCAGGCTGTCCTCTCCTAGGAGGCTGGAGAATTTCTCTGCCTAGGGAGGTCTGGGAAGTGGTGAAAGAGAGGAACAGCCTCAATCCATAGGACAGCTGGAGGTTTTCCACAGCAGAGATCCTACCCTCTCCTCCCCAGATGTGTCCGTCCGTCCAGGGCGATGCGCAGCAGAGGACGGGCTGGTGTCGGTAGCCGGGGGCTGAGGCTGCTCCCCCCAGGACCTGCTGTGTCCGTGCGGGGTCTGGAGCCGTTCTTCCCTCCCGCAGCTGCATCTGCGAGGCAGCACGTCAGGCCCAGGGTAATTAAACTTTAAACTACCAATTAGTCAAGCAGTTGCTGCCGTTCTCCTTCTCTCCATCCCAAGATAACTCTGTAATTTACAAGACAAAAATGGCCACATAATTACCCTGCGATGCTCTGATACTGACCCTGCACTTCTGCGCTGGGTGCCTACCACGTAATTACAAAGTTAAAAATGTTACGTTGTGCAGGGGGAGACATGCAAACCGTAGAGAAGCCAATAACTTTGGTTGCTAATTTTTAAAAAATTATTATTTGTTGTAACCCAGGTCCTGGCCTTCAGGTGGTTACGAAAGTCCCTTCATTAAAGTTAAGCAGGGAAGCTATTTGGAGCAGCGGGAGCGTGTGCGTCTCTGCGCTTTTATGTATACCCATGCGGAAGGTGAAATGAGAATGATAGCACCTCTTCTCTCTGCATGGTTTCATAAGAATAAATAAATTAAAAGCATGAGGTGGTCTAATACTGAGGTGTTGGAGTTTTGAAGGACATTTCCCTTTGTCTTATGATACGATGCTCTCCCACTTTCAGCCTGAGAAAGCACACTTTACCCATCTTTAATTTGTTTTCTTAGCCTTTGCACAAATGCTGAGAAGACAGAGCTGACTGGAAGAGGCTGCATACTCGGCCAACATGGGTTATAAATAATTAACTCAGAGCAAAAGGCTTTTCATTTTCCCAGCCCCTCAGCAGGGAGGTTCTGCCTCCCAGCTGCAGCTCAGTGGAGGGTGCTTCGGGTCCCCGGGACCCACAGGGTCTGACGGGACCACCAGAACCCACTCTTACTAGCTGGGCTTTTCAAGCAACTTTGATGTGGGGGGAGAAGAAGGAGAGTGAAAGGAATTCAAGCTCTTTCCTTTGGTCTTTCCTGCTCCTTAAAACCCAGCACTGCACAAGAGGCAAACTCCATAGACAAGAATATTAAAAAAAAACAAAACAAAAAACCAAAAAACCACCCAAAAGTGGAAAGAGAGGAGAGGATAATCAGACAACGTGGGAAAACTATTTAAAAACTAGCATTCCTGAAGGTTAAGAAGGCCCTTTCCAGGGCAGGACAAGCTTTGTGGTTCTGCCGTCTGCACGGGCAGGTCCTGGCACCAGAAGCCAAATGAGTTTCTGTGATGTGCTGCACCCACACGAGAGCTACTCGCTGATCGGTTCTGCAAGGAGAATGGCAAAAAGGCCGTGGAGATCCCATGTTTCTGAGACCGTATGGCAGGGAGGAAGGACGGCAAGCCCCTCCGTGCGGGGATGGCTGGGATGTTACAAGGGATTGGCAGAACGTGGGAAGTGGGCGTCTGGCAGGGTTAAGCGATAGTGCGGATGCTCTGATCCAAGAGTTCAAAGTAGGTTTTACCCTCTTCTGAGGACATCTCATTGCCTGGATTAGAGCCTTCAGAGGGTGTAACGTGCTCTAATTTATTCCCACTGACTCATACACATAGTGGATAGGCCTTAAACACCCCACATTTTCCCCTGTAGACAAGTCCTAAGATGACAGGGTGTGCGTTGCCCACACACACACACGTACTGTCATGTCCACACCCGCACGCCTAGAAAACAGCCCAGTTTTGTGGAAGTGCCTCATTCTGGAGTACTGGATTGTAAGAGAATAAATTAGGAGCTAAAAACTGCAAGAGCCTGAACATTTCCAAATGAGTTCTTTTTTGTCCCCTGTGCTGACTGATGGAGTCCTAATTTTAGGACTCTCATCCTGGATGAAGATAAGGCTCCCAGCCCTGGCTGGGACAGGCTCCGCCTTGCACAAGTCAAGTGAGCCCTCAGCTGGTTCGTAGCCACCAAGTTACCCGCACTAGCTGAAACAAGGGGATGAATTTTCAATACCTGCCTTTTACAACACTACCTGAATTTCTTACAACACTACCTAAACTTCTTGGGCCCTTTCCCATGGAGAATCAATTATGGAAATGACATATTTGAAGCAAACGTTGGGAAATATTTATGGATAACCCCACTGAAGTTTGTATTTTTTGTCTACACGCGTGTTCAGAGCTGTACTCGTCCAAAAAACCAAGCAGCAGCACACTACTACCCAGTTACAGCAGCTCCAAACTGGTGTTACATCAGGAACACAAAGCAAGTGAGTTTGCAAGACAATGCCCAGGCTGAATACGGCCTGCAAAAATCAACCATTTTGAACACGGAGGAATTCCCTGTCTGGTCACAGACAATTCACGAACAAAGAGCAACTGGCTTGCATTAATCACCGCTTGTTTGCCCAGCGGTTGCTGTCAGGCGAGCTGTAGTAAAGCACCGAGCAGAATTTGACAAGTACAGCAAATGAAAGCTAGTATTTCCTAGCAGGAACAACTTTCTTTTTCAGTGAAATTGCTGTTGCCAAGGTGAGACAATAATATTTCTGTGTTCACAAACAAAATGAAACCATTCTGCACCTCAGGCCACGGGCAAACAGCCCTCTCCGAATCTGCTGTGCCTGTTAAAGACCCAGCCTGTCTTGTCTGCTCAGCCCTGCCCATCCCACGAAGGTCTGTCTGCAGCATCGCTGCCAAAGGAAGGGTTCCTGTGAGCGTCCCTGCCTCTCCTGGAGGCAAATTTGGCACTGTCTGTGGCTGTTCAAACTCATGAAAACTGAGCCTTGACCGGAACCCGTTAAAATTACCCACAATTAGCTTTTCCCAGCTGCCAGCCTGGATACTTGTCAGGTGTACCAGCACTGGGGGGTTGCAATCGTCTCTCTCTTTCTCTCTGTGTGTGTCTGTTCCTTTTGGAACTCAGAGGGGTTTGCCAACTTTAAAAAGTGTTTGGTTTTGTGAGTCTTATTTTTCTAAGCTTTGTTCTCAGCCTTTGAAAGCATCAGTCTAGCAGCCACAAAGGAAAAAAAATAGTCAATACTATCAGAAGAGCAAGCTTAGAAACTTCTGGGATTCCTTTCTTTTGATGTTAGAGGCTTTTTCCCCCTAACCTTGGCCTCATGTATCTGTTTGCCCTGTGCCGGGGACGTAGGCTGACTACTGTCAGTAGTGGGAGAACATCAGCTCTCTTGGGCAGAGGAAAATCTGTGTCTTAAAATAAGTGACATTTGCGTGACCTGTCTGTAAAAGAAAAGTATGAAGGACAGCTGCCACATACAGTGTTTTAGCATTTCTTTCTCCTGGCACATTAGTCCAGGTTGTTCTTTTAGCAAATGCTCTTGTTTGAAGTTGAATAGATAAGTGTATGAGATTGCTGATGCTAGAGGTAGCAGGGAAGAGTAAAAGTAAAAACAGAGTTGATGAGCAGAGGTAAGCGTTTTTTCCTGTGCCATTTTACATCAGCATGTGTCAGGGCTGAGTTAGGCCATGGACAGAGTTTCACCTCGCAAGCAGTTGTGGTGGCTTTGGTGGTTACCAGCACAGCAGCTTTGCCAGCAGAGTGGCTTGTGCAGGAGTCAGGCAAAATCTGCTAGTTTGATTCAGTTCGTCTGTGCTTTAAATGGACCTCTTTGATTTTTCCCCCAAAAAAGAGAACGGAGAACTTCTGCGTCGAGGGCTGAGACACAATGACCTGATGGGGCAGACAGTGAAGGGATTCCCTTCCAAACTGGCTGTCGGAAAGGACATCCACATCCCCGGGGAGCAAAGTTCTCCCAGTGCGGGCAGAGATCTGCTCCCCTAAAGCCCTGCAGCACGTGTACATCCCGCAGCCTGGGCTGTGGCTGCGTGGGGAGGGTCTGCCGTGCCCGGGCTGGGTGCGAGCCGAGGGCAAGAAGCTGTACCTGCCGCAGGACGAGTGTGACCCGTGGCACTGGCCGTGTGTCGACGGCCCCGCTGCCCGCATCCATCCCCTGATTCAGCTTGCCTGGAGCTAAAGCGTTGCGGTTCTCAGGCTCCCATCAGCTTGAAAGCTGCCATGTTTATTTTAATCACCCTCAGTTATTAAAGCTGTCTCCTGCCCCCTGAAGTACTGCTGACGGAAGGTACAAACAAGGTCAGGAACACTCAGGTTTGCATCACTACTTGATTGGAAACCCTGTTCTGTGGGAGTTTCCAAAAGGATGCGTACACCATCAGCTTCTTGTCCTGGTGAGATCTCAAGTTGCCTGGTCTTGCAAAAACGCTATTCTAATGTCGGAAAGAGATGGCCTCAGTTATTTTTAGGTTTCTAAAATTATGCCAGTTAGACTCTTTCTGAGAGGTTGGTGCAGGTAGACTCGTGAGAAAACTTGCTTTTCCAGGCAGAGGGAGGCATTATATCTATCAGTGAAATTTCTGAGGTCTGCATTTCGCTTCCAAACGGCTTTTATGTCCTGATTCAAATATTATCAAGCAGAATAAACCCTTATAACATTATCTTGTCTGAGTTACTGATAGTAAAAGACACAGCAGTGCCCTGAATTAATTTTTGCTTGAATTAGTGTGTCTCATATAAGAGAAAATCATCTGGGTTTGATACAAAAATTGCCCACACGGGAGAATATGAACTGCAACCTTGGAAGGATTTTTGCAGTAGCTAATGAGGGCTCAAAAGCACGAGTGACTTACTGTGGCTTAAAAAAATCACTGAGCATCAGGTGAGTAACTGACAGATTATATTACAGCCGTTGGAAGGAAAAATGTGTTTGCTTAAATCTCAACAAAATGGTGTTAAACTAACAGGTTTCCTCAGCCATTTGTAGTCTCCTAACCCATTACCCTGGCTCAACTGGCAAGGGGTGACGTGTAAATCTGTAGTATCTTCCTCATGGTGACTTCATCAGTGCTTTTTTCTAGTCCAGACTTGCCTAGTTGCAGCTTCCTCCATCAGATTTATGCTTCTGTTTGTTAGACCAAATATTCTATTACTAATGTTTTGGTCCTTTGTAAACTATGATCAGGTCATCCCTTAATCATATCTTTGATTGAAGTCCTGGCATCTGTCACTACACGGCACATTTCCCAAACCTTTAAATCAGTTTCTCGTCTGAAAGATCTCTAAAGCACAAACATCCACCTAGAGCATCTGTCCCTCTGCCTGGACTGAGCTTTCCAACAAGATGGGTATGATCGTTTATGTCCAGAATGTGCAGCAGCGGTAGGATAGGGCTGCTGCAAATAATATCACAAAGAAAATCTTATGCCTGCAGAGCTGTACAACAAAAAGTTGCTGGTTATCTCCAGCCCCATGTCCTTGAAGTCTGGATCCTCACCTGACTTGGTTTGCTTTGCATCGATAGACAAGGACCAGACAGGCTCACCAGACTGCAGGACTGGGACCCTGTCTGTAAGTGCCCCCTCCTCCCGTCTTTCTTTTCCCTTTCTTCTTCACTTACTTCTGTCTTACAGTGAGGACTCGCACGTTTTGCTGCCATGATGAGTTTTGACATATTAATTCTGCGGAAGAGAAGGCAGCCTCTCCTGTTGGAAGGCATGCTGGAAAGAGACTTGAGCAGATGGGCTCTTTTTTGACGTACCCTCCTTATTAATACAAAGTGATGGGAGTGAGGAGTGATGCTTTACTGGAGAAGTCAAGCTTGAAGATAATTTGGTATATTTGGGATGCTCCGTCTGGAAACACTCGACTTCTCGTTCCCTGCAGAAAGACACCGGCATACCTTGGAATGACAGGAGCCACTTTGCATTCACTCAGCTCATCTACAGCCGTTCAGAAGCAATTGTTTTGCTTTGCAAAGTTTCTTATAATCATAAAGTCTGCGAGCAGGAAACAGTCTGGCATTGCAAACCATACCTGGATAGCATCTAAAGAGAGCTGGACCAGTTTCCTGATGCTGCCACAGGTTTCTGTGGCGCCCACCCAAGCTCAAGGTGAATTGCTTAAATGCTTTTTGCTTAAAAAGGAATATTTCAGCGTGTGACTGCCAAAAGAAAAAAAAAAAAAAAAGACGCCGGTCTCTTCATCCCAGACAGAAAGGGTCTAAAAAGCCCAACACTCGTTCCTGGGGTGAGGGGATTGCATTAGGTTCAGCCAACAAGACTTCTCCAGGCAATTCAACAGAAAGGGGCATTTTCCATCTCCTCATTCAGAGACGAGCTTTGCCGTTCTCAGAGGGACATCTGGAGGGCTCAGAAGATGCAGAAGGAAGAGAGAAAACAACAGTGTTTCTCAGAAATGTGTCAGTCTTCAAGGAGACTCTCTAGTGTTCTTTCTCACAGGAAAAGCCAAGACTTAGAGCAAAGGCAAGGAGATTTTAAGCTGTGCTGCAGCTGGGCTGCGGGGAGGTTTATGAGACGATCAGCTGTAGCCTGCCCAGAGCTCAGCCCTCGCTGCCTGTTACCGCAGCTTCAAAGGCACAATTATACTGCAGGAGGCACCCTGCAGGGAAAGTGCCAGCAATTAATAGTAATTTAGTGAAATACAGAGGGAATTTGAAGGCATGCAGCAGTTGATGTCTGGGTACGGAGGTGAGGCTGCTGCCGTCTGCGGCGTTCCCGCGGGCTGGGATGATGTCCCAGAAGGAGCAATGCCACCCGGTGTCATCAGTGTGCAGAGAGGAGGCAGTGGTTTAGTACGGTGAGGCAGTGACGTATGAGGGTGAAGGGAGACATGCAGGGCAGTAAGTGGTGCTGGCAGATTTGCGGAGGGTCATGCACGAAGGAGCGAGGCTTTCCCTGCACCGTCCCACAGCCGTCTGCACGGCCCGCTCAACGGCTTGGCTCCTCCTGGTGTTCAGGGTATAAATAAGGAGCTGGCTCACTTCGGGGTGACTTTCTTTTCAAGGCAGATCCTTCGTGGACCGGTTAATCAAGATGGATTCACGAGGACCATTTCAAGTCATCAGTCTTCCTGCATTATGCATTTCCTTTGATGACTGAGCCCACAACCAGAGGAGAGGAATACAAATGTGTGACTTGCTGACACCTCTCCCAGCAACCAAGGCAGTGAATGGGACAGTAAAACAACCTTTAGCTGAAAAATGTTTTCAGTTTAAGAGCAGCATAAAGAACAGATGCAGCAAGGAAAACACAATGAGGAAAAACCCTTCCCAATACCGTTCTGTTTTCTATTTGAACACACGAAGGTGTCTGTAACAGCTCCCCGTGTTATTTACTAGCAGCAGGACTTCTGCATGTAATCGCTTTGCGAGGTTCATTAATGCAGAGAGAAGAGTCCATGGTACGGGGTAAAGAGCAAGTTTCCTCCTTTGAACCGAGCCTGGCTGTTGCTCGAACTGTGTGTTGCAGATGCTGTGAGTCAGAGCCGGCGTGGAGGAGGGAGGCTGTCTCAGCCCATCAGCACAGATGGGTCCAGATTTTTATGGTTTATTGTCAGCCTGCTAATTCGATGGCATTCAAAGAAAGCCAGGCATTTTCCAGGCATACGCAAGGCAGGAGGCCATATTCTCTGGTTTGCTGAGATGATATTGCAAAGTGAATTTAAATCGAAGGGACAGCTAACCCTGCTGTTGGGCAGGGGGTGGGCTGGCTGACGCGGGGTCTCTTCCAGCCTGGTTTTGATGGTTCCCAGAGAGAACTGCGCCTGTAGAAGTGTTGTCTCCCCGGGAGTACCTACATCCTGGGCAGTGACCCTGTTTGGGGCCCTGGGGAGCTCTGTGGTGTCCCTGGGTCCCTCTCTGCCTGCTTTGCCAAGGGTGCTGGCACAGCATCTGGGCGGGAGCGTGAGTTGCTGTATTGCTCCTCTTCCTCCCCGGGGGACTGGCAGTCCAGCCTAGGGAGAGGAAACCGGATACCTGTAAGTCCAACAACAGATATTTCACGTCCAACAAATGGTTCAGGTCTAAAGAGCCTGAAGAAATTCACATATCGCCAAATTCCAGGGGCTCAGCTCATTTCCCTGAACAGCCCACTGTGCTCCAGATGTGGCTGCAATGCAAGCTTTCTCCAGTAATCCTTGGCAGATTTTTGAAATGGTTTCAAACCCGTTTGACCACTCCATGGGACCACAGAGGTCCCATGGATTACGCCATTCCAGCACTGTTCACTTCTAGCTTTACTTAATTGGATGGCAAAGGGAAGCATTTCTGTGCTGGATCTTTCTCAAAATAGTTGATACTAAACATATTGCTGCAAAAACATGTCTGCTGCCCCTCAGTAATGGGTTGCAGTCTTTCCTTAGTCATTTTTTAAGAATTTATTTTCTGTTTTCCAAGTACAGCCAACTGAAAACTAAATAAAAGATCCCTTTTTTTTGCTACATGTAGCTGTAGTTAGTACAAGGTGACAGATGATTGATGGCTTCTTTACTTGCGAAGATTGTAATTCTCCTGTTCTCCTGTTTCCTACAAGCACTGAGTGATATTCCAGAAAGACAGATAGGCGTATTTAATTCCTGATGCCACTTTGTCAATAGAAGCATTTTCAAGAGCCAGTTTGCATAACGTTTGATATTTTCTTGTTCATATGTTAGCCAGCAAGAATTCCTCCTGGGAATTATTTTCTAAAATGTCTGACCTCTGGTATTCCCAGTTCATTGGCTGTCGTGTCATCCAGGCCTGCTCTGAGCAGATTTCAGTGGTGCAGTGATTAAAATTCCTTTCTAATTGGGACCGTTCCTACACGGACCTTGTACTGGGGCATGTGGAGGGGGATAACAGGTGAAAACAGTTATTTCAGCAGTTGATAACAGCCAAAATGTAAAGATGTATTCAAGGTTAATGGTGTCCTCTATGGTCCCAACTGCCTGAAACAATTGGAGAATCTTCAGAGCTCTCCACATTCTTTAAAGAACCCGATTTGTGTCAATCAGTGGGGAAAAATTAGTACAGTCTTTGGGAAGAAATAATTCCTTTTGTCTATTCACATTATTTTAAAATTTTATCCCAATGAATATTGTTGAATACTTGCTTTAGATTCAGAATGGTGTCGTTTGGGGAAAACAGTGAAAGACAGTGTTTTCGACCGCTGCTGTCTCATCACTGGTGGCATAACCTTTTTTTTTTTTTTAATTTTTCCTATTTAAATCTGCTTGTTGAGGGGGCTGAATACACCAGGCATCTTGCTCATAGTCTATTGTGAACTTGGACTTTTCTCCATGCCTTTGTAGGCCTTCCGAGGAGGAGCTGGTGGCACGAACTTCAAGTTGCTGTATGGTAGTTTCTTTTGACAGATCTTTTTCCCCTGGGTACCTCCCAGGAGCAAAATGTCAGTGTAATTTGGTCGTAGCCATGAGTAACCAGTTGGCAACCTGTGAGGTCCCTCTTACTGAACCTTAGGAGCTCTGCGTGTCAAAAAACACTTGGCCTGAAATGCATTAAGATGTCAGGGACAATTATACTGCTGCATTTCCTATTCGCTAATCACAGCTCTGGCTTTCTGAAACCCCTACGCTAGCAATTACAAAAAAGATTGATGTGGGTTTAACCAGCATTCTGAGGAATACGTACACACGAAATATCACTGTTTTTTTAACCTAAATCACTGCACTTTGAAGCAAAACAAATAATCTATTTAGAGCATCTGTACACCTATATCCAATCCTCAGCCTTCTAAGTGGATGCCAAATTGCTTATAAAAAGCCGGAAGAAAAAGTGTGGATGTCTTTAAAGACATTTGTGAGTCACTTACGACTCCTTCAGTCTGACGCTGATGTGAGAGGGCAATTTAGTCTTTTCCTTGCAAGCTGTCTGTTCCCAAACCAGGTTGCTGTCTAACGGCTTGATCCTGACCTTGGAAGTTAATGAGCTAATTAGCTCCCTCAGCCTATGCACAGAGGGCACCATTTTGGGAACTTGACCACTGTCTCATGGGAATAACGTGATGGGTTTTTAGCTCACACCATCATCATATGTTTGAGAGCACGCAAGGGAGAGAAACCCAGTGGTAAGTTTAGAAGGTGCCTATGGAGAACATGCTCCAGCAGCATGTGCTGGAGGAGAGAGGGAAGGCAGACCTTGAACAAGATCTTCTGTTGCTCAAGTGATTGCGTTGTTCATAGTCCTCTCGTTCATTTTCCCTTATGCATTACGGTTATTAATAGTACTAGGGAAAATAGTTGCCTCCATCCCTTGTGCTTGTGTTTCAAAGGAAAAAGCACCAGACTGCAGCCTGTCCCACACGCAGCAGCCCAAGCAGGAGCGCACAGTCTCTGTTCAAGCACCTGCATTGTGCAAGGGGGCACAGCAAACAGTTTGGCATAACAGCAGCGCTGAAGACATAGTATCAAAGCTGGCAGACCAAAAAATGACCGTTTCTCCATATTGTTTGCAGTGAATCTCTAATTATTTTTTACCTCTGACTCAACGGGAGTGACTAACTCTACAATGCCACCCCAATACACATGTGTAGTCACGCACTTGTGTTCATCACATGTAGTGGGCAAGAGGTAGGGAAGAACAATAGACAAATGAAAGAAATCTATTTCATTAGTAATCTGAAGTCCAAAAAAGTACCCCTTTTTATCCCAAATTAGCAAATTCTACAGCCTGTCTTTTCTAACAGACCGGGCTCCTGTGGCGGGCTGACTGACCATTTACTTCTTAATCTGCTTAAAGTTCAAGATTTGTTTTTCCATACAAATTGTGACTTGAAAAGAAGCACACTCTCTGTTGGTGACAAAGTGCATGAAAGTTAGAGCTTGGTGAATAATTCTGCATAAAAGTTAGAGCTTGGTGAATAATTCTCGCTAATAGATTTTGAGAATTTAGTTATTTTCATCTAAGCATTATTCAGGATATATTTTTCCGTTATTCTGCTAGCTTTCTTGCAAATGAGCTGTTATTAATACAATTATTTGTCTCCCTGGCTGGAAACTGCGGGATACGGCCAGCTGAGAACCTGTGAGAAAGGCAAGTTCACCCCACAGTCAGGGAAGTGGTGCCTCTCTTGAATTGGACCTTACCTTGCAGAAGAAAGAGATTTTTCGTAAACTGGTTGCCAGATGCATTGATAGGTAGGATTCCTCTTATCCACCCAGAGATATGTTCCTCTGATGAGCTTCCCCTGCTTCTCTCCTGTACTAGGGATTCATGGATATTGACCTGACCAAATTCAAGGAGAGCGGAGCCAATGTAACTGGCTTCCAGTTGGTGAATTACACGGATGCTGTTCCCGCCAGGATCATGCAGCAGTGGAGGAATAATGATGCCAGGGAGCATCCTCGTGTGGACTGGAAGAGGCCAAAGGCAAGTGGTATAAAAAAAACCATTTCATTTAGGGTCCGTGTGGCTCAGTTCAAGTTATGCTTACCTCTTCGTGATCATACAGAGCTCTTTAATCTCACTGTGAAAACCTGTCACTTGATATAATTATGAACATTACCTCTTCCAGGTGCCTCAACATTGTCTAAATTTTACTAGGCAGGAGTTGCTGCATGCTAAGAAATACACAAGTTGGTGTATTCACTCAGTCTCCTAGCTTTTACCCTCCTCAAAGCTAAGGATTAAGCATCTCATAACGTTCAGTATATATATATATATATATGTATTTAAAAAAAGGACTCATTAACTTCTTAACCTTTGACTTGTTTACTAGATATTCAGTGATAATAAAGTCTTTCCAGATGTTCTTTCTGAGCATTACAAATCCGTGTGTACAGCAGCGGGGAAACATATTTTAATTCCTAACACAGAAGACCCTGAAGCTGTTAAGGGGCGAGGGAGGGGGGAGGTTGTTTTTGTTCTATCTGACATTTGAAAACAAATACGCTTGTGACAAACACTCAGCAAGAGAAATGTCAACTTAGGAAGTATTAGTTTAAGAAAGTTGCAAACAAATAAATCAGTAGGTGATCATAGGAGAAGGAGTTAACTCTAATGGTTACTCTTCGTGCCAGAGTTTTACACTAGTTTCTGTACAAGCTTCTGCTTGAATAAACTCATCTTTTGCAGACTTTTTTGCACATTGAGGTAGAATTTTCTGGCCTCCATCTGTGACCAGAAAGGGTCACTTGTTGTTTGATTTTGCGTATCTCACATTTACACTGTATAATGTATTCCTTAAAAGTTGAAGTCAATGATTCTAATTAAAGAGAAAGACTCACGTAAAAAGGTGAATGGCTTTTGAGGCTGAGTCCTCTTCAGGGAGGGCGAACTGAAGGCAGCTGGGCTAGAAGAGTGACAGGCGAAGCAGAACCACCCTTAGCTCTGCGTCAGGAGCTTCCCCTTCATTCTCCCATCCTCTAGGTGAGGAGGCACAAACTTTCACGAGTCAACAGGACAGTAGTGACTGCAGGGAGCAAGAGAGTGTTGAACTTCATAAATGGAAGGATGAAAAGAGGGCAAGTCATCTGAAAAGTTGCTGTGAGGCGATCCAGTGTAGCACACCCGAGGTCGGCTCACACTAACGGCAACGTACAACTCCTCTTCTCTTTCTAGTACACATCGGCCCTAACATACGATGGCGTCCGGGTGATGGCCGAGGCATTTCAGAACCTGCGGAGGCAGAGGATCGACATCTCCCGTCGCGGCAACGCCGGGGACTGCCTTGCCAACCCGGCTGTGCCCTGGGGACAAGGCATCGACATCCAGAGAGCACTGCAGCAGGTTTGAAACCCAAGCGATGTGTGCACTGCAAGGAGGGCTGAACATAGTCTGTGGGTGGGGGAAGAGGGGCGATTAGCAGCAGAAATGGTGAAACAAATCCCTTGGGATGAGGAGCTGATCCTTCCAGATTAGAGCCAGGTCTCCTAAAGAGTTCAGGTGTGCATCCAGCAAACTGCTTTTCCTGATACCATCTGATATGTCCTTGCCTTCTCTAATTTCTGTTGAAGTTCTGGGACAGAAAAGCCAAAATATTATCCCATAAAATCATGGGTCCCTATTTTTATCTTTCCCTTCCCAAGAGAGAGACCTGCTCAGACCATATTTTTTGCAGATCCTTCAATTCTGTGAACTTGGCTTCAGTTCCAGATTGCTAATGGAGCTTGAAACCATGTGAATTTTGCCTTATGTGTTGGCTGTCATCAAAATGTTCCCCAAACCCAGATTATAGCTTGTTTCATACTGTGAGGATTTGTAAAAGTCTTAACAACAGCCATTTAGATAGTTTATTGCTTAAATCTGATAATCTTGCTTTTTCATCCTGCATAAAAATGCAGATTTTTGAATAAACAAACATACTGCATGAAACTTACAGCAAGAGAGGAAAACAACACACTCTTACCAAAGACTTATAAAGGTAGAATATTTTGAAATTTCATTAAATTTCAAGACTGACATTCATTTCTAGCATTTTTCTTTTTTCAGACAAAAATAGACGGATTCTTTGCAAATACTGCTGGTTCAGTGTTATCCAAATATAGCTTATCCCATCTTCTTTCCTTAACTGTGAAGCAGGCAAGAAGAATAAAATTAATTTGATTAATTTGCAGCATATGTAAATTACCCCAAGAATTTTGTTTTGATTTGGTTTTACCTTACTGGTAAACGACAATTCCTTTAAAACCAGATCTTGCATCTGATGTGATTTTATTGCTTGGATTCAATTTGTTCCCAGGCCTGTCATTGACTTTTTGTATGACCTTGGGCAAATCACTGTCATAGTTTCTCCAAACCCTAATAATAAAATCGGCCTCCTTGATGCATTAGGGAGATCGGTTACCTAATAAACATGATATGCTTGGAAGTCTTCTGATGACTAATGGGTTCTCAAGTATTTCCTTTATTGAATTTATGAGAATAGGATATCAAAATTAGGTGGCTAGAAAACACGATTTTATGTGTGTGTGTTGGAAAATCTCCTCTGAAGTTTCCTCACTCTTCATTAAAACAAGTTCAAGAGTCTTAATTTTTCAACTGTTGTGATTTTGGGCAAAGAACATGGAGAGCCATTTGCAAAAGTTGTTTCTTTACCATTGAAAAATTATAATTTTTAGAAAGTTCAACAAGTTCAGTTGTGATGTTCAAAATAAAAGGTTCTGAAACATGCAGGGGAAGGAGTCTCCTAGGAAAATTTTAGCTATGAATTTAATAATCATCCAGCATTTAGTATTGTAGCAAGAAAGAGGCAGATGGAAATAGAAGAATTTATGATTAGATTGAAGGTTTGAGCTATCCTTTCTGTAAAGACTCACAATTAGGGCAATTCTTACAGCTATTCACAGTGTGCTTTCTTTTCACCTCCCATTTTCTAATGCCTCACATTTTATAAGCTGTTTAAAAGCAAAAAGTTTCTCTACTTATTTCTACTCAAATGTCTGGAATAAGCTCCTGAATTGCTTTATTTCTGTTTAGTGGAGGAAGGAGTCATGGATGGCAGGAGCAAAGATGAAAAGCAATTTGAAACATTCTGCAGTTTTTCAAAAACAGAAATCTAACACATTTCAGCAAGTGTATGCTTTTATTAAAGAGAATTACGGGTTTTTTTCCCCGGGGAAAATGCTCACAAAATATTGCTTTAAACCAATACACTGAGGTTTCAGTTGTACTTTGAAAAGATTATGAGAATTTTTGACAGATTTTTTTGTTAACGTTATTTGGTTACCACAACTAGTAAGCAGTTAGCTAGTCCCTAACTGCTGACTAACCCTCTAAATCAGAAGGCCACAATAGCACCTTTCTCCTCTGGCTCTCCCAGCCAAGAACCACACGCCTGTGTCTTAGACACAAACACACTTAAAAGCTCCGTGCCTCCAGTTGGCTTTACTGGGGCTTAGCACGGTTTAAATGAGTCCTCGCTGTATTTTGTAGTGATTCAAGGGGTCTCAGAGGATGGTAAATGACGGAAAAGTTGTGCTGCAGCCTCCAAGATGGATGGGAGAGACCCCTTTTGCCATTTCAGTGCCGCGTGGATATCACAGGATTTAAGATTTCATTCATTCAGATAGAAGAAATTGCTGTACACCTGCCTTTTAGTGCATATAAAGCTACAAAGCAGCTGTGACCTGAGCTTCAGAATTGGTCAGGACCCGAAAAGAAAACCAGAGGGGCCATGAAAAAGCAGGCACGGGAGTGCTTAAGACAATGGTGCTTTTCTAGTGCATCTATCTTTTATGGGTGCGTTGTGTCTTGTGAGAAGAGAAGAGCGTGTTTCTCCAAATGTCACCAAGAATACCTCTTGACTTGAAGGAGCTTCAGAAAATACTGGCAGATGTTCATTTTCATGACAAACCTTTGCAATAATAGCTGGAAAACAAACACAGTTTAAGCAGATTAGCAACAGATTTCCTCCGTAATGATATAGCCTAATTTCTTCACCATGGGTCTTTATTCTGTGGATCTCATAGTACTTAAAAAGGCTGCTAAATACCTGTTCCTGTTTTACATGTGGGAAGACTTCAGTTACAGGGACAACAGATTTGTCGAAAGCAAGTGGAAAGGCTGAGAACAAACCTTTGATTCCCAGTCCAGGGGCATGAGCACTTCTCCAGGTGCTCTCTGTAGAGACCCAAATTTCCACTCCTTTTCCCATGTTCCTCGTCCCCACTGCCTGGTCCTCACACATAGTATGTGACTCCAGTTGGAAGCCCTTCTCCACACCAGGCTGGACATTTTTGCAGTAAGTCAAATGGCCACTTTGTGAGGAGAAGTTCAGAACACGGGTGTGATGTGAGCAAAGCTCTTCAGCTCCGCAGTGTTATCAGAAGTTTATGATTCAAAGTTTCCTATGCAAATTTCATTTACAGTACTAAGTTGTCAAGTTTTATTAGGCTGGCGCAGAGGTAATTAAATTTGCTTGTTAAGTGATAGACTCCTCTCTATTGAAAGATGGCAGCTGGGAGCTGTGGCCACGGTTTCATATTTCCTCCAAATACAGTTCCTGATTTGAACTGACAAATTGTTTATCAAATCCTGACTCCAGGTCAGATTTAGAAAATACAAAAAAACACAAAACCCAAGGAGTTCAGAGCTGATTTAGCTCACTGTCAGATCCCAAGAGGTGATGGGCTCACACATGATCTAGCTCTTATACATTGCTGAGCTCAGGAATAGACCACTAAGTTTAAGAGAAAGGGTTTTTAAAAGAAAGGGTAAGTTAAGAGAACGGCTGTGCACGTGGCCAGGCATGCTGTAGAGGGTGAACCTGAGGGAAAGCCCAGTGTCAAATAGACCTTCTCTCTCCCCTGCATAGATCTGAAAGACATGACTGCACTCTCCATCCTTCTTCCCCTCTCTTACTGCTGCCAAATCACCACCGCGCGAGATACTGACCAAATTGCTCTCCTCATGGATATTTATGTCTTTAAGGTCCGTTTTGAAGGATTGTCTGGCAACGTTCAGTTTAACGAGAAGGGACGGAGGACCAACTACACCCTCCACGTGATCGAGATGAAACATGATGGGATCAGAAAGGTAAAGTAGAGAGTGACCCGAGATCCTGTGTCAGGCAGCAGCCTGGTGTTTGAGTTACAGTGTGGTCAGGTCTCAACAGACGTTTCTATTTATGAAAGCTTGCATGTGGAGTCACCACAAGTTCATTCCCAGCTCTCTGCATGAGCAAAGCCAAGCACTTGGGAGAACTCATGATGTATTACTAAAAAAATACAACATATGGAAGGGGTTATCAAGAGCAACAAGGGCATCTCAGTTGCGAGGCAGGGATTTCCAGGATAGTAAGACTTGGCCAACTCAGCCTTGCTATTGGCAGGGCACATTGGCTCAGGCTCAGCTACGCAACTGTCTGGCTTTTGCTCTCCCACTTTTCTTTTCCAAGGATGAGCCAAGGCAGAGCCAGGCAGAAGCTGTCTGCACTAACCCATGTAGGTGAACCCTTTATGTTGACCTAATTCTGCTCTCCTTTAAGTGACAAGAGCTTTACCACTAACCATGTCCTGATAGCTACACAAACATTTGTGCTATTCTGGAGTCCCTTTTTATATCCCAGGCACTTTGAAAAATCTGGCCTTCTTCAGGAGTGCCGATGCCTTGAAACACTAATCCTTTTGAAAATCTGACTCCACGTGCTTATGTCTCACTTTAGGTACTACCTATTTGAAGAACAAAGAATAGCTCAGTAATTATAATAGTTTAGCGTCAATCGAGGAGCACTACTAAATATTTTGGAATGGGGCATTCACTGGAATCCCTCTGCACCATCCCAGTCCCCTGAGAAATAAAATGCTTGTTTGAAAGTAAGAAAAACTGCAAATAGTGAAAGTTCCACATTTACAGCCCCTACCCCCAGTTCATACCTACCTGAGAGCAGTCAATGCGAGATCAGAGCCCACGACAGTCAAGCAAAAAAAGGCAGATTTGTCATCAAGAAATAAAAGTAGTATCATCTTGAAGACGTACAAAGTGGTCTTCCTCTTCTACGTGGCATTCATAAGAGAACAAATGCAGTATTATGTCTGGTGTGGGGCTCTCAACATCAAGAAGTTGGCGATCTTGGAGAGAGTTTAGAGGAGAAGAAACAGAACGGCTAAATGTCTTGATTTTGCTGTGTATTTACTGACAGAAATTATATTTGTTTGAAAGACACGTACATCACTGTCACAATGCATATTGTATCTTAGGCCCGCCCAGTTAGAAGTGCAAAACAAACATACGGGTCTCCATTTATGTTGCCCTGGGGCAGACCTTTGGAAGCTCTTTCCTCACTCTGCTTTCTTTTTGTCTGTGCAATGAATAGAGATGAGAAGCCTGCATAGATTTTTTTTTTTTTTTCTCCTGAGCTGCTATGATCTCTAATCTGCCATCAGCAGGCTCCTGGTCGTGCCCTGTGTTAATACCCTTTCCCATTTACTGTGATAAGAAACTCCTTTCACATGAGCAGAGCTCAAGCAACTTCATACTTACACGAGGTGATGGGAAACCTCTTACAAAGTCAAGCCCTCAAAGTGGATAACCTCAATGATGATCTTCCTGGGGGACATTTGGTGGCACTCTGCTTTACCTGCAAGAAGAGACAGATCAGCCCAAATCCCTGATTATTAATAAGCACAACTTAACATGAGAGTTCTTCACATTACAACTGTTCAGCTTATTCATAACCCCGAACTTTTGACAGGGTTGGGTTGGGTTTTTTTCTCACTTCATTTTTTGTCCTGTTCTGTCAAGATGTCTTAGGAGTCAGTCCTATGTTCATGCAGGCTTTCAGCTGCGGGATAGTATTTTATCACCCTGTTGCATCTGGGCATGCAGCAGGCGTGCTCACCGTTAGAAACACATTCAGAAGTCACAGAGGGGAAGTGCGAACTCTTGGAGTAGGGTTGGGACAGGGAATTGCAATAATTCCCCAGTACCGTGTGCCAATTGTGTTTACATGCGTACAAGCACTCTGCTACCGTAGCGTATCCTGCACGTTACTTTCAGGCTGGAGGCATGGTGGGATGGGGGGGTTCCTGGTCCCCCTGGCAAAAGACATCAATAATCAGGAGAGGAGATCTCTGATGGGGTACGAACATACAGAAAGTGCTGAC
This sequence comes from Rissa tridactyla, assembly GCF_028500815.1. Taxonomy (NCBI): domain Eukaryota; kingdom Metazoa; phylum Chordata; class Aves; order Charadriiformes; family Laridae; genus Rissa; species Rissa tridactyla. The sequence goes on along the minus strand of NC_071476.1, from coordinate 3,305,187 downwards.
TCTGCTTGGATGACCCTGTTACTGTGTCTTGGTTAATATTAAAAAGAGATATGAAAGAGATGCCCTGGTTTTGTATTTGGCAGATTGGTTACTGGAATGAAGATGAGAAGTTGGTTCCAGCAGCCATAGATACTCAAACTGGCAACGAGTCTACAAGCCTCCAGAACAGAACTTACATAGTCACAACCATCCTAGTAAGTGCTGTGGCTTCTGTCCCAGCTCTCCCTCTCCCCCAGCTCCCTTATCTGCAGACTCCCTCTTCCCCCTCATGTGCCCTCCTTTGTACTATATCATTTTTATAACAGCAATAACAATAATAATAATAATAACAGCCCTTACTGTTTCCTGCCGGGTCCATAAAGGTATCTGAAAATTGCCGTGGCTAATTAAATAGGTATTAAAGAGCTCTCATGCTTCAGTGTGGAAAATACAAAAGATTATGACAAGATAGTAGACACATCAGCATAGGTAAATTAGGAACATTATACCTGTGCTTTGTATTTAGCCCACAGAATGGGGGCTGTAATTCTGGGAAGGATAAGCTGTATTGTGCGGAGAGTCTGAATCATAGCTTTAAAAACAAATCTCCACTATAATCATGAAGGAATAATAGGTACCCCATAATGTATGGTATCATGTATTGTGTCATTGTATACGCTTACCCTGCAGAAACACATGAAATTTTATTAACTTGTTTGTTGAATGCTTACTGTGAGTCTATGGAGAAGACACAATACCCAAACCGAGTTAAAGATCTTTAGGGCTCAGTCCAGTCCAGCAGATTTGATTCTGCCTGTGCCCACATAGGCAGACATGCCTTTAAAAATTCAAAGCTCAGAGGCACTAAATATCCCTTGCAGAACTTCACTGAAAGGTTTGTTACCCAAAGCCCCTCAGCTACTGCATTTCCCTCAGGTCCATCACTGCAGAAGCTGCACACAGATTCTGCATGAATAAATAGAAAACGCCACAATAAAAATCACACTTCATACCTTCTAAAAGAAGCCCATTGTGTGTTGACTGTGCCCTTTGGCTTTGCAAGGGGACCAGAAGCTGCACACGAGGCTTCACTCTGAGCCCCTGATGTGCATCTCTGGAAATGTGGAGTGTGGCTCAATATTGGTGTTCTCTGTACCAGGAAGACCCATATGTGATGCTCAAGAAGAATGCCAACCAGTTTGAAGGCAATGAGAGGTATGAAGGCTACTGTGTGGAGCTCGCTGCTGAGATCGCGAAGCATGTTGGCTACCACTATAGGCTGGAGATTGTCAGAGATGGGAAGTACGGAGCCCGGGACCCTGACACCAAAACGTGGAACGGCATGGTGGGAGAACTCGTTTATGGGGTGAGTTTCCAACCTCATCCATTGTCTTTAGCTCTTGGTACTTGAGAACACATTCAAGCCCTAGAGTAAAAAGGAGCCCTGCCTTCTCTCAGCCTGAGCTGTCTTGAGGACTGCGGCTCTGATAATGCAAGTAATCAGCCCAAGTAAAACATTTTAATTTTGGGGGGCACAGCACATTCTGTGCCTATGGAAATGTCAAAATGTCTCCTATCAACAGTTCTAAGATTCTTTTTGTTTCCATTTTTGGAAGAACAAGTATTGAAAGGTCAAACTTTCCCATGGGTAGAACCTCCAAATTTTACTCTATTTTATCTTTGCATGATAATGGCAGGGTGAAAGAAGGAAAAGATTTCAAACACTTCGCATGCAGCTGGTGAATGGTAGGACTAGGCCATTTACTGTCTAGCCACCCGTGTCCATCATCTCAGATATACACCTGCACCCTGTGCTTCTAAACCTGGTTCACTCTGGTAGTTCTCATTCTCTGGTGTTTTAAGTCAGAGGGGTCTAATTTTCCCTTGTAGGGAATGGGGAAATTAGTGTAGGGAGCACCAGTGCCCAAGTCTGTGTCTCACTGTGTTGGAGCGAGGGATGATCTGTCTCCCGCTGGTAGCTCCACGTTATACGCCGACAGCCATTTCAATGCATTTCCCTTTCCATTTTCAAGACAGATTGTAAAATAAGTGGAGAGTGCACATCAGTGTCACTGGAACATTTTTCCTCTTCTCCTGCATCAGTTATGCAATCAAAAAACAGTTCCTGATGGAAGTAAACATCCCGGCATCCTTTTTCAGGCGATTGGCCTTTCTTGCCTCTTTTGATGTCTGCATGATAAAGCTCTTTTAGTGAAAATCATCGGCATCAGGCTGTGACATCAGTGGATAAATCAGACAAGAAGAGCTAGGGGGCTGCAAAAAGAAAACGCTGTGATTTCAAAACAGAACTGGTAATCAGTAGTGAGAAAATGGAAATAACCCACCAATATTACGGGATGCTGCTTTTTAATATTTCCATTGCAGTTGGTTTTGTCTGATTTCTTCTGAGGCAGCGGGGGTAAACAGAGATAAAAGGAACGTAAGCTGGATTTAATAGATACATTTTATCCGCAGAATGCAAATCTCTTTCCTGTCTCTTTTTCAGAGGGCAGATGTGGCCGTGGCACCATTAACCATCACTCTGGTTCGAGAAGAAGTTATAGACTTTTCCAAACCGTTCATGAGTTTAGGTATATCCATCATGATAAAAAAACCTCAGAAGTCCAAACCAGGAGTTTTTTCCTTTCTGGATCCTTTGGCTTACGAGATATGGATGTGCATTGTTTTTGCCTACATTGGAGTGAGCGTCGTCCTCTTCCTGGTGAGTCGCTTCAGCCCTTACGAGTGGCACACTGAGGAATTTGAAGAAGGACGAGACCAGCCCGCCAATGACCAGACAAATGAGTTTGGGATATTCAACAGTCTCTGGTTCTCCCTGGGAGCTTTCATGCAGCAAGGATGTGATATTTCTCCAAGGTGGGTTGCCTTTCCCAATGAACCTTCTTACAGTTCATGTGATTTAATCTTTCTGCATGCTTTGGAGCTGAACAGGATCTTCTTTGACTTTCCTTCCCAAATCATAGTGTAGTCTTCTGAATCAGTTACAGATTCAGAAAGGATCCAAGGGTTCACAGGTCTCACACCCATGAACTTGGGACCTCAAAATCGGGACCATAAAAATACCATTCTAAATTTATGCTGGGGAGTTCTTTTGAGGGAATTTACAGAAATGTAGACAAGATTTTCTAAAGGCACAGATTTGCAATCAGTTTTTGTCAGTCATTTATTTTGTTGGCATTAGAAAAAAAATAAAAGTCATTCTAGCATTATAGGGAAGCTACAAAATTCCAGTAATGTAGGGAGAAATAATACGGTAGGTGCCCAGTGAAAGGTTATATGGTCTGTGCTGAAGATTATGGAGCACACCGAGTGGCTTGAAGTATTATTGGCCTTTAGAAAGGTGAGAGCAGAACCAAGTTTTCCTTCTGGTTCCCATTTCATTCAGTCGTTCTTCTGCCTGAAAGTTCAGCAGGACCCAAAGTCCAAAAGGTTCCTGAAGGGACTTTTGGTGGCGACATTTATTCTCTGTACAAATTAATGACTCTTGTGATTACGTTTGTTAATTTTTCTTGGGAAAGCTAGCACCATACAAGGTGGGTGAAAACCTGCATGAAATGCAGAAGATGTAAATCTGCAACAGAGACACAAGCAGAGACTTATTTTTAAATAATGTCTGGGAATGCCTCCTTCATTTTTGAGAGCTGTATGTCCATAAGTCTTACGACAGAGATTTTGCCTACTGCAGGCGCTCATGATACATATATCTTCTCAATGCCTTGTTCATACAAAGGCGTTCAAAAAGAAAAGAAAAAGAATTATAAGAACTAAATAGCTGCAAGCAGGACTCTGATAGATGACTCTGATAGATTTTCTTATTTATTTGCACAAGTTTTATGTTCAGTAAGTAATGTCTGTAATAGCTGGGGGATTTTTCTTGTGGTATGTGTATATTCATCTGAGGCAGGACCAGAGGTGAACCAGGGATGAAGTTTTTGACACCTCCAGTGTTTTGTGTCCAGGGCAGAGGTACTTAGGGTTTGTGAGGCTGAAAAAGGGTTAATGAGCTGTGGCTTGGGATGTGGATCAAATGTACCCATCATTCGCAATAGGTCTGCTTTGGAGGTTGGTTGGTTGGTTGGTTGGTTGGTTGGTTGGTTGGTTGGAGGGCATGTGGACAGGTTAAGCACCAAAGCCATCAGACGCTGCAGGACACAGCTATTGTTTGTCCTCTGCAGCAGCAAGAGGCACAGCGTGTCTCTGCACCACTCCCACACGCCTGGGTATACACGCAAGCTCATTGCACCAGGGAAGTTGCTTGTCCCAGTTTAGGCCAAGAACATTTTTGGCCAGATTTGACTCAGACCAGAGGTACTGCCAGTCACAAGAATGAATTTACAGGCAGTATATGCATTTTCTGCATTTACGTGCCATGGTGACATCTGAAGTGATGCTCTGATAAAAGCAGATGGCCGTTTTCTTTTTTCCCCCCATCCTTCCTTTTTTGGGCTTTGTCTCCCTTCTCTTCAAGGGAAATCTCATCAGAGATACGTGTCTTGTGGGTGAACAGAGTAGGCAGAAGTTAATCTCCCACATGCTGGAATGGCATCAAAGTTTGGGGAACAAGAAGGAGGCACAACTCTGTCGGCAAGTGGAGCTAACACTGCGCAGCCCGGCAGAGCTCCCGCGGGATGGCGGGGGGAGGCCAGGCACCAGCTCGTTGGCTATTGGGTGGCGATTTGTCCAAATATTAATGAGCTTGTTATAGCGGGGAAATAAGAGCCTGCAGGGCACTTTGATAGTGACAGCTTTTATGAATATGTTTTATCATCTCATCATTGATTAGTAGGAGTCCAGATGGAGCATTCAGAAAATCTTCCCAGCAGAAGGAATTTCAACTTTATCGCTGCCTTGTAACACAGCCCTGTGCGTGAGGATAAGGTTATTGCCATTTTCATTCTCGTCGTTTCTCCTGTCATCATTATCCTTATTTAGGAAAGAGAATGTCTTCCTTTGGGGACATTTCATTAGCCAGTTTGTGTTTCAAGGAGGAGCGTGGAGAGGTGAAAAGCTGAGACTTTGAGGAATAACAAGTTTGGAAACATCTTTAATAAAAAGTGTCAGGGAAAGATCAGCGGTTTTGATTCAAATAACAAGATTTGCTCTAGCTAGACAACATGCTTTGAATCACCATTTCAAAGTGTTGTTTTATTTTCCTTTGAAATGGGAAATGAGAATGATTCTCTCATTGTCATTTTAATGTTGTTAATTTGATGATCCTGATAATGAAGATTACAATTTAATTGAAACCAATATTTTCCCATGGAGCACAAGAGCACTTTCTGACTACAAATATTTGCAAGAAGAGAAAATTTGAAGAAAGAAATATGGGAATTATTATGGCTCCCAGTACTCTGAGTACAGCTCCTTGTGGTGGTTGCAAGTGGAGGGGGACATTTCTGTGAAATGCGAAAGCAAGGAGGAAGCAGAAGAGTGAGAATTTCCGTAGGACGTTGTTGTACAGAAAGGCTCTGAGTGCGCTCCGTATTTCACATGTATTTTTCACACGAACCTAGTGCAGGATTTCTGTGACACATCACTTAGAAATGAATGCTTGGTAGAACGATATTGTGGGCAGGTGGGGATCTGCTCTATTCCAATATATTTCCTATACGGTTGCTTCTAAACTTATCTCTACAATCTCTCAGCATCTCCCCAGTAATGTATTAACCAACATAAATAGCTTCTGTTATACATCTGTTCTGTCATTCTCTCCCCAGCAGAAAGGAGCAAGTGCAGGGGTGTATTTTGTTTCTGTAAAGGTTTTGGTTTGTTTATTTCAGTTTTGTTTTGGGAAAGAGTAGGGGAAATTTGTCTGGAGGTGTTTTTTGTTGTTTTTTTTTTTCCCCCAGAGCATGTTTGTTTTAAGGGCATATGCCACTATGCATTTATCATAAAAAAAATGTAAGATCAAAACCACAGACACATCACTCAGCACAGCGGGTGGTGAGGTTTGCAGCAGCTCCTTGCTCTTGTAAATGTGCGTTTCTCAGTCTCAGACCAGTCCCCAGGGAGCTTTGGTTCCCCACAGAGACAAAAATTTGCTTTTGAAGGAAAGTGGCATCCTTTTTAAGGACAGTCTTACTAGCCAGGACTTTAATCAGGTTTTTAAGTATGCTGGTCACAGCCTACCAAGCGCTTTAAAGATACGTAGTGCATTTGATGACCTGCGGATGGCCAACACAGAGCGTAGCTGTGGGTTATGTGCTCGTAGCCTCTTCTCCCGAGGAGTGAGGCTGCTGGGCACAAGGTCAGCTGGCGTCCTTGAAGCTCTGAATCCTTCACGTCTAGGCATAGACTGGCTGAGTGTGACAAAGACCAGGCAGTAACCAGTCATGGAGAGTCCCAGTTGTAGCTGGTGGCAGTCTGCGTTGTGCCTTTGGGTGCTGAGCAAGGACGAGCAAGGAATGCATCCCTCCTAAGCCATGGATGGAATGACTTAATTGTAGGTACATGTCTTCACCCAAAGGAGGCTGAGAGCGCTTGGATGCTGCTCACCGGGGTGTGTGATCCCCCGTCTGCACCATCACTGACCAGTGGCCCCACTGGACGGGGTTCAGTCACTACCACATGGACTAATTTTTCCCGGTTGAGGTGAGATGGTCCCTGTTGTTGCCCTTAAAGTCTGTGCTTTCAAAGTACCGGCACAAAGTACACAGCAGAGTTGGGGAGAGGCAACATTTTGGAGCATGAGTAGTTTCATGTACATAGTCATGGACAGAAATCAGTGAAGTCTAAAACGGGCCATAAACCATTAGGCTTTGCAAAGTGCCACCTAAACTTCAGAAAATAGTCATGAAATTGCAAAAGCATTCATTAAACGTGAAATAGGGACCCAGAGAGGAGATTCTCAGAGCAGGCATCAGAGGCAATAAATATCCCACAGCCAATAGCAGAGCCTGCAGCAGGAGAAATGTGAAGTAAATATGACTCACATTGTACCATTTTTCAGAAATGTAATTTCATAAATTGTCTTCAGAGCTTAAAATAACCCCAGTGTGTAGCAGCTGTGGAGAACGGAACCTTGCTAACATCCAGCACGTTGCTGCCATTCCTCGCTCAGATGGACCCCAGGCTTTTGAGGAGGCCGAGGGGACATCTGGTCTTCCCGATCTCCTCTGCAGCAAAATGACCTATCTGAATTTTTCATCTGCCCCATCATTTTCTACAAAGTGAATTATCTGATTGTTGTGAAAAGGACGAAAAAGCAGGGAGCAAAATATGTATTTTTGTTAAGAGTTTCCTAGCTTGATCTTCTATTTTTTGTTATCTCCAAATATGTCGCTTCATATGGTTTGAGCCCAAAAGAGACTTCCTGTATATTGGAGACTATTAAATTTAATCCAGTTACTCTTCCTCTGACTCAGAAAACTTATGTTTGATTAAAATTAAATACATTTGGCTCAAATATATCTTCCAGAAAGGCATTTATTCTTCCTGTGAAGATAAGAATATGCTGTGAGATAGAATATACACAGTTTCTCTCAGCTGAGTGGCTATAGGAGTTTTGTCCCCACTGGAGTTTGACAGGAGGCTAAATATCACCCAGTATCACCCAGTAAATGCAGCCATTCTGTGTGCCCTGCCAGAAGAAAACTAAACAGATACCTTCAAAAATAAATCCAGCTCCATGAGCACTTTCTTTATACCCTGCTGTGGAAACAAAACAAGTGTATTTTGGATTCAAAACGAAACATATCATAAGTAGAAGGGAAAAGTATGGTCATATCATGACATGATACGATATCATGTCACGATACCTGGACAACACGGCTTGAAATTTCTTGTTGTATTCTGCGTGATTGAGAACCGAGCTGGGGATGCCCTGGTCAGCCCGTGCTGGAAGTGAAAAGGTGAATGAAGCTTTCAACACAGCCTGGGGCTGGCAGGGAGCCAGACGGGAGAGGGGACGTTTGGAGAGCATCAGCCAGGGATGCGGGAGCAGGAAGCGTTTCTGTGCAAGGTGCCGTACGGGAGCACTGCTGGGAGGTGGTTGGACCATACCCGTGTGCCCTAAAGGCTGTGGGAGCTTACTGTCTGCAAGGAGACGTGGCGTGAGATGCAGTTCACCCTTCAGCTGGCTTGGGAGGAAGGGTTAAATGGGTCTTAACTTGCCTGCAGAGTCCAGCCCTGGGGCCGGTGCAGTCACAGGGAGCAGCGACCCCCTGGCTGGGGGGGGGACGTGCTGCCTGGGGAGGTTTGCTCGCAGAGATGATGAATGAACGCACTCTGAGGTGGGAAGGAGGGGTATAAATGCCGGCCGCTATCCAGTCAATGGATGCGATCTATTATTTATAGGTATCTTGTGGACATCGTTATTTGTTTTTAGTGACGCGGAAACACTGCGCTCTGCCTGATCTATACAGTGCGTAGCTGGGCTTGTATTTCACTGCAGTCCTTCGCAGGCTTTCTGCTGCACTCAATCACAGCCGTTTGTCTGTGGAAGAGCAAGAACGGTATTTATTATGTACCTGTAATTAATGCTGAACATTTTCTTCTGCCATTTCTCCTGTTTATTTACATTTCTTTCTTAGATCAATTGAAAAAAATCACGGGAGGCTTCAGCCATAGAGCTGGTGGAAATAACAGCAAAATTGCTCCACAAGTTGTTGAGGGTTTTTTTTTTCTCCTAAAACTAGCCTCTAGAGATTTTGAAAAATAGCAGCACTTTTAAATTTCATCAAGTTGTTCCTAGTACTGAAAAATTTTATCCAGTTTTAGACAAGACATAAATCAGAAATTGTTTACGACAAAAATTTTCTTTTTTTTAGTGAGAGGTTTGATTTGGGTCGTTTCAAGGGAATTATTTCTGTTCTGTCCTTTGTTAATTTTTAGGGTACTTACTTATTTTGCTAAAAAATTTAGAATTGGGGAAATTAGAACCAACTGCATTTTAATTAAAATTATTTTCATTCCTTCCTGAACTGAAGGCTGAGCCTCGGTGTTTATTTGGCAGCTCTTCTTGATTTCAGTAGGCGTCTTCTTTGTTATTCCAGGCATCTGCCTGTCTTTTTGGCCTGATGCAGAGTCCTGGTGCCGTCCTTGTGGTACCCGCTATAACATTAAGAGGGACTAAACTTGTCCTGGGGGGTCACTGGAGAGCTATGCGAGTTCTCCCAAGGCAGAAGTCTCACAAACAATGAGGAAAGATTTGTGCTTTTTGGTTTTTAACTCGCCCTGTTTGCACAGGAAGGTGTAGGGGTGATGGGGTGGACCTCACTGGCAGGGCTTGCTAAAGCCTCTCTGGGGACATGGGAGACGGTGTGCTTGCTCCTGCCGACCAGGCTGCTCACCGCCAGCTGGATTCGCTGCACGGACTCACGGCAAAGGGCATATTCTTGCAATGAAGGAAGAAACAGTTTGTCGTTTGTCCTGGGGGACAAGGCAGCCAAACCAGCCTGGGAGCAGGGTTGGTTCAGCATCCCTGCAAGTTCTGCGCCGACATGGGATGAATCCAAGAGGCTGGGAGGCTTCTCCGTGGGGACAAAGCTCAGGACCATTTATTTTTGGCACTTTGTTGAACTGGTTGAACTGAGGAATAAAAGTTAAACATTAGGATTTCAACTTCTGGAAAGGTCTTCTTTTCTTTTAAAAGCATACCAAATGATTTTGCAATTATGTCTACCTGGCAGAGTTAATTACACTCAGGGAGAGGAAATTCAGGTCACAAGGTAACAGCAGGACTTGCAAATCACCAGGAACTGATGACCACACTTATTTCTGAAACGCACTTAACCAGGGAATGTGACTCACCAGAGGAGCAGCTTGACAAATTGCACAATATCTAACGAAACAGTCCCCTTTGGGCTTGCGCACTTCCATGGCAACCAAAACGTGGCAGCCAGGGGAAAATGGAAATTCTTTTAAAATAGTCATTCTGGCTATCCTCTTTTTCGTTTGGAAGAATGCTGAAGGATACAGAGGTCTCTGAAGAAGGGAATAACCAACTGAGAGATTATTGTTGGGAAAATGCAATTTCATCTGTAAAGGAAAAATAAGTCTTTTGAATTTCCATGCTCTGCCACCTAAAAATTTCTAAATGCTGCAGAGGTAATGAATGTTTCCTCCACTGGTCTGTAAGCCACTTCCTCGGGATGGTTTGCCTGTCAGGCCCATCTGGTCACTCTTCCACAGCTCTGACTTCAGGCCTTTACCATTGAGGTCCCTGGGGGGCAGCAAGAAATTTGCTGAAAGTCCCCCCATTGAGTGACAGATTTACTAATCATTCTACCAGCTGTGTTTAAAATAAGAAGTCAAACACTTGATCCAAAGGCAGATTTATGAGGCTAAAAATATGTTTGTGATCTCTTTCCTCAGAACTAAGTAAATGTTTCTCATATTTTTTGATTGAAATCGAAGTTAAAAATAGCAGGGGAGAAAGCGCGTTGCCCAGTTCTTTAATCTATTGGGAAGTTTTATTGGGGCATGTCCGATGTGGAAATGGCGTGCGTGTGCTGCCTGTGTTACTAGTGCTACGATGTAGTTACTAGTGCTACGATGTAGTTACTAGTGCTACTAGTGAACGATGCTGAGATTTATAGGGGTGCCTCTGAGATTGATAGCCTTCTCGGTGACTCGGGCAGGAGACCCTCTGAGGCTCCAGGGACTCCCTATTACGCTGTACTCTGACTTGTCGATTTTCCATCAGCAAGAGAAACACACTTTCTCTTTTCATTTGCTTTCCTCTTGATAACCTGTTATCCACAAGCAGTCGGCTCAGCTGGGGTCTGACATCCTCCGAGCTGCAGTCAGGACCGCGCATGGTTGTCTCTTCCTAATAGCTAGGTCGATTGCCGAGTGTTTTTGTCGAAGAATAAGGGTTGTGAGGAGCTGAATGACCTCCATCTCCCTGAAGTGGTGTCCTCTGGAAGGCCGCCTGTCACACGCTGCTTTAATGTTGGCACTCCAGAAAAATATTGTAGCTAAGATGGGAAGCCCTGAGCATGTTTTCACAGGGAAGCCCTGCTTAAATAACTCTTCCATATGCTGTGCATCACTTCTATCAGCGCTAAGATATCATGTGCACGCTCTCTGGATACACAGTCGAGTGAGCATTGAACTCCTAATTCAAATTGTTCTGGCTCACAACACACAGAGCAGCCACAGCTGCTCTTTGCTGGTTTAATCGCCAGAGCTGCCCACAACCTCATGGCCTTCCGCTGGGACGCTCAGCGTGCTTATCTTATGCCACTGGAATTGGGGACTTATTGTCCCTATTCTGCTTTTGTCCCAGATTTCATCCCAACTACTTGCAGTGGTAACTGGGGAAGCACCATACCCACTTTTCCCAAGAAGTTCAGAAAGGCGTTCCATACAGCGAGTATGTCCATTGTAACACCCCAAAATGGTGAGCAGGCAAAGACAAATTTCTTGAAATATGACAGAGGTGCTAGGTTGCTCGTTGTGAAAGCCTTGATGAAGCTGAGTAATTGGGAAAAGCAAAATGTGGGTCATGCTAAGAAATAGGGGCAAAGCCTCACTGTGCTTGGACGAGGTCTGGAGTTGGAGGAGGCAGAGCACGGAGTCACCTGTGAAGTCCTCTGTGATGGTGTCTTGGTCTTCCTTCCACTTTCACTTGGATCAAAGGAGCCAAGTGACAGCTAGAGGCCACCTGATTCATAGCATCAGATGGTAGCAAAGGACATACAGCTCATGTACACGCACCTTTCTTTAAGCAGCAGCCTTTATGGCATTCAGTCTATTTAATAAAATCATCCAATAATTCTGATTAATGCCTACCGAGAAGAGTTACTGCTTACCCTTAGATCCAAAGGCTAAGCAGCAATAATCCAATCATGGTAATCATAACTTACTACTTTGATCTTCAGATAAAAGAGCCTATAGAAGTGCAAAAGTGTTACATCACCGTTATTTGGACAACTTCAAAGCATGTTATGTACACTAATGAATTCTCCCAACACAGTCTGATGAGAAGTAATAGGAGGCAAATGTGTGAACAGAGGAGTAAAAAGGAAGAGGGGAAAAGAGGAGTTCTCATGTGGTGAAAGGGAAAAGCAGTAAAAATAAGTACCTGTACGCTGTGGCTAGGTGTGAGACGCGAAGAGGGTCCACGAGGGCCCAGCTGCGCGAGTCAAGCACATGGGATGCTCTCCCGTAGCAGGAAGTTTCTCTCTCATTTCTTGAAGCTCTCAGTAAGAAGCACGATCTCAGGCTGCAGAGAGGCAAACAGAGGGAGGGGGCAGCTTTTCATCTCAGCAGCGCTTCTGAAGCCTTCAAAAATAAAAAAAAAACACCAAATGGATCTTAGCAGGTGAAATAGGGGCAGCGGGAACACTGAACGTGTTTTCCCTTCACAGTTTGGGAGTTTGAATGTTAAAAGGCAGGCACTCCTGTGCGCATCAAGCTCTTCTAAAAGACACTGGGTGGGAAGAGAGACCGGACTCATTCTTCAACACTTCTGCAAGGGGTACAGTATGCCCTTGTAGGAAAAAAAAGACTCAAAAGTGAAAGCAGACAAAATGTAACTTGTAAGAGTCTTGGTGAGGGATCACATTTTGAATTAGAAATTAAGAGACAGAAGTCCCAGAAAAGGCCTTTGTCTTGTCAGGTTGGGAAATTGAACAAAAAAACCCCAAAACAACACAGCAAAAAGAAGGCAAGGCACCCTGGAATAGGTCTAAACTAGGTTATTATAACATTGCCTAGAAATCTCAGAAATGGAGCTTTAAATTGTAAGCACATGTAGATGGCTAAAGAGGATCTTGGAAAAATGAAGAACTGGTAGCATGTAATTCAAAATATATTAAATCTTTGGGGGGAAAAACAGCTTTTTCATCAGGCAGACTTTGAAGAAGAGACTGAGGGAGATCATATGAAATCTAGCAACGCAGCAAAGGACATTAGCACGATAGGCCATTGTTTAAAAAGAACGATGAGTGCTGTTATCTTTGGGGCCACCTGAGGTTGAGGAAGTTCCTGAGTAATGAATGTCCTGGGGTGCTCTGGCGAGGGATTCTGACAAGATCTTGTGCTTGTGACCTTGTGAGTTTTTCTCAGCAAAGCAAACAAATGTCACCAAAGTGAGAAAAATAAGTGAAGAGCCTTTTTTACAGCAAAATTTTTGCTCAAAGGCATGATGAGAGCTGTTTTATTTCCTTGTAGCAAAAGCTGGCAAAAGCTGCAGAAGAAGGATGACTTTGCCTTTCAGCAGAGCCACCGAGCAGCCTGAAGTGAGCACGTGTTTCTCAGCAAAACTTGATCTAAACACCCATCCTTTACATGCTTTAACTTGGTCAACCCTGAATTGATCAGGCAGTTGGACTAGATGATCATTGTAGGTCACTTCCAACTGGATATAGTCTAGTCTCGTCTAAACTACCCTGGTTCGCAACGTGAAGAGGAACGCTGTGCCGGGACTGAAGAGGATGGCAGTGTATTTCTTTGGATCTAGCTGTTCGGATGTTCAACCACACTTTTTCTTAGGGTTCCACCTCATTCCTCTATCCTAGCCCTTCCATTACAGTGTTTTTTTCAGCAGCCCTCTGGAAGATCTGGGCTCATTATCCTGCACTTTTAGGGATAAGAATCTCACCTCAGCAGCCAGTTCTGACTGCTCAGGGGCAGTGGCTCCTTCAGGTGAAGGACACACCTCAGTTCTGCAATTCTGCTCTATAGGAGTGTTTTGTGCTATGGGTGGTGGTACATGGGTCCTGCTGGACTTTAGGGGGGCTGGTTGCCCATGTCAGTCCATGCATGTTTGGCATCTAGTGCTTCATACCTTGTTAGTTAAGCGGGTGAGTCGTGTTGGTTGCATATCAGCAGGCTGCATTTTGTGGCCATTGAGGACCACAGGAGGGCACAACCTGCAGAATCTTATTGAGTCCATAAATTACCCCTTGCGTAGCTGGGCCCATTGGATGCTGCCTCTGCCTGCTGGGATTCAATGTCTCAGGAAGGGGAAGTGGGCAAAAAAACAGCTCAGAGGTAAATTCTACCTGGTGACCAATGCTTCAGGCCACCCACCCAGGTGAAGTTCGTAAACATGATTCATCCTCTTCTCCCACAGCTGGGAACAGAGTTAGGGAGATGAAGTAAGCTACCCTGGATCCCACAGAGTGGCAGGGCTTCCCAGGGAACAAATAAAAGAGCTTCTGGATGTTAGTCCTCTGCTTAGGCTGTTAGGTACTCCTTGCCTGTCAAAATGTGAAGTGAATGTCTTGAAAACAGCACGTAGTAGCTCCATGTAGTCATGCTTATACTTAGCACTGCAGCAATCCAAGCTCCAATGACTGGTGAACCACAAGCGGCATGATGCATTTCTGACTAAGCAGGAAAACTCATTTTAGAAAGAGATTTTGCCCATTAAAGGAAAACTGAAGAAAAAAAGTGCCAACATATTCTAGAAAAGAAGAGGTGAAACAGTGGGAGAGGGGCCATGTACTGCTGTCCAAGGCCATTGGCTGAGGCAGAAATGGTAAATAAACTGTGACTTATAATTAAAGCCTCACAGGTACACATCCTCCCATTGAATCTGGGAGATTCTGCATATCTGCAGACAATATGTTCAGTCGTTGCAATGTTTACACAGCAAGTGACCCCAAGGCCCTTTCGTAAAAGGACTTCTGCTGGGATTCTGCCTCCTTCCAGCGTGTTGGCTTTGGGGGTCGGAGAGCTGGCATGGTTGGCCTGAAAACATGAGAAAGAGCAGAGCTCCAGCCCATGTACAAAAGTTAAACAGCTCCCAAATTTTTTCCTTCTTTTTTTTTTGAAACAAAAAATAGAAAAAGCAAAGCAGGAGCGAGATAGCATGGGACTCGCGTGCTTGTGCTCCCGCAGCTTTCTTACCCTGTCTCACTGGTTAATGTTGCCCACAGGGAATCAAAATACGCAACTGTTACCTCTGTAGAAAAGTTGTGAGGGGAGCTGAAGAAGAAATTTGTACCACTGGGAGAGGTAAATGAGAATGTCAATAGAAAACATTCTTACTTCTGCGTTTGTAAGGGCGCTCTTGACGCTCTGTGTTAAAGTCCAGCACTGCAGACAGGACTCCAGATTCTTGTGCCAGGAGATAGGAGTCAATAATAAGTAAATGCAAGCTAACAATGGCAAGGAAGTTAATAATACCTCATGGACAGAGAAACATGGGTGATAATCACTCAAATTTCCTGAAAAACAGTTGGTACCTCATTCAAAACTGCACGTGGCGTAGCATAGCGTAAGAGGACGAGAGCTTTGCAGCATGTGCATGATGGATTCACCCAGAGCTGTTCCCAGCTCCACAGCCCCACTCTAAGTTTGTTCCTCTATCTATGACTATTGACAGACTTTTCAAGCAAATCCGGGGTCCGTGTCAAGGTCGGAGGTAAAGCGGTGAGACCGATCGTGCCAGATGGTCTGTGGCACGCAGAAAAAGCAAAGCTCATTTACATTGACAGAGTTTAATGTTGAAAATTTGTTTGAAATAAGAGCAAAACTGGAGCAAAATGTTTGCAACTAATCCACTACCAAGTCAACCTTCAGATAGACCCATGAAACTACCTAGAGTCAGTATCAAATTAGCAGAGTAGTGTCGGAGATCAGATCTGTGTGGGTAGAAGACCAAAAGTGGATTTGACCCACAATCAGTAGAACAAGCATATAAGAGCTTTTCTTTCAACAGTTTTGCATAAATTCATTCAGTGACAAATATGTCAGTTGACTAAGTGAGCCTTTATTAGAATTGAATTTAACAGCAAATCTGGGAAATCCTCCCAAAGCAACTATGGCTTTAGAATCCCAGATTTGAGCTTCTAATTAAAACACTGTCAGTTTAGGTGTAATTCTCCAGAAGAAATGGATTTGGGGAGGGGGAAGGGAGAAGTAAGAAAGAAGCGAGGTACTACTTGAGCAGTTTTCCAATGAGGTTTACTTTGTGTATTTTCTGATGATCTTGTTTAATGTTTTTTTTTGCAAAAGTGTATGATGCTCTTCTAATAAGATGGCAAAGCAGAGGCAAACTGCTCTTGCCTTTTCCTACCTTCTGTACGGGATAAGATCAAAGAGCAAATTGTTTGATCAAGGATTGCATTTTGTTTTTAAGAAATAAGAGATTATAGCTGCACGATTTTCTTTTTTTCTGTGAAGAATCCATCAATGCTAAGGCTAGAACGTTAAAAAAATCACTTCATGGGAACAAAGGGAACTGACAATTCTTTTCTGTTTTCTACTGGCAAAATGCAATTGCTTTTGCAACAAAAGGTAAAAAAACAAAAGCATCTTAAGTGAGAAAATCAAAATCGTTAATTTCAGCTTGGTCATCTGCAGTTTTTCCATTAGACAGATATAAAATAGCACATTCCAGAATTATCTTTTAAATTATACATGTGGCAGGTAAGGCTTAATGCATTATCAAAGATGAAAGAAAATTATTTGTAATGAGAAAGCAGAAACAAAATTGTTTACCATGTTAAAATTATACCTTTTAGCCTTTCAGAAATGAAACATTAAGTAATAGAAAAATGCGAAGCTTGGACAGACCCAAACCAAGCATTTTTGGAATGATACTTTTAGAGTACGTTTGCAACCGTTATCTTTTCATTCCGATTGAGAATATTAAGGTTTCATTTACAATTTCAGAATTTTTCACGGCACTGAAATTCCTGTTCCTAGCCAGCTCTAATTTGAAGTAGATTGTGCACCGTGGATAATGAGGGCAGACTATTTACTACTTACTCCTGCAAGGGTAATGTTGGAAAGGAGCACCCCATTCCTGCTACTGGTCTATGGGGGGCAGGCAGGACCCCAAGTCAGGGAGAGGATGGAGGGGGTGATTTTAGCCAGCGCAGGCAAGACTAGATGAAGAAACCCAGAGATCTTAATTTGGATTGTGTAGGAAATAAGAGTGTGGGTGCACAAGGAATAATAGAGGTTGGAAAATGTACAATCTAGTGTATCAGCTATTTCATCCCTTTCTGCATCCCAGAATTAGCCATTCATAAAGTCTCTTTCACTGTTATCCTGGTTTGTTTTATTCTGATTTTTTTTTAGATCCTGCTATTTGCAAGTATTGTTATGATAATGACTGTGAATAAATCCAGAGGTCAAATAGAGAAATCCAAATATCCAAACCTTGGCATATCTTTAAACTACTAACCAGTGTGCTCCATCTCACCTTAGCTCTGCAGAGGACTGAGTCACTAACTCATTTCCACACAGCCGAGCGCTAATTGCCTTCATGTTATGCTTGAACGGGTATGGGGACATGTAAATTCTCGATCCAAGAGGATTTAAACCACGTACTGCCCATTAGGGAAGAGAAATGAACTTTGGTAGGGCTCGAGCTGCAGAACATTTGTTAGTCAAATGGAAGGTCATTTTCTGTTATCTACTGCGGAGTGAGATTTTCAAAACCTCAAAGTGACTTAAAAGTACAAGGTATATCTACTCCTCTGTGACCGCTCTTACTAGAGCGTAAACATAACTCTAAGTCCCACTGGCTTTCGAGCAGGCTTTTAGCTCCCAAGTATTGCAGTCACTTCTAGAAATGGGACATTATCTCCTAAATTACAAAGGCACTTTTGCAAATGCGTCCCATGATGGTAGCACTGCTGGTATCCCGTTTGGTCTACAGAAGTAACAGAACAAGGCTGTAATGGATATTGTCTTTCCAACCACTTGCTTCTGGTAAGCAGTAACAGGCATCGGCTCAAAATCTGAACAGGCAATATGGTTACCCAGAGAAATCCAGCTTGTCCTGTTTAAGCTGTGTTCACTGCTATTGAGCCGTGGGGATGTCACATGGGATCGCTTCTGCTTGTGTGATGTTTCATCGTGACTCTTGTTATATTTTTAATTGTACTGCGCTAGCCTCCAAGGACCTCCATGACTGGCCAGCGCTCCTTTGTGTTAGATGCTGCACAACCACGGAGCGAAAGGATGATGTCCTGTAGAACCCGTCTGCTGAGTGTTTTCTCTGCTGTGTGTTTACAGCAGTTCACATTCACAGCTTCTAGCTCCAAGTCAATCTACCAATGAGGGCAAACCTTGCCCATTAGCAGTGTCTGCAACAAAACGTCATACACGTGAAGCCCATTCCATGCTGGCAGCCGTAGCAAGCTGTTTATCTCCTCTCCTTTCCTCCACTGTCTATGAGAGTGAGCACTGATGTCCTCACAGCATCTCATGTCATAAGGAGAAACGACCAGCCCCAGCAGCAGAGACAGCCCAGATGAGACTGGTGCACGATACCGACATGCATCCTGTCCCGTCTGGCTCCCCTGGGAAAGAAGCTGCAGCCCCTCTCCCTCTTTCCCCAGCCCTCCTTGTTACCTCCCCGTCTCAATACCCCACCGTTACTTTCTGGTGCCGTCAATGCCAGGTGCGGAGCCGGGAAGCATAAGCCATCTGCAGCTGACAGCAGGCAGCCCCCATGGGATAAGCCAGTAATGAATATCACCGGGATGTCGAGGGTCTAGAGGCAGGAATGCGTCTCACTGCCGCTGAAGGGATTGAAACAAGTCGCAGAAATATCCCAGCTTCGTCAGGAAGGAAAGGCTGTATAATTTGCAGCTGGAGAGGAATGTGATTATTTGCCATGCAGATGGATTTTGCCAGCTCAAAGTGGCCTTCATCAGCAGAGATTGTTGTATTTGACATTATCCGGTTACTTTTGTTTAATGCCACTGTGCCTTTTCTGAGCGCTTCCTTCCCTGAGCACACATCATCCAGACTAATTAAAGACAGGTATTTTTTTTTCCTCTTCCCATCAATCTGAAGACATGTGAGCTGAATCCATAGCTGCCTCCCTCCCCGATCCCTCTCCAAATATGAAAGAAAAGGTAAAGTCGTTTGCACTGACAGTCCTGCAGGCTGAGTGTTCTCCGGAGGTGGGAAGCACAATGGTCACATTTATCTCACATAACTTTCACTGCCTAAAAATTAACTGTTTAGTCCGACCTAGTCCCAGTTCCTTCAAAATCCAACAGAGAGGGAGGCCTGCAGAGGGAGCTCCTCCTAACCTGAGATAGATGGGTTGAATCATCCTTGGAGGTCCCTACTCATCTCCGGAGGTTGTTTGGTGAGTATGTCTCTCTTAGAGAGTTCAAGATAGGGTAGAAGAACATTTGTCTGCCTTTCCCACAGCGTCCAGCAGTCCTACAACAAACCTCTGGTCCCCCTCTCTGGCTGGAAGTGATGGGGAGGCATAACAAAGAAAATAATCTGGGATGAGGGTCTGCTCAGCCATGTTGCTGCAGTTGCCAATGAAGGAGGAGGTTTGTGTGAGACGCTGCAGGGTGGGGTAACCATCATATAGCTTATGGTTGGAAACCGTGCCAGTGGTCTTCTTTGACATACCTTTCTTGGTTTTTAAGATCCGGATGATTAAGAAAAGAATTTTTGAACTCTCTAGTATCACTTTGGAGATGGGTCCTGTAGACTTTCTTGAAAGACCTTGAAAGGTGGATCCTTCAAAGTCATTCACTGAGCTTGAGTTTATGGTGTGATGGACTTTGCTGCCTGGTTTCAGCAAAGCCCATGGAAGAAGAAACCAAGGGGCAGGGCAGAGACTCTGCTCCAAAATGAGGCCCCTGTGCAGAGGAAAGCCCGACCCATCTGTACCCGTAAAAGTCCTTTCAGACACATCTGTAAAATACACCGCTTGTCCTTTCTGTCACTGTAATCCTTGCAGTCGTGTGTCCTGGAGTTTCTCTCTGCCATGGGTGAAACCTGCTGTGACCATTCTCCAGGAGCGTGGGGCTGACAGCACGTGTGGTGGGACGGGTCTTATTTCCACATATTAAAACATGTGCTCTTCGCTCTGCCCCGTATGCTGCGGGGGGTGGGGGGGGGTGGGGGGGGAGCTCAGTCGCTGTGCAAAGGCAGTGCCTGCTTTCTGCTGGGAAGTGATCTCAAAGAGTTTTGACTGTAGAGATTTCAGGGTGGGTTGACCTAAATGTGATGTCTGTGGGAGCAGCTCCCCTCACAACAACAGTGTTTAAAACCAAACTGGAAGGGTGTAGCCTAGGTAAGTCCTGCAGCTGGTGGCCTATGTGGATTTAGTCTCTTTCCAGCTCTAATTTTGGCAATTAGCAGGGTGTGATTTTGCCCGCGATGGAGTGTGCAGGTTTGTTTGTCAAGTCGTGTTAAACCACAGTAGACCACGGGAGCTGGACCCAAGGGTTCACGCAGACCCGGACACGGCATGGCACGCACTGTCATGAGCTGGTCCAGTGCCCTTAACCAGACTGGGATCTCTCTGTTACGATCCAATAAACCGTATTTCTGTGGAGTGACTCAGGTCAGCAGAAAGGCAGCGCTGTGACGTGGTCCCCCATGGAGAAATAAATGGTGTTTCTCACGGGCAGGTCCTCCCTAGTCAGACTGTCCGGCTTTGTAAAATAGCATTGTAAGTTGCCTTCTGTCTGGGACAGTGCTCTGCATCTAGAAAAGGAGCATATAAATAATTTAGACAGAATACATGAATACCGACATCAATCTAAAATTATCTTTCACTCTTAAAAATTGTATGAAAAGATTTTAATATAAATTAATGCCTGCTTGACTTACTTCCCTCTATAGCTATCCAATGGTTACAGATAATTGGCTATTTGATTGCAGCAAGTGCAAAATACCTAAATTTTAAGGCATTATTATGAACATCTTGTCTAACCATCTGCTGAATACAAAACAGAGAACATCAGTAGGCAAATTATTCATTAAGGCCATAGGTCCTCTCTGAGCTTCAATATGTCTCATAGAAAAACACAGAGTTTTGGGTTTTAAACTTCAGGGGACGGGGAGCTGACCCCGTGATCCCAGCTGGTCTGTGTATCTGGTACGTACATGCCACAGCGCAGACCTCACCGGAGCTGCTGTTTGGATGGGCATTGCCCTGCCCAGCGAAACCTTCCTCATCGTTGTCTCCATACCTTATTGCTAATGTTATCGTATACTCTGAAAGGAATTGAAAATCAAAGCAAATTCAATCAGTTTATCGCTGATTTTTTTTCACTGCGAATTTTTCATCCCACCTCTAATTACATTGACACCTTGAAAAGTAGGCTGAGAACTGAGGCAGACCTTTGGCTTCTCTGCAAGTGGCTGGAGAACATGACTTTGGGTAAATGCCCGGGTAAATGACGGGCAGGACCGAGCTGCACCTTTTGGACCTTCACACCCCTCCTGTCTGACTCTCCTCTCTGTGTCCAGGTCTCTCTCCGGCCGTATAGTCGGTGGCGTCTGGTGGTTCTTCACCTTGATCATCATATCCTCCTACACAGCTAACCTGGCTGCCTTCCTCACCGTGGAAAGGATGGTTTCTCCCATTGAGAGTGCAGAGGACTTGGCCAAGCAGACAGAAATCGCCTATGGGACTCTGGAAGCTGGCTCCACTAAAGAATTTTTCAGGGTAAAAAGGAAACATTAATGCAAACATTTTGATTAGTCCCTTGTTTGACAAATCCTCCAGGCCCGTCTTCTCTTACCCTCAGCACAAGTCTGTTCTTTTTTCTCTCGCTTCCCCTTACCACGTCAGGACCTGCTGAGCTTGTCCTTAGCACAGCAAAATTCCAGTTTTCCCTGTGCTGCTCAGAAGGCTGGTGGTGTCTCCAGTACACGTCATATTTTGCAATTGTAAACACAAATATGGAATATCTGTGTGTTTCCCCATGTTACCAAGGAGTTACTCTGAGCAGGTCCAAAAGAAACCACCTCCTGATTTCCAGCTTGGTTTGCCCTTGGTTTGATCAGCAAAATCACTTGCTATACACAAATGTTGTACCCTTACTGTGTCAGGGTGACAGGGTTGATCCGGGCCCTGGTGCAGAAATGGCAGAAGGTTCATTAACATCCCATTACCCGCTTCGCCTTCCTTGGCCCATCTGATATGTGGGTATGTGTTTGGTCCAAGCTGGAAATCTCAGCTGGCACCCAAACCTCTGTTAACACTTCTGTTGGGTTTCTGCTGTCCTATGCAGCGATCCAAAATAGCAGTGTTTGAGAAGATGTGGACGTACATGAAGTCAGCCGAACCCTCCGTTTTTGTGAGGACAACGGAAGAGGGGATGATCCGGGTGAGGAAGTCAAAAGGGAAGTATGCCTACCTCTTGGAGTCCACCATGAACGAGTACATTGAGCAGCGGAAGCCCTGTGACACCATGAAGGTGGGAGGTAACTTGGACTCCAAAGGCTATGGCATTGCAACGCCAAAGGGGTCTGCACTGAGGTAAGTAGCTTGGATTTGCTTTCTTTTGCCAAAACACTCGGCAAATCAATGTATGCACACAGTTCAATCTCCATTGCCATGTTAATCACGAAAGCTTGGGGCAAGGAGGTTGGGGAGGTGGAGGGAAAGGGATATGAAAACTCAGCGTGATGTGCAGGGAATTAAAATGCCCGGCGCCCATTGAGCAACAATGGGAGCATCTAATTATTCAAGCCCTGCATTCGGAAACTGGATCCTGGCTGATCCACTTGCTATGAATGTGTCTGCTGTGTTAGGTGATGGCAGGGGGGCTGCTGTGGTGTAACCATTGGTTTCACAGAGCATTATCTGGAAGGGACGCTCATCCCGTGCCATGTGAACTGCACAGCTTTGCAGAGTATGGCATTACCCTGGCTTGGATCCATGGTTGCAGAGGGAGTTCTCATGGGGAAAGCATTTGGTGTTTCCAAAAATTAAATGCTGTTTGGGAGAGGTGGGAAGCCAGTTTTGAAAAAGCCCTGCAAAAGGTGTGCATTTTCATCCACTGAGTCAATTCAGATCCTGACAAGTGCCAAATTTATGGCAAGTCCAGAGGGGCACAAATCCTGCACTTCTGAGCCCAGACCTGCAGCTGTCATATGCCTTTGCCTCCTGTCATGTGAAAAATACCTTCAGAGACCTTCCTTTAAAACGAAGAACGCTTACAAAGAATAGACTCAGATCTGAATTAGTAGCAGAGCTCGGGCCCTGCACACAGCTGTGCTCCTGGCCGTGAGCTGGCCCCCTGCAAGGTGCATCATGCAAACTGACCTGCTCAGAGCAGTCACCACAGTCTGCAAACCGGGGCGGTGACCTGAGTCATGTCAGAGGTGCGGTTCCTTTTGGCAGCAGCCATGCGAGTTCCTCACGTTACAATCATGAGGAATGAGAGTTGTAAGGTTTTAGTGGGACTAGTAAATCCTCAGAAGCCATAGCTTTAAGTAATCTGATCAATGTTCCAACTGATTTAGTTATTGAACATATTTTGAACAAAATATTTTGACCAAAATCATACGTGTGGCGTTATACTTGCTTGCTAACATAACCCGATGCAAAGATGTTTAATCCATGGTCTCTGGATTACTAGCAACCAGCTGAGCATTTGCTGATACATTTGTCTGGTCACACAGCTCCCGAGCCAAAACCAGCCCAAAGAATCGAAGATCTATCAACAGGTAGTGGATGAGGCCCGAGGATTTTGATTGCTACATTTATTAAGTCAGCTCAAATTGGATTCAGCACTTCCCATATCAGCAATTGCTGGAGGTTTCTTTAGAGAAGCTCAGGAATGCAGTGCAGGTGGTCCAGAAGGCAATCGTTGCATCCAGCCTGGTCCAGGCTCTGAAATGACTTGGGGCCCTCCAAATGAAGGTGGATATATTCTCACAGCTTTGAGATGTTTTCTTTTGCGCTCTCTCCAGTGTTTGTTTTCTGTCTTGCAAATATGGAAATTAGGATACAGGGCTGATTCTGATTATTTATTTATTTAAACATCAATCTTGTATCCTAATTTTGATATAATGAAAACAAACAAACAGGAACATCCTACCTGTCTTGTAATTGTTGGCATGTAAAGGAGCCATTTATCGTACTTCCAAGAAAAAGAAACAGCAAAAAAAGAAAATTGCATCAGTCATTTTAATTTTGCAGCTCCAAACATCCCTCTGCTAGGCATGAGTCCAAAAATTCCTGACATTTCTTTCTGTTCCCTCTTTTTCATCCCGGCTGCATGTAGAATAAATTTCTTATGGGCCTAATGGCAAAGGAGGAATGCTTGATTTTCCATCCGATGGTGTTTCTTTGGAACAGTGGCTGTCAGTTTTTTTGTCCCATTATGTTTGTTTTGTTCCTGTTGTTTTAATTGTTTTAATCTTAGTAGTTCCCGCCAGTCATCATGTAGTGTCTGTTCTCCCCTTGGGGTCCTGCACGTGAGAGGTTGCCCTGAGCAAGGTGACATTCATGAGGCATCTGTACAGCACGGTCAGCCTGTCTCTTGTTCAGGCGTCATCCTCACTCACTTCATCCACAGAGGAAAAGCTCTGAGCCAGGTTTGGAGGTACATGTGAGCCAGACCCCTCTTAGATCAGGTGTGTTTTAGAAACTGGCCTGCATTTTGATTTTTGCTGCAACGTGTCCCTTTTATAGCTGGATTGGTTTTCCAGCATTTAGGATAGGTGATTAGGAAAGGAACCCAGAGAGATGCTAAATGAGAGTTCACCATTGTTTTTCTTGCTTCTACACGGGGAACAAAATGCAAGTATATTGCCACAGATGAATGAAAACAAGGTTGAAAATCCAGAAATAATTCTATGTGTTGCAGCAGGTGCAAACATCCTTCCCAGGCCATCAATTAGGTCTCTTTTGGGCTGCTAAAAGAACTTGCGTCTTCCTCCTAGGTGAATCTGGCTTTGAATATCTTTTGGCCTCCAGATGTTAAAATTCAGTTGGATTTAGGCTGGGCCGAGAAGGGCGATGATGGGAGTGCAGAAATTACACCTTTCAACACCGGTTAGTTCAAGGTGTGATTCTCTCTGACATGAGATAGTCATGCAGCTGCAAAACCCGTCCATTTACCTGGCAGAACCTCTTCTCCACTGTTGGATGAGTGATCAAAAAGAGAAGAAAAGCCAAATTATCCAAAACAGAGGAAAGAAACCCCAAGAAAACCCCTCTAAGTCCATACTCAAGGAATAGGGAGGGTTTTGAGGTGGAGATCTGGGAAGTCAAGTTCTTCAGAGCGCCCATCCTGACGTTAAAGTTCCCTAAAATACAAGTAGGTTTTCCTAGGGTCTGTAAATAAACACAAAATGTTCCCTGTTAAAAACCCACCTCCTTTCAGGACCCCAGACCTCGCAGTCTTTCATGAAAATACACTCAAGATGAAGCACAGCTTGTTCTGTGTACTTCCCGTGAGCTGAAGAGAAAGACAATTAGCAGAAATGAAGCTTCCTAGGAAAGATAACACCTAACACTGAGCACATGGCCCCAAAAATCATATGGCTGATATCGT